>NC_134093.1:5000-605000 GCF_000715075.1 Nicotiana tabacum | reverse complement strand
TATATTCAGGAGATAGTTCGGTTTCATGGTGTGCCAATTTCCATCATATCAGATAGAGGCCCTCAGTTTACTTCACATTTCTGGAGAGCAGTACAGAGTGAATTAGGGACCCGGGTAGAGCTCAGCACAGCTTTTCAACCGCAGACCGATGGGCAGTCAGAGCGGACAGTTCAAATTTTGGAGGATATGCTCAGGGCATGTGTGATTGACTTTGGAGGTCAGTGGGATCGTTTCCCGCCTTTGGCCGAGTTTGCTTATAATAACAGTTACCAATCCAACATCGAGATGGCTCCATTTGAGGATTTATATGGTCGTCGATGCCGTTCACCTATCGGATGGTTTGAGCCCGGTGAGGCTAAGTTATATGGTACTTATTTGGTAAAGGATGCCTTGGAAAAGGTAAAGTTAATTCAGGGGCGACTTCGTACAGCACAGTCAAGACAGAAGAGTTACGCGGATCAGAAAGAGTGTGATTTATCATTTATGGTAGGTGAAAAAGTTCTCTTGAAGGTTTCGCCGATGAAGGAAATTATGAGATTCGGGAAGAAGGGAAAGTTGAGTCCAAGGTTTATAGGCCCATTTGAGGTGTTGAGACGAGTTGGGGAGGTTGCTTATGAGCTTGCATTGCCTCCCAGTCTATCGGGAGTTCATCCGATTTTCCATGTATCTATGCTCCGAAAGTATCATGCTGACCTATCACATGTGTTGGACTTCAGCACAGTTCAGCTAGATATGAGTTTGGGATAAGAAGAAGAGCCATTTGCCATCGTTGATAAACAAGTTTGCCAGTTGAGGTCTAAGAGGATTTCTGCAGTAAAGGTCCAGTGGAGGGGCCAACCAGTCGAGGAAGCGACTTGGGAGGCCGAGGAGGACATGCGAAGCAAATATCCACACTTATTTAGCACTCCAGGTATTATTCTAAACCCGTTCAAGGACGAACATTTGTTTAAGAGGTGGAGAATGTAATGACCCAACCGGTCCTTTTAAATTTTAGAAACCCATTCCCTAAAATAAAACTCCCCGAATATGCTTTTATTAATTTATGACTTGCGGGGATGGTTGGTTCGGATTTGGAAGCGTTTGGGTTGAAATCGGAACACTTGGTTCCTTAAGTTAGCTTTAAATGGACAAGTTTGACTTCGGTCAACATTTTGAGAAAACGACCCCAAAATTGGGATTTGACGGTTCCAATAGGTTCGTATGATGATTTGGACTTGGTTATATGTACGAATCTGGTTTTGGATAACCCGGGAGTGTTTTGACGCTTAAATAGTAAACATCAACTATTTGAAGGTTTAATGTTCTTTAAATTTGATTTGGAGTAGGTTTTTGAGTAATTGAAGTCCGTATGGAATTTTGAGTTTGGGAATAGTTCCGTAAAGGGATTTAAGACTTGCACGCAAAGTTTCATATCATTCCGAGTAGTTTAAGTATATTTCGGCGCATTAGAAGTAAATTGAAGAACTTGAAGTTCTTAAGTTTAATTCAATTTAGTTTGGGGTATGATTCTTAGATTTGATGTTGTTTTACACGTTCCGTGATTTTGAGCGAGTCCGTTTTATGATTTCAAACTTGTTGGTATGTTCGGGCGGGGCTCCGGGGGCCCCGAGTGTTAACCGGACGAGGCTCGGATCAATTTTGGAATTTTGAAAAAGAGCTGAAGCTTCCAGCTTCTGGTATGATCACACCTGCGCATGGTCAGTCGTAGGTGCGAGCCACCAGCCGCAAGTGCGAAGGGGAGGATCTGCCAGGCCATCGCAGATGCGAAGAATTGGGCGCAGAAGCGGACGCGCAGGTGCGGTCCTTCGGGCGCAGGTGCGGAGCCAGTCCAAGAGAAAAAATCTCGCACCTGCGAGGCTTTTCCGCAGATGCGAAAGCCACAGGTGCGAGCACCTTCCGCAGGTGCGAACACCTTCCGCAGATGCGAAATATCTGTCTGGGCAAAACCTTAAAATGGACGAAGCTCAGTCAATTTTTGTTCATTTTTCCTCCATGTTTGCGCGATTTTAGAGCTCTTTGTGAGGAATTTTCAACTAACAACTTTGAGGTAAGTTAATTCTACACCCTTGAGTTAAATACATAGATTATGGGTAGATTATAACTAGTAAATCTTAGAAATCAAGGGTTTAGGTGAAAAACCTAGATTTTTATAAAAATGAGATTTTAACCACGAAAATGGTTATGGAATTGGATAGAAATTATATATTTGAGTTCTTGAGATTATGGGTAACGTTTCAACCGAAAATTTACGGAATCCGAGCACGTGGGCCCGGGGTAAATTTTAGGAATTTTACCATTTTGGATAGGATAATTTATTTAATAGATGAATTTCAAATTTGTTGAGCATATATTAATTATTTTATATAACTTTTGGATAGTTTCGAATTTTTTGGCATTGAATCGAGAATTTTACGCGACGCGATAATCGAAAAGTGGACTTTGAGATGAGGTAAGTCTCTTGTCTAATCTTGTGAGGGGGAAATTACCCCATAGGGATTAAATTGAATAATTATTGCTAATTGCGGGGTCTACGTATACACGAGGTGGTGCGAGTCCGTGCGTAGCTACTATAACTGCTAAAGTCCGGGTAGTTTAAGACTCAAAAGCATGAATTACTTATGTAAATTGTATTCCCTGATTAATTAATATTAAATTGATATATATGAATATATTGTGAATTGTTAGATAAAGATATTAAAGGATGGAAATCTCATATGCTTGATTTTTTGTTTAAATTAATTAATTATTAAAAGAAATTATTCTTCCTCCTAAATTTATCTTATAATAAATATACTCTCCTTCCGGAGGTACATATAAAAATATCCTCCTTTCTTGTGGAGCAGGCCGAACATCTCGGCAGGAAAGATGCATCTATGGATTACGCCGCACGTCCCTCGGCAGTGTACACCACACTCTGGATCGGGCCGTACGTCCTCGGTAGAAATCGTGCTTAATAAAAATAATAATTACACGATACTTTGATAGTTTATTTCAGCTTGCGAAGCTAATTGATAAATTAAAAAATTCTTGAAATTTAATGAATTATTATTCTTGCTTGTTAAAGAATTAATTGTTATTCCCGTAAATGATATTTAATTGATAAATTAGAAATTATTTGAATTGAAGTAATTTAATTATTATATTGAGAATTGTTGCATTTGAAGGAATTTGATTATTTCCGCTGATTAAATAAATTATTTTAAATTCTGTAAATCATGCTGATTTAAATATCCTAGTTGTATTTTAATTATTATTATTATTGACCCATAGTGAGTCTCAAAGTCGGCCATCTCGTCTCTACCACTTCGAGATTAGGCTTGATACTTACTGGGTACACGTTATTTATGTACTCATACTACACTTGCTGCACTTTTTGTGCAGGAACTGAGGCAAGTACTAGTGGGGGACCGATCGTTTTACACCCACGTTATCCAGGGGCATAGTGGTGAGCTGTTTCTCTCCTTCGTTCTGCAGCTACTAGTGTTTTTCTTTGTATTTTATTTTTTCATTCTGTCTATTTTTATTTCAGACAGTATTTAAGGTTTTGTATAATTTACTAGATGCTCATACACTTGTGACACCAGGTCTTGGCACACACACATTGGTAGAATTTGGATTTAATTATTTCTCTTGGTTTTAAAATTTTGTCAATGAATGCTTAATTTATTAATTTGGCTTGCCTAACCATAGTGTTGGGCGCCATCACGACCTATAGGTAAAATTGGGTCGTGACACCTATGTTGGAAAGTCATCAAGTTATGCTAGCATCAACTAGGGAGTGGGACCCTATGTTGGAAAGTCATCAGGTTTTGCTGGCATCAACTAGGGAGTGAGGATCCTATGTTGGAAAGTCATCAGGTTATGCTGGCATCATCTAGGGAGTGGGACCCTATGTTGGAAAACTCATCAGGTTATGCTGGCATCAACTAGGGAGTGAGACCCTACGTTGAAAAGTTATGAGGTTATGATGGCATCAACTTGGGAATGAGATCCTTCGTTGGAAAGTCATCAGGTTATGCTGGCATCCAGTAGGGAAGGGGACCCTATGTTGGAAAGTCATCAAGTTATGCTGGCATAAACTAGGGAGTAGGACCCTACGTTAGAAAGTCATCAGGTTATGCTGGCATCAACTAGGGAGTGGGAACCTACGTTGGAAAGTCATCAGGTTATGCTGGCATCAACTAGGGAGTGGGACCCTACGTTGGAAAGTCATCAGGTAATGGTGGCATCAACTACGGAGTTGGGCCCTATGTTGGAAAGTCATCAAGTTATGTTGGCATCAACTAGGGATTGAGACCCTATGCTGAAAAGTCATTAGGTTATGCTGGCATCAACTAGGGAGTGTGACCCTATGTTGGAAAGTCATCAGGTTATGCTGGCATCAACTAGGGAGTGTGACCCTATGTTGGAAAGGCATCAGGTTATGCTGGCATCAACTAGGGAGTGGGACCCTACGTCGGAAAGTCATCAGGTTATGCTGGCCTCAACTAGGGAATGAGACCCTATGTTGGAAAGTCATCAGGTTATGCTGGCATCCACTAGGGAGTGGAACCCTATATTGGAAAGTCATCAGGTTATGCTGGCATCAACTAGGGAGTGGGACCCTACGTTCGAAAGTCATCAAGTTATGCTGGCATCAACTAGGGAGTGGGACCCTACGTTGGAAAGTCATTAGGTTATGCTGGCATCAACTAGGGAGTGGGACCCTACGTTGGAAAGTTATCAGGTTATGCTGGCATCAACTAGGGTGTGGGACCCTACGTTGGAAAGTCATCAGGTTATACTGGCATCAACTAGGGAGTGAGACCCTATGTTGGAAAGTCATCAGATTATGCTGGCCTCAACTAGGGAATGAGACCCTATGTTGGAAAGTTATTAGGTTATGCTGGCATCCACTAGGGAGGGGGACCCTATGTTGGAAAGTCATCAGGTTATGGTGGCATCAACTAGGGAGTGGGACCCTACGTTGGTAAGTTATCAGGTTATGCTGGCATCAACTAGGGCGTGGGAGCCTATGTTAGAAACTTATCAGGTTATGCTGGCATTAACTAGGGAGTGGGACCCTACGTTGGAAAGTCATCAGGTTATGCTGGCATCAACTAGGAAGTGGGACCCTATGTTGGAAAGTCATCAGGTTATACTGGCATCAACTAGGGAATGAGACCCTATGTTGGAAAGTTATCAGGATATGCTAGCATCCACTAGGGAGTGCGACCTTATGTTGGAAAGTCATCAGGTTATGCTGGCATCAACTAGGGAGTGGGACCCTACATTGGAAAGTCATCAGGTTATGCTAGCATCAACTAGGGAGTGGGACCCTATGTTGGATACTCATCAGGTTATGCTGGTATCAACTAGGGAGTGAGACCCTATGTTGAAAACTCATCAGGGTATGCTGGCATCAACTAGGGAGTGGGACCCTATGTTGAAAAGTCATCAGGTTATGCTGGCATCAACTAGGGAGTGGGGATCCTTTGTGGGAAAGTCATCAGGTTATGCTGGCATCAACTAGGGAGCAGGACCCTATGTTGGAAACTCATCAAGTTATGCTGGCATTAGCTAGGTAGTGGGACCCTATTGGAATGACCCAACCGGTCATTTAAACTTTTAGAAACCCTATCCCTAAAATAAAACTCCCCGAATATGCTTTTAATAATTTATGACTTGCGGGGATGGTTGGTTCGGGATTTGGAAGCGTTTGGGTTGAAATCGGAACACTTGGTTCCTTAAGTTAGCTTTAAATGGACAAGTTTGACTTCGGTCAACATTTTGAGAAAATGTCCCTAGAATCGGGATTTGTCGGTTCCAATAGTTTTGTATGTTGATTTTGGACTTGGTCGTATGTCCGAATCTGGTTTTGGATGACCCCGGAGCATTTTGACGCTTAAATAGTAAACATCAACTATTTGAAGGTTTAAAGTTCTTTATATTTGGTTTGGAGTAGGTTTTTGAGTAATTGAAGTCCGTTTGGAATTTCGAGTTTGGGAATAGTTCCGTATAGTGATTTAAGACTTGCACGCAAAATTTCGTGTCATTCCAAGTAGTTTAAGTATATTTCGGCGCATTGCAAGTAAATTGAAGAACTTGAAGTTCTTAAGTTTGATTCAATTTGGTTTGAGGTATGATTCTTAGATTTTATATTGTTTTACATGTTCCGTGAGTTCAACCGAGTCCGTTTTACGATTTCAAACCTGTTGGTATGTTCGGACGAGGCTCCGGGGGCCCCGAGTGTTAACCAGACGAGGCTCGGATTAATTTTTGAATTTTGAGGAAGAGCTGAAGCTTCCAGCTTCTGGTATGATCGCACATGTGCATGGTCAGCCGCAGGTGCGAAGGGGAGGATCTGCCAGGCCATCGCAGATGCGAAGCATTGGGCGCAGAAGCGGACGCGCAGGTGCGGAGCCAGTCCAAGAGGAAATATTTCGCACCTGCGAGGCTTTTCCGTAGATGCGAAAGCCGCAGGTGCGAACATCTTCCACAGGTGCGAAAAATCTGTCTGGGCAGAACCTTAAAATAGAAGAAGCTGAGTCCATTTTTGTTCATTTTTCCTCCATGTTTGAGCGATTTCAGAGCTCTTTGTGAGGAGTTTTCAACTAACAACTTTGAGGTAAGTTAATTCTACACCCTTGAGTTAAATATATAGATTATCAGTAGATTATAACTAGTAAATCTTAGAAATCAAGGGTTTAGGTGAAAAACCTAGATTTTTATAAAAATGAGATTTTACATGAAAATGGTTATGGAATTGGATAGAAATTATATATTTGAGTGCTTGAGATTATGGGTAACGTTTTCATCCGAAAATATTCGGAATCCGGGCAGGTGGACCCGGGGTGAATTTTAGGAATTTTACCATTTTGGATAGGGTAATTTATTTAATAGATGAATTTCGAATTTGTTGAACATATATTAATTATTTTATATAACTTTTGGATTGTTTAGAATTTTTCGGCATTGAATCGAGAATTTTACGCGACGCGATAATCGGAAAGTGGACTTTGAGACGAGGTAAGTCTCTTGTCTAATCTTGTGAGGGGGAAAATTACCCCATAGGCCTTAAATTGAATAATTGTTGCTAATTGCAGGGGCTACATACGCACGAAGTGACGAGAGTCCGTGCGTAGCTACTATAAATGCTAAAGTCCGGGTAGTTTAAGATTCAAAAGCATGAATTACTTGTGTAAATTGTACTCCCTGATTAATTAATATTAAATTAATATATATGAATATATTATGAATTGTTAGATAAAGATATTAAAGGATAAAAATCTCATATGCTTGATTTTCTGTTTAAATTAATTAATTATTAAAAGAAATTTTTTTTCCTCCCAAATTTATCTTATAATAAATATACTCTCCTTCCGGAGGTACATATAAAAATGTCTTCCTTTATTGTGGAGCGGGCCGAATGCCTCGGCAGGATAGATGCATCTATGGATCGCGCCGCACGTCCCTCGGCAATGTACACGACACTCTGGATCAGGTCGTACGTTCTCGGTAGAAATCGTGCTAGATAATAATAATAATAATTACACGATACTTTAATAGTTTATTTCAGCTTGCGAAGCTAATTGATAAATTGAAAAATCCTTGGAATTTAATGAATTATTATTCTTGCTTGTTAAAGAATTAATTGTTATTCCTCTAAATGATATTGAATTGATAAATTGGAAATTATTTGAATTGAATGAATTTAATTATTATATTGAGAATTGTTGCATTTGAAAGAATTTGATTATTTTCGCTGATTAAATAAATTATTTTAAATTCTGTAAATCATGGTGATTTAAATAACCTAGTTGTATTTTAATTATTATTATTGACCCATAGTGAGTCTCAAAGTCGGCCATCTCGTCTTTACCACTTCGAGATTAGGCTTGATACTTACTGGGTACACGTTGTTTAGGTACTCATACTACACTTGCTGCACTTTTTGTGCAGGAACTGAGGCAAGTACTAGTGGGGGACCGATCGTCTTACACCCACGTTATACAGGGGCATAGTGGTGAGCTGTTTCTCTGCTCCGTTCTGCAGCTACTAGTGTCTTTCTTTGCATTTTGTTTTTTAATTCTGTCTATTTTTATTTCAGACAGTATTTAAGGTTTTGTATAATCTACTAGATGCTCAAACACTTATGACACCAGGTCTTGGCACACACACATTGGTAGAATTTGGATTTTATTATTTCTCTTGGTTTTAAATTTTGTCAATGAATGATTAATTTATTAAGTTGGCTTGCCTAGCCATAGTATTGGGCGCCATCACGACCTATAGGTGAAATTGGTTCGTGACACCTATGTTGGAAAGTCATCAAGTTATGCTGGCATCAACTAGGGAGTGGGAACCAATGTTGGAAAGTCATCAGGTTATGCTGGCATCAACTAGGGAGAGGGACCCTACATTGGAAAGTCATCAGGTTATGGTGGCATCATCTAGGGGGTGGGGATCCTATGTTGGAAAGTTATCAGGTTACGCTGGCATCAACTAGGGAGTGGGACCCTATGTTGGAAACTCATCAGGTTATGCTGGCATCAACTAGGCATTGGGACCCAACGTTGGAAAGTCATCAGGCTATGCTTGCATCAACTAGGGAGTGGGACCCTATATTGGAAAGTCATCAGGTTATGCTGGAATCAACTAGGGAATGAGACCCTATGTTGGAAAGTCTTCAAGTTATGCTGGCATCCACTAGGGAGAGGGACCCTATGTTGGAAAGTCATCAGGTTGTGCTGGCATCAACTAGGGAGTGGGACCCTATGTTAGAAAGTCATCAGGTTATGCTGGCATCAACTAGGGAGTGGGACCTTACGGTTGAAAGTCATCAGGTTATGGTGGCATCAAATAGGGAGTGGGACCCTACGTTGGAAAATCATCAGGTTATGCTGGCATCAACTAAGGAGTGGAACCCTATGTTAGAAAGTCATCAGATTATGCTGGCATCAACTAGGAAATGAGACCCTATGTTGGAAAGTCATCAACTTATGCTGGCATCCACTAGGAAGTGGGACCCTATGTTGGAAAGTCATCAGGTTATGCTGGCATCAACTAAGGAGTGGGACCCTACGTTGGAAAGTCATCGGGTTATGCTAGCATCAACTAGGGAGTGGGTCCATATGTTGGAAAGTCATCAGGTTATGCTGGCATCAACTAGGGAATGAGACCCTTTGTTGGAAAGTCATCAGATTATGCTTGCATCAACTAGGGAGTGGGACTCTATGTTGGAAAGTCATCAAATTATGCTGGCATCAACTAGGGAGTGGGGCCCTACGTTGGAAAGTTATCAGGTTATGCTGGCATCAACTAGGGAGTGGGACCATACGTTGGAAAGTCATCAGGTTATGCTCGCATCAACTAGGGAGTGGGACCCTACGTTGGAAAGTCATCAGGTTATGCTGGCATCAACTAGGTAGTGGGACCCTACGTTGGAAAGTCATCAGGTTATGCTGGCATCAACTAGGGAGTGGGACCCTATGTTGGAAAGTCATCAGGTTATGCTGGCATCAACTAGGTAGTGGGGATCCTATGTTAGAAAGTAATCAGGTTATTCTGGCATCAACTAGGGAGTGGGACCCTACGTTGGAAACTCATCAGGTTATGCTGGCATCAACTAGGCATTGGGACCCTACGTTGGAAAGTCATCAGGTTATGCTTGCATCAACTAAGGAGTGAGACCCTCTGTTGGAAAGTCATCAAGTTATGTTGGTATCAACTAGGGAATGAGACCCTATGTTGGAAAGTCATCAGGTTATGCTGGCATCAACTAGGGAGTGAGACCATACGTTGGAAAGTCATCAGGTTATACTGGCATCAACTAGGGAGTGGGACCCTATGTTAGAAAGTCATCAAGTTATGCTGGCATCAACTAGGGAGTGGGACCCTACGTTGGAAAGTCATCAGGTTATGTTGACATCAACTAGGGAGTGGGACCCTATGTTGGAAAGTCATCAAGTTATGTTGACATCAACTAGGGAGTGGGACCCTACGTTGGAAAGTCATCAGGTTATGTAGACATCAACTAGGGAGTGGGACCCTACGTTGGAAAGTCATCAGGTTATGCTGGCATCAACTAGGGAGTGGGACCCTACGTTGGAAAGTCATCAGGTTATGCTGGCATCAACTAGGGAGTGGGACCCTACGTTGGAAAGTCATTAGGTTATGCTGGCATCAACTAGGGAAGGTTATGGTGGCATCAACTAGGGAGTGAGACCCTATGTTGGAAAGTCATCAGGTTATGCTGGCATCAACTAGGGAATGAGACCCTATGTTGGAAAGTCATCAGGTTATGCTGGCATCAACTAGGGAGAGGGACCCTATGTTGGAAAGTCATCAGGTTATGCTGGCATCAACTAGGGAGTGGGACCCTACGTTGGAAAGTCATCAGGTTATGCTCGCATCAACTAGGGAGTGGGACCCTTCGTTGGAAAGTCATCAGGTTATGCTGGCATCCACTAGGGAGAGGGACCCTATGTTGGAAAGTCATCAGGTTGTGCTGGCATCAACTAGGGAGTGGGACCCTATCTTAGAAAGTCATCAGGTTATGCTGGCATCATCTAGGGAGTGGGACCCTATGTTGGAAAACTCATCAGGTTATGCTGGCATCAACTAGGGAGTGAGACCCTACGTTGAAAAGTTATGAGGTTATGATGGCATCAACTTGGGAATGAGATCCTTCGTTGGAAAGTCATCAGGTTATGCTGGCATCCAGTAGGGAAGGGGACCCTATGTTGGAAAGTCATCAAGTTATGCTGGCATAAACTAGGGAGTAGGACCCTACGTTAGAAAGTCATCAGGTTATGCTGGCATCAACTAGGGAGTAGGACCCTACGTTGGAAAGTTATCAGGTTATGCTGGCATCAACTAGGGAGTGGGACCCTACTTTAGAAAGTCATCAGATTATGCTGGCATCAACTAGGGAGTGGGTCCCTATGTTGGAAAGTCATTAGGTTATGCTGGCATCAACTAGGGAGTGGTACCCTACGTTAGAAAGTCATCAGGTTATGTTGACATCAACTAGGGAGTGGGACCCTATGTTGGAAAGTCATTAGGTTATGCTGGCATCAACTAGGGAGTGGGACCCTACGTTTGAAAGTCATCAGGTTATGCTGGCATCAACTAGGGAGTGGGACCCCATGTTGGAAAGTCATCAAGTTATGCTGGCATCAACTAGGGAGTGGGACCCTATGTTGGAAAGTCATCAGGTTATGCTGGCATCAACTAGGGAATAAGACCCTATGTTGGAAAGTCATCAGGTTATGCTGGCGTCCACTAGGGAGTGGGACCCTATGTTGGAAAGTTATCAGGTTATGCTCGCATCAACTAGGGAGTGGGACCCTTCGTTGGAAAGTCATCAGGTTATGCTGGCATCCACTAGGGAGAGGGACCCTATGTTGGAAAGTCATCAGGTTGTGCTGGCATCAACTAGGGAGTGGGACCCTATGTTAGAAAGTCATCAGGTTATGATGGCATCAACTAGGGAGTGGGACCTTAAGTTGGAAAGTCATCAGGTTATGGTGGCATCAACTAGGGAGTGGGACCCTACGTTGGAAAGTTATCCGGTTATGCTGGCATCAACTAGGGAGTGGGACCCTACGTTGGAAAGTCATCAGGTTATGCTCGCTTCAACTAGGGAGTGGGACCCAGCGTTGGAAAGTCATCAGGTTATGCTGGCATCAACTAGGGAGTGGGACCCTATGTTGGAAAGTCATCAGGTTATGCTGGCATCAACTAGGCAGTGGGACCCTACGATGGAAAGTCATCAGGTTATGCTGCATCAACTAGGGAATGAGATCCTATGTTGGAAAGTCATCAGGTTATGCTGGCATCAACTAGGGAGTGAGAACCTATTTTGGAAAGCCATTAGGTTATGCTGGCATCAACTAGGGAGTGGCACCCTACGTTGGAAAGTCATCAGTTTATGCTGGCATCAACTAGGGAGTGGGACCCTATGTGTGAAAGTCATCAGGTTATGCTGGCATCAACTAGGGAATGAGACCCTATGTTGGAAAGTCATCAGGTTATGTTGGCATCCACTATGGAGTGGGACCCTATGTTGGAAAGTTATCAGGTTTGCTGGCATTAACTAGGGAGTGGGACCCTACGTTGGAAAGTCATCAGGTTATGCTGGCATCAACTAGGGAGTGGGACCCTACGTTGGAAAGTCATCAAGTTATGCTGGCATCAACTAGGGAGTGGGACCTTATGTTGGAAAGTCATTAGGTTATGATGGCAACAACTAGGGAGTGGGACCCTATGTTGGAAAGTCATCAGGTTATGCTGGCATCAATTAGGGAGTGGGACCTTTTGTTGGAAAAGACACGGCTGGGGACCAAAGACCATAGTTTTGAATTATTTTCAACATTATTTCTTCTTTTCTTCCTTTATTTTTTAGAGGACGTTTGAATGCGGGAAAGAAATTTGGAGGAGACTTCCCTTTTGAAGCTGTTGTTGTAAGGTTGTTTCCAGCCTTTGCGCGGTTTTCCTTTTGGTTGCCTCTGCTTTTGCGAGGTTGCTTTCGGGTTGCACATGTTTTCCGTTTTCTTCAACAAAGAATAGTTTGTCAGTTCGAAACGGTTGTATGTTTTTGTGGCCTTGATTATTTGGTCACTCGATCTTGGCCCGTCTTTTGGACAAAGATTTTGATTGCTTGCTGGTTCACTGGGGATTGGTTTTATTTCTAACCCTCGAGATCTTGACTTTTACAAAATCTTATCAGGACGGTTAATCACGTGGGACTTAACCTTCTTTAACTTTTTTTTGCCTTTGTGGAACTTTGACTTTAATCCCTTTCCTTTTGGGAATTATTAATTTTGAAGAATCAGATATCACGACTGGTCGAGGTCGACTCGATGCACCTGCCGAGGCTGGGCGCTTTTTGCATACTAACTTGTATCAAATGAGAACCTTATAGATCGGTCTTGCCATCCTTTATTTGTCTCAATTTTGAATAGAATTAGACCAAAAGGGATTGAAAGAAAAACACACAACGGAATGGAAAATGAATTTAGATAAGAGGTATCCCTTTCGGGGAAAGGAAATAAGGACTTATCTGGAGGGTACGCGGACTTCAATGAACATGACATGCCTCTTGGACTGGATGCCCGATCTGTGCGGACCGTCCAACTCTCAGAAATCCATCATAGCTTATACCTCAAGATTTGAGAAACCTTGCCCTGGGCTTTGTCCATGTCAGTGACCAATTATCCTCTTTTTCGATCAGTGGTGCCCTTTGCGGGTTTTCACCATCTAACCTCTCTCATTTCTTTTCTCACCATCCCTTTGTAGTGCTCTTTGCGAGTTTTCACTAATGAGACTCTCTCATTTTCAATTTCTCTACTTACCATCGCCTCATGATGCTCGTGTGGATTTTCACCGATAAAACTCTCTTATTTTATTTCTCTCATTTGGTCGCATCAAATCCAAGTCATTGTATTCTCCTATTTTGGACATCTTTACCGATTGGTCGGAAGGACTTGAACAGGATTTGGGTAGAAAGAATTTGAATTGAATTACAACCTTGGGACCTTTCAGGAAAAAGCACCGCCAAACCACTATAAATTTTGCCCCAGTTTCATCTTCGGGGGAATTTGGATTTTTATTTTGGTGTGACTGATTCCCAGAGTGAGGCTGCCTACGTATCCTTTTGGAATCAAGTCGAACGTAGTTCAAGGAAACATTTTTTTTTTTATTTTTGTTTTGATTTTTTTTTTTTTTTGATAATTGAACTTTCAGGTTCCAAGGAAGGTGATCAAAGAAGAGTAACCAACTCAAAGGGTTTACAAAACGTTGATAGTATTTGGGTAGCGAGAATGAAAGCCTTCGTCATCCTAATCAGAGAGTATTAAGATCGCGAAAGGGGTTAAACATAATACCTTTTGACTACATCTACATTGACAGTCATTTTGGGCTTATTTTCGTCAATATCTCATAAGTACAATGCCCCTTTTGGCAGCAGTTTTCTTATAATGTACGGACCTTTCCAATTTGGTGCAAACTTTCCTTTTGCTTTTTCATGATGCGGGAGAATGCGTCTTAGAACGAGTTTCCCCACTTCGATGCTTCTAGGCCGCACTTTCTTGTTGTAAGCACAAGCCATTCTTTGTTGGTACAACTGCCCGTGACAAACTGCGGCCATCCACTTTTCATTAATCATAGTTAACTATTCCAGCCGAGTTTTGACCCATTCATCATCCTCGATCTCTACTTCAACAATGATTCGAAGAGAGGGAATTTTGACTTTCGCGGGTAATACGGCTTCAGTGCCATAAACCAATAAGTAAGGCGTAGCCTCGACTGATGTGTGCACGGTTGTGTGATATCCCAATAATGCGAAAGGCAGATTCTCCGGCCATTGCCTAGAACTTAGGATCATTTTCCTGAGGGTCTTCTTGATGTTTTTGTTTGCCGCTTCAACGGCGCCTTTGGCTTTTGGTCGATAAGGGGCAGAATTGCGATGCGTAATTTTAAACTGTTCGCATACCTCCCTCATCAGGTGACTATTCAAATTTTTAGCGTTGTCGGCAATGATAGTTTTTGGAATACCAAAACAACAGATAATGTTGGAATGTACGAAGTCCACCACTACTTTCTTGGTGACGGCTTTAAAAGTGACCGCTTCGACCCATTTGGTGCCCATTTGAGGCTTTCGGCTCGATCGGCCCAATGACATCCATAGCCCAAGCAACAAACGGCCAAGGTGCTGACATAGGATGCAACTCTGAAGGCGGTGCATGAATCAGGTCACCGTGTATCTGACACTGATGGCACTTTTGAACAAAACTAAAGCAATCCTTTTCCATGGTCATCCAGTAATAACCTGTCCGCAGGATTTTCTTTGCCAAGACATATCTGTTTATGTGGGGGGCCGTATACTCCTGAATGCACTTCGTTCATGATCTTTTCGGCTTCTTTGGCATCTACACACCTTAAAAGATTCAGATCTGGAGTTCTCTTATACAACACTTCTCCTCTTAAGAAGAAACTGTCAGCAAGCCTTCTAATGGTTCTCTTTTGGTCTACATTGGCCTGCTCAAGGTATTCCTTTGTTTTCAAGAACCTTTTAATATCATGATACCATGGTTGGTCATTTGGTTCTACTTTAACCGTGTTGCAATAACCATGTCTTTCTCGGATTTGAATCTCCAAAGGGTCAATATGGATGTTGCCTGGATATGACATCATTGCAGCTAAAGTAGCTAGCGCGTCAGCTAACTCATTGTGGAATCGAGGAATATACCTGAATTCAATGGATTGATATGGGATGAGCTTGATATCTCGAGTTTCCCATTCGCCCTGTGCTTGCCGAATGATCAAATCAAAATCTCCCATAATTAATAATTCTTCTACATCCATATCAATTGCCATGTTCATGCCCATGATACAAGCTTCATATTCAGCGGTGTTATTCGTACAGAAGAACCAAAGCCGGGCTATATCCGGATAGTGCTGACCCATGGGCGAAATCAAAATTGCCCCAATCCCAACACCCTTTGCATTTACAGCTCCATCAAAGAAAATTTTCCAAGTCTTAGTATCTTCTGGGATTACTTCAACTGAATTCACTTCATCGTCTGGGAAATAAGTGCTTAGGGGTTGGTATTCATCATCAACCGGGTTCTCAGCTAAATGATCGGCCAAGGCTTGGGCTTTCACGATTGTGCGGGTGACATAGACAATGTCAAACTCAGTGAGCAGGATCTGTCATTTGGCTAGCCTTCCCGTAGGCATTGGTTTCTGGAATATATACTTCAGGGGATCCATTCCGGTTATGAGATATGTGGTATAAGCCAACAAATAATGTCTAAGCTTTTTAGCGACCCAAGTTAAAGCACAACAAGTTCTTTCCAGCAAAGTATACTTGGCTTCATAACCAGTAAATTTCTTGCTCAAATAGTATATGGCTTGCTCTTTCTTCCCGGTCGCATCATGTTGTCAGAGGACACAGCCAAAAGAATTCTGCAGAACCATTAAGTACAAGAACAAAGGTCTTCCAGGCTTATGCGGAACCAACACCAGCAGATTTGACAAATATTCTTTGATTTTTTCAAAAGCTTTTTGACACTCATCCGTCCATTTAATTGCCGCGTCTTTCTTTTGCAGCTTAAATATGGGCTCACACATGGTAGCAAGCTGAGCGATGAACCTACTGATGTAATTCAACCTTCCCAGCAAACTCATGACCTCTTTCTTAGTTTTCGGAGGTGGCAGATCTCGGATAGATTTTATCTTTGTTGGATCCAACTCAATACCCCTTCGACTGACTATAAACCCTAAAAGCTTCCCAGATGGAACTCCGAATGCACATTTAGCTGGATTCAATTTCAAATCATACATGCGCAGGCGCTCAAAGAACTTTCTCAAATCCTTCACATGGTCTTCCTATGTTCTGGACTTAATGATCACGCCATCCACATACACCTCAATTTCCTGGTCATCATATCGTGGAAAATGGCAGTCATAGCCCTCATGTAAGTTTCCCTAGCGTTCTTCAGACTGAATGGCATGATCCTGTAACAGTAAATCCCTCATGGTGTGGTGAAAGCTATCTTTTCTGCATCTTCTTCATCGATCAGGACTTGGTGATACCCAGTATAACAATCCACAAAAGACTGTATCTAATGTTTGGCACAATTATCGACAAGGATGTGGATGTTGGGTAATGGAAAGTTGTCCTTAGGGCTTGCTTTGTTCAAATATCTATAGTCCACACATACTCGGATCTTCCCATCCTTCTTTGGTACTGGGACTACATTGGCCAACCATGTGTTGTATCGGACTACTCGGATCACACCAGCTTTTAATTGTTTGGCAACCTCTTCTTTAATCTTATCACTGATGTTTGTTTTGAATTTTCTTTACTTTTGTTGGATAGGTGGACAACCGAGATAAGTCGGCAACTTGTGTACCACTAGATCGACACTTAGTCCTGGCATATTATCGTAAGACCAGGCAAACACATCTTTAAATTCAAACAAGAGTTGGATCAATGCATCTCTAGTTTTTTCCTCGGCGTGAATGTTTATCATGGTCTCTCTGATCTCTTCTGAACTGCCCAAATTAACTGGCTTGGTTTTATTTAGGTTTGGCTTAGGCATCCCCAGCTATGTCGTCCTCTAACCATGCGAAATAGTAGTACATATGACCGGCGTGAACCCGTCTGCCTTAGTAGTCTTATTCTCAAATTGTTCCAATTCTCAATTTATTTTCCTAAAATCCTCACCTTCGTCATATTCTGGTTCTTGATTCATTATTTCGGGGTTAGACAACGTTTTAGGATCTGGGCATGAAGTCCGCAAGCATGTCATGTTATTTAAGTCCGCATTATTAGAACTGAAAAGAGAAAGATAGCAAAATCAGAAAGAATAACAGGAAAAGATTCATAGACGATGAAATATTGATTTCATTTCATTGAATTTTGAAGATAGGAGGGTTTGCATCAGAATTTAAAAAGATAATGAAACTAAAGACATTCGAGTTACACCCTGAAATAACTCGGAATGCAGAAAATATGGCAAGACTGATCTACCAGGATTCCCGCCTGACTGGGAATAGAGTAGCCTACCAGTTTTGCAATTTAGCATTGGGCCCCATGTATTGAACCTCAGCAGTGCTCGAGCCTTCGCCCGGTTGGACCATGTGGACTTCATAGAGCATTTGCCTCATTGCTTCACAAATATCCTATATTTCATCGGCCGTGATGGCCTCTTCTTCTTCTTCTTCTTCTTCTATATATCTTGGCTTAACAAATGATTTGGCGAGGTGCGGGATTGGCTGAGGCAAAACCCACCCATCTTTCTTACATTTATCGGCCCATGTTTTGTCGATATCGGTGGCTTAGAAACCTATGCCAAAGAATTTCTTGTTGGCAGCCAAGGTGACGGGTTCTGTGATGCCCTGTAAGGATACCCCGAGCCCTTTTCCAGGTTTGTACCCATGCTTGATCATTTTGCTGGCGACCATGATTAATGCGCTTGATAAACAAGGTTGAGGGCATGGGGTTCTTTCCTTGCACTGGTCGGCGAGCACAATTTCAAAGGCTTGGTAGATGATGTGCTCGTTTCCGTCTCTTGCCTCGAGGTATGGGACTGACGGGTCCCTGTAGATTTACTGTTCATCTTCTCCATGGACCACTTGGTTCTCATGTTCGAACTTGACCATTTGATGGAGAGTAGAGGGCGCGGCTCCTGCTGCATGGATCCATGGTCTTCCTAATAGAAAGTTATAGGAAGTGTCCATGTCCAGAACTTGGAATGTTACTTCAAAATCTACGGGGCCAATGGTTAGGATATCTCCCTTATCATGTCCCTCTTGACACCATCGAAAGCACGCACGCAAACATTGTTTGGTTTGATCCTTTCAGTCCCAATTCCCATCCTTTGCAATGTTGATAGAGGGCAAATATCAATTCCGGACCCGCCATCCAACATAATTCTTTTCACATAATATCCCTCACACTTGACAGTCAAGTGAAGGGCCATGTTGTGGGCGGCTCCTTCGGGAGGCAAGTCATTTCGACTGAAGGGGATTTTGTTGACCTCAAAAAATCGCTCTGCCATTCTTTCTAACTGTTCAACCGTGGTTTCAATTGGAATGTATGCCTCATTCAGCATCTTTAGAAGCACTTTTTGGTGTTCGTTTGAGCTCATCAGTAAAGACAAGAGTGGAACCTGGGAAGGGGCTTTTCTCAGTTCATCAATTACAGCATACTCCGAGGTTTTCATCTTTCAGAAGAATTCCTCCGCTTCTTCAGCAGTTACAAGCTTTTTGAGGGGAAAACGCTTCTGGTTGGTTATGTTCAATTCTTTTGGGTTATGATACTTCCCAGATTGGTTTGTTTCATTCACTTCCCCCTTAACTTCCTTCCCTTTGCATGTGACAATTGTCTGATTGTAGTTCCAAGGAATGGCAGAAGTGTCTTTTTTGGGATTTTGTGGCATGCAGCTGATGATCAAAGGCTCATCCAACCTAGGTGGAATGAATGGCCTCCGTGCCACGTAAGTCCCTTTTGGTACACTCATTTTTGGCAGATTTGGTGTGGTTTTCCTTAGCTTAAATCTCTTGGGAGGGCTTAACATGAGCTGTCCCTCTCTGGGGGCTCTTGGGATGTAGAGAATGGCCTCTTTGGCAGGTGATGTCCCTGTCTTTGCTTCCCCGTCCTTTTCTTCATTTTGGGGAGTGGAATTCATCTTTTTCTCATTCGTAACCTATTTTGCCACTGCTTTAGGTTTCCTCTCTGAATCAGCAATGGCAATAATTTCTTTTAATGCGGGGTCGAATTCTTTATCTTCACAGATCATCCCGATGACCGGCCCGTTATTGTGGGCTGGTAACGGGTTGTTGGTTACATTGGGGACTTCCTCATCCCTTAGCACTACCCTTTTCTCTTCTATCAGGTTCTCGACTACTCTCTTAAGGGTCCAACAATCTTTAGTATCATGCCCTTCTGCCCCGGAGTGATAAGCGCACCTGGTACCTAGCCTGTAGGATGGAGATTCTAGGTTTTGTCTGTTCGACAGTACAGGCTGCAACAGGCCCATTTGGACTAATTTCGGGAAGAGGCTGGAGTTCGACTCACCAATGGGTGTGAAGTCAGCTTTTCTGGGTGGTTCATGGGGACAGGTGTTATATTGGTAATTATTCTGTGGTGGACGGGGATTATACGGAGCTTGGTGAGGATGAGGGTTGATTCTTGGAGGTGGAGCTCTATTCTGATTGTAATGTTGTTGTGGCCGGGTGTACGGTTGAGCGTTCATTACTGCATAAGGATGAGGGGTCATAGCATAGGCTGCATCCTGGTAGGGGTAATAATGTTGCGGGGCCCTGGAAGGTGGACCAGAATAATCTCGGGGTCGCCGAGAGTTTCTTAAGCTCGAAGCCATCATGGCTCCCTCTTCTTTTTTCTTTCGGCTTGCTAAACTTCCCGAGCCGCTCTGAATGGCTTGGGAAGTGGCTCTTAGAGCTGATTGACTTAAGTACGGCCTGCGTTTAGGTCATTTTCTACCATTTATCCAATTTTAATGGCCTCCGCAAACGGTTTGCCCATGGCAGACATCATGTTTTGGAAATAATCGGCCTCTTGGGCCTGTAAGAAGACACTGACCATCTCGGTCTCATCCATCGGGGGTTTTATCCTGGCTGTTTGTTCACGCCATTTGATAGCGTATTCTCGGAAGCTTTCCGAGGCTTTCTTTTTGAAGTTAGATAAAGCATTTCTGTCTGGAGCTATGTCCACGTTGTATTGGAATTGCCTCACAAAATCCCGGGCCAGGTTATCCCATATGTGCCAATGGGAGATATCTTGGTCTATATACCATTCACACACGATTTCGGTGAGGCTCTCTCCGAAGTGGGCCATTAACATCTCCTCTTTTCCACCAGCGCCCCTCAGCTGGTTACAATATCACTTTAAGTGAGCAATCGGGTCTCCATGCCCGTCATATCTTTAAAAATTTGGAGTCTTAAAGCCCACAGGTAAATGCACGTGAGGGAACATGCACGGATCAGCATATGACACGCTCTTTTGACCACTCAGGCCTTGTATATTCTTGAGGCTTTGCTCAATACTTTTCATTTTTCGTACCATCTCCTCTTGTTCAGGATTCCTTAAGACTCTCTCCTGTTCTACGGGAGATTCAAATTGTGGGTGCTGAGGATATGAATTTGGGGTAACCCGAGCGATGTCCAATTGGAATTGGGGAGCTTGTAAAGTAAAAGTTGATAGTTCGAAGGTTTGTCGAGGCAGCGTTAGTTGTGCCATACTAGAAGTTGGTGGTGTTGTGAACACGGTAGATGGTATTCCTGAAGATAGTGCCTCGGGGCAAACCTTAGAAGGCATTCCAGTGAAGTTTGTTGTCATGGTGGGGAACCCAAATGGCATGAATGGGTTGGCTACTGAGATAAGGACATTGGCAGTTCCTCCCATTCTTGGGATTAACTCAGGGAAACCAGGGATAGTACTGGGTGGCTCCCTGCCATTGGACCATGCATCCCATATTTCTAACATGTGGCATCTTAACCGCCTATTCTCCTCAGCAGTTGCTGACTCAAGCTGTGGGATAACTGATGCAGGGCTCTCTTTGGGCTCAACGATAGGTAGGTGACTCTCTAAGGCCATGGCGATACTTCCTTTAGATCTTGTGAAATAAGGGTGTGAATCCAGATTACCACCACAAAACCAACCATCTAAAAATAGAACCTTGTTCTTTTAAAGCACACATAACAAACCGGTTAGTTTGAGACATTTAACACATAGGGAATCGCATATTGGGGATGCAATGCACCTAAACAGTTAAACGTTTTGCTAAGATGTTTTGCAACGGCTGCGTGTTTCATCCCACCTTTATTGTCTCTCTCTCTCTCTCTCTCTCTTTTGCTTTCTTAATTATTTTCTTTTAGGGTTATGATCAAATCCTACGTGGATTGCCTACGTATCATGGCGCTGCATGAATCATATCATTATGTAGTTCAGGGAATACAAAGTAACAAAGTGCAATTTTTCATTTCATTAATAAAGGATATCTCTTTCTTTTGGGTTTTTCATTACAGGGAATTAAAGTACTGACAATAATACAGACTCAAAACAAGTGACAAAACAATTTAAAACTCTAGAAAGAAGGAAAGTACAGACTCGAAAACTAGTTAATCAAAAATACATGAGAGCTTCTACTGGTCTTCTTGGAGCCTGTGGGGCATTAGCTGGTCTTTGCACGGGCCTTCGCGCAATGTCTTCTTGAAGACGGTCCAAGTCATCTATTACTTGGTGGACGAAGGTCATCAGAGAAGCGAAAAACATGGACCTAGTCATGTCTTCACACTCGTGACATTCCATCACAACATAGTCAGCTATTTCCTTGATCCTAGTTCTGATGACTCCTTTCTCTTGAAGCATACACCCAATCTGTTGTGCCCGGGCTTCCAACACTTGTGCACTTGTGTTGTTTTGGTCTTGTAGTTGTTGCACGCTTTCTTCTAGTTGGCAGATTAGTGCGTAAGAATGCTCTTTTTCTGTTTTGAAATCTTTGATTTGCTGGACCATCCCATTCCCAAGGGCAAACAACTTTTCCTTTAGAATTGTTATTTCTTTGCCATATTTCTGTCTCAAATGGTGGGTCTGTTTTGCTGCCCCCCTTAGCTAGTTTTGTTTGAGCATCTAGCAAATTCTTTTCGGTTTTTATCAAGTCAGCTGCATAGTCATGGACCTTCATTCTTAAGTTGTTGATGATCTTTTCATCTCTCTTGCTTCTTACAGGCATTTCGGCGGCTATCCTCACATTCCGGAGTTGGGCTCGGAGCGCTTCGTTCTCTCGGGTTAACTTTCTCTTTTCACCTTCAGCTACCTGTTCCTGCAAATCATTGTCAAATGCGAGGTTTCTCAATTTTTCCTCCAAGGCATGGATAGTGTCTTGATATTTCTTTTTTTTCCCCGGGCCAACCGTTCTTGGATCTTGTCATCAAAAGCTTGAACATGACGCCTTTTGGCGGGCCTTTCTGGCTTGGGCTCTGGTTCCTCATCGATGCAATTCCTTTTCTCAAACTATGTGGCATAGCCCAAATCTACTTCGCCTTTGGCAAGATCAGGTACTTGAGTATCCTCTTTCAAATATCGGCACCCATTCCAGATTTGTTGAATCAAGGCTTCTGGAAGTAGGGCTTCGGGATGTAGCTCAATAACTTGGGTACTCAAGTCTTCATCCTCAGGTACTACTTGATATCTTCCCAATTGCCTTAGGACCCTTTGGGTGCATATGGTTGGACACTTCTCAGGCCCATCAATAACAAATAATTCTTCGTGGCTGACATATATATAACTTCCCTCACCAGGAGCCATCCTAAATTCCACTCAATCTAATTTGCCCTTAAAGTTATCAAGTGGACGATCCAAGCTTCAACCCCTTCCGAGGAGTCGTAATCTTTCACTCTTTCTTTATAGCTTTCAATGAAGTTGCTTTTGCTTGGACCGTAGTTCAATTAGTCACATTTGTAGAAGAATGTTGCAACCTTCGAAGAATGTCGCCCCCGACTTACACTGCGTCAATGCCCGATAAATATCCGACAATATTAGAGGAGCGAGTGTGTGATCTTCCTTGTCAGTTAGGACTTGTGCAATTCTAGCCATACGAATATCAACTGTCCCCTTTTCATTTGGCAAAACGACGGTGAACTTTTCAAGTATCTTTGCTTTGCTTGTTGTTCAACCCTTTTTCATGCGTTTCAAATCCCTCTGGATGCCCATATCGGGAGTATAGGAAGTAGAATAAGCAGCAGCCCTCGTTCACATGGTTCTTTCTTATTCGCTTACTGATGTTCATGACATCAAAGAAATGGTGCACTGACATAGGCCTCAGGAATATAAGCTGTTGATTTCTCAAACCCCGCCCAAAACCTCTATACCCCGCTATTTCCTACAAGGTGGGAGTGAGCTCGAAATCTGAGAAGAGGAAGACATTACGGACAAGATCCCAAAAAGTCACTAAAGCATTGATTACGTCATTTCGTGGCTTAACTTTCATGATATCGGTGAGAGCACCCAGATGTTCGACTACCTAGTCTTGACCCTCTTTGTCTAAATCATACCACCACATTTGGAGCTGTAGCGGAGCTTGCTCTACGGTATTCAATGGTGGATTCTGGACAATATTCATTTTGTACTTGTGAGCAGGTATGGTTAAGGTTAACTCTAATTTTGAAAGACAAGACCAGCAGAAGTAAAAGTGTCTATTTGTGCAACCTCGACCAAAATGGTTATTTTGCAAAAGTGGCCCCTTCATACTTTTGAATAAAGTTTTGAGGCTGAAGTAAGGCACTTTTCTGGGAAAAGTGATGATTTATTGACAAATATGTCAGTTCTTAGCGAAAATAACCCTTTGACAATTTAAAGGCATTCCAAGGCTATTACGGCAAAAACGGCACAGGACTTAACCGAAGCTGGGTCGGTTTTATTTTTGATCAATGGACACACTTTATTTATTTGATTGGAAATAATTGGGGTCGGCACCGATGAGGTTTGCCTACGTATCTCACATTCGGTGAGAATCAGACCCACGTAGTTCGGTCAGTTTTGACATAATTGGAAAAGCATGATATTGATAAATTTTATTTATTTTTTATTTTTTTCTCTTTTTTTTAAACTTTTGGCAGAGTTTCGAGGCATTTTCAAATATCGTGATTTTTAGAACCGGGTGAATTTTCTATCCTACCTCACTCTTGATTTTTCTGCTGATTTTCTTTCCTTAGCCGGTCAACAAACAAGCCGAAACAAATAAATGCACACATAGAAGGTAAGATGCATCAAGATGGTCTTTTATTTCGGGTACACCTGTCCTAGACGAACCCAACCCCTATGTTGAGTTCCCTAAGTCAAATGTACGTGATGCAAACAAACGTACCTACTAGGGATCCGGCGTGAGGCTATGTTATTTTAGGTTTAAACTTGGGAGTGTGTTCTATGCATGGCTTACCCAAGAGGACAACTTGAGCCGAGGTGGGAGCGACATACCGGGAGTAAGAATGTCTACCCGGCCTAGTGGCTGATCCATCCTCGTTCTATTTGGTACTACCTCTAACAGAAAAGTGGGCCACGCGTACCTGTGCACTATATTTTTTAGAAGACTCGGAAGGGAGGCGTTAAAAAATAGTTTAGTACAGTTCAAATAATATCAAAACAGTAAATGAGCGGCAATTAGCACATTAGGCCCACAAAAACAGTAATATAAACAATCAATAAAGCCAAGTAAAAATCATATTAACAAGCACGAATTCTTGAACCCTGAACCAGAGATTCTGGGTTCGATCCCCTGCAGAGTCGCCAGAGCTATCACACCTCCTTTTTACCGAATGGTATAGGGATTTGGGAGTTTTTCGAACTTAAGTGACATTACTCGAAATGGGATTATTTATTTAATTTCAGAGTCGCCACTTGGAATAATTTATGGTGTCCCAAGTTACCGGTTTATTTTAAATCCCAAATCGAGGAAATTTGACTCCGTTAAAAGTCTGCAAACCAGAAGACCGGGTAAGGAATTCTGTTAACCCGGGAGAAGGTATTAGAAAATCCCGAATTCCGTGGTTCTAGCACGGTCGCTTAATGATTCATACTTGGCTTATTTGATCTAATTACTCATTTTAGGACCTATGTGTATTTATCCTTTACTGCTTTTAATTACTTGATTTATCTAAAGGATTACCTTAATGCGAGTTACGAGTACGTATACCCGTTTAGTTTGGTATGTCAAAAATCATGCCACGCGTATGTGTACACAACTCACGACATTTGGTTTATTTAAGAAAAATAGTCAAAGTCGCGCGAACGCGTACCTTGGATTAATTTGAAAATCGAGATCACGTCACGCGAACATGTACGCAACCACGATAGTAGTTTAAAATTCGCGCCTAAAAGCATTTCTACGAGTATTTGATTAAGGCATTTTATTTACTAAGAGTGTTTGACCATGGTCACGCGAACATGTACCTTGGTTTATTTTGGTATCACAACGATGTCATGCATGCGTGTACATAATTGTAATAATTAATTTAAGTATGAGTACCTAAAGTCATGCCTACGTTTCTAATACTATATCGTATATCTAGGTATAAAGGTTCAACACTAATGTTACATATTTGTTTGTATCTAATAGGGCAGCTTATCTACAAACTGCCTATCAGGCCCAGATTTTTTAGAAGTTTGAGGCCTGATAAGGACTGAATCCAAATAGACTCTGGCCCATGATTATATTGTCCATTGTTTGGACCATACCACTGAATTAATTGGAAAAGAATTTGGGTCTGTTTGAGTCCAATTGGACTCTGACCCAATTAAGCATCTAATCAGTTAAATACATTTAATTAAGAGGTTTGGGACTAGTAATAAGTCTGAATGACTCTAGCCCAATGCATATTTATTTGAATGAGTTTGAATTTAACATTGGTATTGACATATGTAAAATTTACCTATCTTTTGTATATACTTTAAAGCAGAAGTAAAAGGATCTTTGAATAACAAATCGAAATCTATTTAAACTTGACTAAATTTCCTACTGATTTGCCTAAGTTTTTCATTTAAAATGCTAAGTTTAAAACTCATTTATATTTGAAAATCTTAAAGTGATTATCTTTAATCAAAGTGTTTGTTTAATTTAAAAACTAAAATCTAAAATATAGTTTCAGGGATCCAATTGGTTTGGGCCTGTAACTGTATCAAAGCCTGCTACATTAATTATCTTGTGAACAACCCAGTTTCATACAAATTTGAGTTATTATATTTAATCACTAAAAAAATAGTAGTAAATGGCTAAAATATCAAGCGGGTCTATAGCATAAGAAGATGTAAAAAAACAAAATTATTACATTTCTTGTTTTGGCTAACTGAACAGTCATAAAAATCTGCTTGTTATTACTTAAACAAATTTTTTGGACTGTTTTTCTCTTATTCTCACTATTGCATACAGATCTAATGAACACAAAGCTTTAAACTTATTTCACAATTTGCTGACATTTTAACAGTACCACCTAAATTGCCTAGATAATTAATCCTTCAGGAATTTACATATGATATATCACTCTACCGGCATCATTTAGGTGATAACTTAGCTTAAAATATTCAGTCACATTCAAACCAACCACACACTTTATAAACAGTAAATGAAACTTCACAGCAAAAAGAATGAAAATTTACATTGTCAAGGAAGTACCTTGACAGCAGCAAGAGAAATGAAAATAGTAAGAAAATAAGTCTCTAAATAAACTTTGAAGCAAAGCAGCAGCAATGAAACCAGATTTCAAAAATAGGAAGATATTTTTTGATTCTGAAAGATCAAGACCGATTCTAAGAAAAGAAAAGAAGTTTATTCTCTTAAGGATGAAAGGAAAATTTCTTTCAGGCAGTGCAGAGATTTCTGTGTGTATATTGTCACTCGAAATCTATCCTCTTTAATGAAAAGGGAAGAATATATTTATATAGTGAGGAGGTGAAAAGGGATAAGAATCAAGGTACAAAGAATCTGTCAGAATTCCCTATAAATTAGGGAAAATGGCATCTTCTTAACAGAAATGGACAGCTGTCCAATTTTTAGTACCTTCTTTATCTCAGAAAATGGACAAGTGTCCAGATTCTAGATATTTTTGGATCTTATTCCTATTTTCCTAATCAGTATTGGGACAGTTGTCCCTATTCTAGAAAGTTCTAGTACCTTCTGAATTAATTTTAGAATTAGGTTTCCAAAATCGACCCTTAAGGGTCTTGGAATTACCTCAAAACCAGATTGGTTCTGGGCCTGAGTCAGGTGACTCTTGGCCTGAAGAGCTTGGGCTCTAAAACATTTAACCAAGTTATGGGCCCGTCTATTTAGCCAGGCCCAATAATAACAAAAAATAAATAACCAATAATAAAATAACAAAGCTATATGCATGTCTATTCAGCCAGGCCCAATTAATTTAAAAATAAATAACAGAAAATAAAATACAACAGTAAGCAAAAAAATAAAAAATAAACTTAACACTGATTAATCCGTTTTAACTAATTAATTAATGCAAACGAAATAACAAATGATGTAAAAATTAATAGGATATATTTAAGCCCTGATTTTGTATATTTTTAATTAAGTCCGATTTAATTAGTTAATTAATTATAACAGAGTATAACGAACAATGATAATTAAAAAAAATAAATACAGAAATAAAAAAAATAGAATGCGTAAATAAAGGAAAATAACAGAATAAATAAAAAATGCGGAAACAATAACAAAAATAATAAAAAAAAATGCGAAAATAACAAAAAAAAAATGAAAATGCGTAAATAACAGAAAAAAT
This sequence comes from Nicotiana tabacum, assembly GCF_000715075.1. Classification (NCBI taxonomy): domain Eukaryota; kingdom Viridiplantae; phylum Streptophyta; class Magnoliopsida; order Solanales; family Solanaceae; genus Nicotiana; species Nicotiana tabacum. The sequence continues at coordinate 577,202 of NC_134093.1, read as the reverse complement.
AGCAAAAAAACAAAATTAAATGGGTCTAACCGTGAAAAAACCCTCATGCCAAGACTCCTATCTGGGATCTGAGACCCGTGAAAGAAGTTCTTGGCCTGAGGATCTTTAGACGGACTAGGTAGGGTTTTGACAAATCTAGGATTATTGATGGAGATTTTAGGAATTTGTTTGGTAAGATGAGGTTTAGGAGGATGAGAGGAGGGTATGGGGTGAGTTTGGGGTGGTTTTAGAGGTCCACCACCGCCGTAGGGGATTTCTAGCGGCGGGGTTAGGGTTTCTGGGATCTAAGATCTAAAATTTGTTGATTTTGGTGGGGTTTGGGGGAATCAGTTGTCATGGTGGGATTCTAGAGGATGAGGAGAATATGTAGGGTAAGTTTGGATGGCTTTGGAGGTCCACCGCCGCCGTAGGGCGATTTCTGGCGACGGCGTGAGAGGAGCGTATAGGGGCGGCTAGGGTTTGATTAGAGAGATGAGAGACGAAGTCGTCGATAGGGTTAGAGAGATATGTGGGGGGGGGAGGGGTATGATGAAATGGGGGGGTAGGAGTCATTTGGACATTTATATACAAAATGGCAGGCGAGTTCCGAGCCGTTAATCTTATGAAGATGAACGGCCAGGATCGCCTGGCACCTAAACGGAGTCATTTGGTTTAGTGATGGGGCGGACCGGTTCTGGGGTATTTGGGCTTCGGTGATTGGGCTAGATTTCGGGGGATTGGGCTAGTTTTTTACCCTGGCCCACTCCAATTTAGGCTAATTTAAACCCCATTTTGTTTAATTAATTCTTTAAAATCTATTTAATTTAAACAAATACTAAATTACCTTAATTTATAAAATTAAACCAACTATCTATTTATATTATTTACATAATTAGTCAATCTTAGATTTAAAAAGAAAAATTGCTAATATAATACTAAAACTTAAAAATGTCAAAACAAATAATTTGTTTGTGATTTTCTTTTAATGGAGTAATTAATTATGTACTTAGACATTGAATTAAATTAAAAACCTAACAATGCAATATGATGAAGGTTTAAATATTTTTTGTTAGTTTTCATAACTTTAAAAATAAAAAGATGCGACTAAAAATGCAAATAATTCCAAACAAACACCAAAAGAAATCCTTAAAAAAATCTAAAAATAAATAGGACTAATTTATTCATTAATTTTGTAGGAATATTTTGGGTAAGGTAAAAATTACATGCTCACAGTAAGCCTTTAAATCAGAGGACTACGAGTTGTTATGTTAATATGAGCCCATTAAGAACAATGATGCACATCTTCTCCAAATCTTCTTTTCATAATCTATGACCTCTCACATGTTGTCTAAAATTTAGGAAAATTAATTGACCCATTAATATTCGTAGTTGCTTTAGGCACGCTCTTAATTAATTTATTATCATGATTGTGTTCACGTTCGCGTGACATAATTACGATTCTCAAAATAAATCCAGGTACATGTTCGCGTGACTTTGGCCAAACAATCTTAACATCAATAAAGTGTTATTAGTTGTGTACACATACGCGTGACATAACTTTGACATACCAAACAAAACGAGTACACGTACGCGTGACTCATTTCAAGATAATTTCATAATTACGAATAATCAAGCAAATAAAAGCGGTAAAAGATAAAATGCACATAGGTTCTAAAACATGTAATAATCCGTAATTAAAGCCAGGTATATGATTATAAAGCGACCGTGCTAAAATCACGAAATCTGGGAGCGCCTCACACCGTCTCTCGGGTTAACAGAATTTCTTACTCGGTCTTCTGTGTTCGCGGACCGTAAGATAGAGTCAATTTCCTCGATTTGGGATTTAAAATAAATAGGTGACTTGGGACACCATAATTATCCTAAGTGGCGACTCTGAAATTAAATAAATAATCCCATTTCGAATAATGTTACTTTAATTAGAAAAACTCCCTATCCCCTACCCCTATCGGGAAAAAGGAGGTGTGACAGCTCTGGCGACTCTGCTGAGGAATCAACCCAGAATCTCCGGTTCAGGGTTCAAGAATTCAATCTTGTTAATATGATTTTTACTTGGCTTTATTGATTGTTGATATTACTGTATTTTGTGGGTCTAATGTGCTAATTGTCGCTCATTTACCTCTTTGATATTATTTGAACTTGTAACGACCCGGCCGGTCATTTTAAGAATTAGAGCCCTGATCCCCTAATAACTGCTTTTTTCCATATCTATTTCTGCTATTGTGACTTGCCGGGATGATTGGTTTTGAGTTTCGGAGTGTTTTGGGACACTTAGTCCCTAAATGAAAGCTTAAGCCTTAGGATTTGGACCGTAGTCGGAACTATGTGAATACGAATCCGGAATGAAATTCTGTCGGTTTCGTTAGCTCCGTTAGGTGATTTTGGGTTTAGGGGCGTGTCCGGATTATATTTTGGAGGTCCGTAACTCATTTAGGCTTGAAATGGTGAAAGTCGAATTATTGGAGTTTTGGACCGGTAGTGGTATTTTTGATATCGGGGTCATTTTCCGATTTTGGAAGTTGGAGTAGGTCCGTAATGTTGACTATGACTTGTGCGCAAAATTTAAGGTCAATCGGACGTGATTTGATAGGTTTCGGCATCGGTTGTAGAATTTTGAAGTTTTAAGTTCTTTAAGTTTGAATTGGATGGTGATTTGTGATTTTAGCGTTATTTGATATGATTTGAGAGCTCGACTAAGTTCGTATAGTGTTTTAGGATTTGTTGGTATGTTTGGTCGAGGTCCCAGGGGCCTCGGGTGAGTTTCGGACGCCCAACGGATCGATTTTTGGACTTAGGAGGTTGCTAAAGTTTTCTGGTGTCTGAGTTCTGGTTTCCTTATACGCGATCGCGTGAGGTGATCCGCGATCGCGTAGGCTTAGCTGGGGCAGAGGAAGGAATTTTTCTTCGCGTTCATGGACATGGGCATATGAACGCGTAGTGATGTGAGGTGGTGCTTCGCGAACGCAGAGACAAGGCCGCGATCGTGTAGGGTTAAGTATACCAAAGCTGGACCACGCGGTTTGCTCATCGCGAACGCGTGCGGATGTTCGCGATCGCGTGAGTAAGGGAACCAGAGCATCGTATTCGCGTGGTGTTTTATGCGATCACATAGAGTAATTTCTGGAGCAGCAAAGTTGTTCTTCGGGATCACGAGGCTATTTCCGCGATCGCGATTAAGGAATCGCTAGGCAGTGTTAAAGTTTCCAAAAACGGGGGGGTTTTGCCATTTTACCAAAAACTTGAGATAGGGAGCTCGGATTTGGACGAGATTTTGAGGGATTTTCAGAGATATCAATTGGGTAACGATTCTTAACTCCTTTATGGTTATATTTCACTAATCTATCATTAATTTTGGATTTTTGGGGTTGAAATTGGAAAATATTTGGAAGAACTTCTTCAACAAAGATTTCGAGGTTTGAAGGGGATTTGTGGTCGGATTTGAGCAAATTTTATATGGTTAGACTCGTGAGCGAATGAGTGTTCGTATTTTATGACTTTTACCCGATTCTGAGATGTGGGTCCCACGGACAATTTTTGAGTTAATTTCAGAATTTTCGTTAAAATGTTGATTTCGTTAATTAGAAGAGTCTATTATTGTTGTATTTATGATATGTAATTGCTTTTGGCTAGATTTGGGCCATTCGGAGCCGGATATTCGTAGGAAAGGCATTGTGACCGATTGATTGAGCTTGGTTCGAGGTAAATGATTTGCCTAACCTTGTGTTGGGGACTTTCCCCTTAGGATGTTTGATATTAATTGAGGTGTGGGCGCCGTGTACGTGAGGTGACGAGTACGTACATGGGCTATTATTGCAAAAATCCCGTTTTTCCCTTCTAAATCATAAATTTGTCTTTCCCTTATTAAATTGCACTAATTCGCTTAATTGTTTAGCTTAGACTAGAGAAGCATGCTTACGTGTTTTAACTGCCTATCTGACATTCTGTGCGCCATGATTAGTTAAGTCCCTACTTTCCTTATCTGTGTTCTGTATGAACTGTAAAACTCGATGCCTTACCTGCCATTTCATCTTGCGTTGCATATTTATTTTGGGACTACGGACGTATTCCGGGAGGTCCTCCAGCACTGCATATTTACTTTGAGACTACGGACGTATTCCGAGAGATCCCCCAGCACTGCATATTTACTTTGGAACTACGGACGCATTCCGGGAGATCCCCCAGCGCAGCATATTTACTTTGGGACTACGGACGTATTCCGGAAGATTCTCCAGCACTGCATATTTACTTTGGTACTACGGACGTATTCCGGGAGATCCCCCTGTACTGCATATTCATTCGAAATTATGGGACAGTATCCCGGGAGATTTCCCATTGTGTTTACCTTGTTCTGAGCCGAGAGATCCCTTAACTGTTAAATTAACGAGTATTTCTTTAACCGTGTTACTGTAAATTTTATTTATATCTTTTACTGTTTAAGTTATTATATTTACTCCGGTAGGGCCTTGACCTGACCTCGTCACTACTCGACCGAGATTAGGCTTGGCACTTACTGGGTACCATTGTGGTATACTCATGCTACTCTCTGCACATATGTTTTTCATGTGCAGATCCAGGTGCACCTTATCAGCCGCACTATCAGTGAGCCGGGACAGTTTTGGAGACTTCAAGGTATATCTGCCGCGTTCGCAGACCTCGGAGTCCCCTTCTACTCTTTCCCATGTCCATTATCTTCTGTATTTTTTCTTGTTAGACTCTAATGTATAGAGACACTAGATCTTTCCTTATGTAGTTTGTGATTCACGATGTTTCGGGTTTTAGAATTTATTGTATAATTTTTGAATAGTTGGTTAAATCTATATTTTATTTCATTATTCTGCAAAATGTTAGGCTTACCTAGTTGTAGAGACTAGATGTCGTCACGACGTCACACAGAGGGGAAAATTGGATCGTGACAGAACTGGATTAAAATGTCAAATTAGCACATATCAAATTCGAGGCGTAAGAAGATAGTTTAATACAGTTCAAATAATATCAAAGCGGTAAATGAGCGGCAATTAGCACATTAGGCCCACAAAATACAGTAATATCAACAATCAATAAAGCCAAGTAAAAATCATATTAACAAGCTCGAAATGGGAGTTTTCACACCTCCTAATATGCTGTCAGAGCTGTCATACCTCCTTTTTCCCGATAGGGGTACGGGATAGGGAATTTTTTCAATTAAAGTGACATTATTCGAAATGGAATTATTTATTTAATTTCAGAGTTGCCACTTGGGATAATTATAGTGTCCCAAGTCACCAGTTTATTTTAAATCCTAAATCGAGGAAATTGACTCTATCTTACGGTCCACGAACATAGGAGATCGGGTAAGAAATTCTATTAACCCGAGAGAAGGTGTAAGGCGCTCCCGGATTCCGTGGTTTTAGCACGGTCTCCTTACAATCATATACCTGGCTTTAATTATGGATTATTACATGTTTTAAAACCTATGTGCGTTTTACCTTTTACCGTTTTTATTTGCTTGATTATACGTAATTATAAAATTATCTTGAAACGAGTCACGCGTACATGTACTCGTTTTGTTTGGTATGTCAAAGTCATGTCACGCGTACGTGTACACAACTAATAACACTTTATTGCTATTAAGATTGTTTGGCCAAAATCACGCGAACATGTACCTAGATTTATTTTGAGAATCGTAATTATGTCAAGCGAACGCGTACACAATCACGATAATAAATTAATTAAGAGCGTGCCTAAAGCAACTACGAATATTCATGAGTCAATTAATTTTCCTAAATTTTAGATAACATGTGAAAGGTCATAGATTATGAAAAGAAGATTTGGAGAATATGTGCATCATCATTGTTCTTAATGGGCTCATATTAACATAACAGCTCGCAGTCCTCTGATTTAAAGGCTAATCATTCTTTCAAATTTAAACTAGCTAGTAAGGTTCTAATATTTTGCCTCATCTTTAAATAATAGCCCTTTTTATTTAAGAATTCTAATTTTTGGCCATTTTATTCTTTTTGTAAATGTAGCCTCTATTCCGTTTCAAAGCCAAAGCCACTTAAATTTAAAAAAAAACTATTAATTCCTATGACTAAACAAGGAACAACAATGTCAACACTAGGATCTTAATCATAACAAATGAACATCAACTTACTAACGATAATTCACACGAAATAGGCAAAGAACAAGGATGAATTTAATGATAAGGTAATACCTCAATGACATATACTCAAATTGACAAGAACAGATCCAAACCGTGAAACATCTATAAAGAAACAATTCATGGCATTTTTCAAATAGAAAAAAAAAAAGGGGCCCAAAGCGACAACAATATATATTATCCCAACAATCTGAACTTAAAGGAACCATTAAAAGATTCTATAAACATAAAGCAGCTTAATTTTATGCCATAGTTTAAAACATGAATCAATTCTTCAGACGAGCAGAAATACAAGCATTTAGTATGTACCAATTGTGATTTCATATTAAGATAAAGCTAAAAATACAAACGTGAGAAGACACATACCTAATTTCTCTAGAATTAAGTTTGTAGAAGAGAAAGCCAAATAAAGGCTAAAATGAAAAATCGGAAATCAACAACAGCTCACCAAAGCAACATCCACAGCATCAAGAAAATCTAGAAAGAAGAGAAGTTGAGCTTTTAAATTGGTTCTCTTCAAACCTTCTTTTGAATTCTAAGTTTCCTTCAGTTTTTTCAACTTTTAGCGAGTGTCAAATAGAGTCAGATCAGTGTGAATTTATGTGTGTGTATCGACTGGCCTTTTTTAGAAGAGAAAGAGTGAGGTATGTCGATGAGAATGGGGGTGGCGGCCGAAAGATTGAAGAAGGAGAAGGGGAAGGTCCGTGTGTGTGTGTTCTAGAAAGAGAGGTTCAAATTAGGGTCCCCTCTAATAGAGTGGGGAGATGGGTATTTTAAGAGAAGAGTATGTGCCAGGCTATGGGGTGGATTGGGCTTCTAAAGGGATGGGCTTGAAACAATTGTAAAATTAGTCACTTTGGACTCAAATTTTAATTAAAACTAATTTGTGTGACTAAACTATTTTATATATATTACTAATGACCTAATTAATTAACTAACCTAAGAATGCATATTTTTCGGTTTTTAGAAATTTATATAATGCATTTAAAAATATAATTAAATCCTAAAATGCAATTTAAAATCTAAAATGCTATGAAATTAAGATTTGCACATTTTTAGAATTTTTATGATTTACAATATTCCTAACATGCATAAACAATGAGAATAAATGCAAAATAAATAAATAAGAACTTCTAAAATTCATAAAAATAATTTAAATTATTTTTGAATTATCTTTAGGAGTAATTTACTATGTGGGACAAAAATTAGGTGCTCACAGCTGCCCCACTTTGCTCGGAAATATGAAGAATTTTTGGGCAAAGATAAACTGAGTAATCATGAACAATCTTTGCCTGTTTGATACTCCATGGGAAGCACTTTGAAAAAGTTTGACCGTACCTTGCTTCGAATGTTGCCTACATATCCTTGGCTATAAAGGAATCAGGTCAGTATAGTTCTGGGAATTTTGGTAGCTGGGACTACCGAGAAACTGTAATTTCACTGCTGTTGTTGTTGTTACTGCTTGCTGAGCTCCTTATTACACCAAAAACAAAAATGAAAAAAGACTAACTAGGCCTGCCATCTACGAGTTACAAGATTCCTATCCCTTGGTCTTCTGAAGCTTGATCTTGAGTCTTGGCTGGTTCTTCATGTAGACTCTGATCTGAATCTTGATGTGTGTTAGCTGCAAGTGCTTGTACATTCTTCTTCAGCTATTCGGATCAAGGCGGGACATGCAAAGCTTGTGACTTCAATCATGTCTTGAGCAGTCCACATCTTTTCTCCGCTCCTGCACTTTGAGTTCACTCCTTCCTCTTTCTTTTCTTTATTTTGGGATTGAGACTTCTTTTTGGTCATCTCGAACCTTGTGCCTCGAGGTAAAAACCTGCTCAGACACTAAAACAAACAAACGAACGAAATTTTTCTGCCCCAGTTTTTACTAGAAAATTTTCGTGAGTTATTGGTAACAAAACTCTATACTACTTTATTGTTGAAAGCAATAAAAAGTCGGGATTAGTGTACCCTGTGAAAACAGAGATTAGGGAGTGGAGACCCTATATTTAATAACAAAATCAACTAGGGATTGGAGACCCTATATTGGAAAATCATCAACTAGGGAGTGGAGACCCTATGTTGGCATCAATTAGGGAATGGAGACCCTATGATGGAAAAGCGACTAGGGAGTGGAGACCCTATGTCTAAAATAAAATCAATTAGGGATTGGAGACCCTATGTTAGAAAATCATCAACTAGGGAGTAGAGATCCTATGTTGGCATCAAGTTATGTTGAGATCAACTAGGGAGTGGAGACCCTATGTTGGAATATCATCAACTAGGGAGTGGAGACCATATGTTAGAAAAGCGACTAGGGAGTGGAAACCCTATGTCTAAAATAAAATCAACTAGGAAGTTGAGACCCTATGTTGGAAAAAATGACTAGGGAGTGAAGACCCTATGTCTAAAATAAAGTCAAATACGGAGTGGAGACCCTATGTTGGAAAATCATCAACTAGGGAGTGGAGACCCTATGTTGGAACATCATCAACTAGGGAGTGGAGACCCTATGCTGGCATCAACTAGGGAGTGGAGACGCTATGTTGGAAAATTATCAACTAGAGAGTGGAAATCAACTAGAGAGTAGAGACCCTACGCTGGCATCAACTAGAGAGTGGTGACCCTATGCTGGCATCAACTTATGTTGGCATCAACTAGGGAGTGGAGACCCTACGCTGGCATCAACTAGGGAGTGGAGACCCTATGTTGGAAAAAAATCAACTAGGGAGCGGAGACCCCATGCTGAAAAATCATCAACTAGGGAGTGGAGACCCTATGTTGGCATCAACTAGGAAGTGGTGACCCTATGCTGGCATCAAATAGGGAGTGGAGACCCTATATTGGAACCTCATCAACTAGGGAGTCGCCAGAGCTGTCACACCTCCTTTTTCCCGAGGGATAGGGGATCAGGGAGTTTTTCCAATTAAAGTTAAATTAATCGAAATTGGATTATTTATTTTAATCAGAGTCGCCACTTAGGATAATTTATGGTGTCCCAAGTCACCTGTTTATTTTAGAATCCCAAATCTAGGAAAATGACTCTATTTTTGGTCTGCAAACACAGAAGACCGGGTAAAAAATTCTGTTAACCCGGGAGAAGGTGTTAGGCATTCCCAGATTTTGTGATTTTAGCACGGTCGCTTTAATCATACCTGGCTTAATTAATTTGTTTAATTACTTATTTTAGGACCTATGTACATTTACTTTTTACCACTTTTAATTATTGAATTATGAATTTATCTTTGAAACGGATTACATGTGCGTGAATCCGTTTTATTTGGGGCACTAAAATCATGTCACGCGTATGTGTACACAATTAATCGCGCTTTATTAATAATGAAGAATTGCCAAAGTCGCGTGAAAGCGTACTTTGATTTATTTTAAAAAATCATGATTATGATACGCGAACGTATACATAATCACGATAATAGATTAAAAGCGTGCCTAAAGCAATCTACGAATATTCATAAATGGATTAGTTTTCCTACTATCTGAGTTTGTTCGTAAGGGACCAAAGGTCGTGGAGTTTAAATGTTTTAACAGGGAAGAGTTTAAGTAGTTAGTCTAAGGCAAACTTCTCAATTTGAAAGTAGTAGATATTTTGCAGAATACTGATATGTGTAAACTTCCATAACCTAGGGCCTACTGAAAGTGAATATTTTGGGAGCTTCATTAATAGAAAACGTAGCAGCTATATTTTAAAAGAGATTAAACAAAGACCCAGTTTCAAGATTCATAAAATCTTAGGCTTGTTGTACCCCATAGGAAATTAGGTGTAATAGATAGATACATTCAACACAGTGTTCACAATTAAATGACTGAACAAATGAACATCCTTTAGGAACCAACTTGTGACAATTGATGTGATATAGTTGCTACGTGCTCTTTTAGGGAGAATTTAGAAAGAGAAACATTCCCCTAACCGTGACTTCCATTCATAAGTTCCCATATCTCTTCCATGCTCCGAAAATAACCATTATTGTAAGAATTGCATTTGGTCATCTGATAAAACCTTAGCATATGCCGACTTTAAAGACGATTGAATTGAATTAAAGCTTTTGGAAGTGAAGGATGGGGAAAGCTTTTTTTCTTGCTAGAAGTAAGTCAGTTGTACCGATAGAAAACAAGAATGAGGAATTCGAATTAGGCTCTATTTCGTTTCAAAGCCACAGCCACCTAAATAAATAAAAAAAAACTATTAATTCCTATGACTAAACAAGGAACAACAATGTCAACACTGGGATCTTAATCATAACAAATGAACATCAACTTACTCACGATAATTCACACGAAATAGGCAAAGAACAAGGATGAATTTAATGATAAGGTAACATCTCAATGACATATACTGAAATTGACAAGAACAGATCCAAACTGTTAAACATCTATAAAGAAACAATTCATGGCATTTTTCAAATAGAACAAAAAATAAAATACAGAAAAGGGCCCAAAGCAACAACAATAAATATTATCCCGACAATCTGAACTTAAAGGAACCATTAACAGATTCTATAAACATAAAGCAGCTTAATTTTATGCCATAGCTTAAAACATGAATCAATTCTTCAGATGAGCAGAAATACAAGCATTTAGTATGTACCAATTGTGATTTCATATTAAGACAAAGCTGAAAATACAAACGTGATAAGACACATACCTAATTTCTCTAGAATTAAGTTTGTAGAAGAGAAAGCCAAATAAAGGCTAAAATGACAAACCAAAAATCAACAGAGCTCACCAAAGCAACATCCACAGCATCAAGAAAATCCAGAAAGAAGAGAAGTTGAGCTTTTAAATCGGTTCTCTTCAAATCTTCTTTTGAATTCTAAGTTTCCTTCAGTTTTTTCAGCTTTTAGCGAGTGTCAAATAAAGTCAGACTAGTGTGGATTTATGTGTATATATCGACTGGCCTTTATTAAAAGAGAAAGAGTGAGGTATATCGATGAGAATGGGGGTGGCGGCCGAAAGATTGAAGAAGGAGAAGGGGAAGGTCCGTATGTGTATGTTCTAGAAAGAGAGGTCTTCCCTTTAATAGAGTGGGGAGATGGGTGTTTTAAGAGAAGAGTATGGGCCAGGCTATGAGGTGGATTGGGCTTGAAACAATTACAAAATTAGTCACTTTGGACTCAAATTTTAATTAAAACCAATTTGTGTGGCTAAACTATTATATATATTTTACTAATTGACTAATGACCTAATTAATTAACTAAACCTAAGAATGTATTTTTTTGGATTTTTAGATATTTATATAATGCATTTAACAATGCAATTAAATCCAAAAATGCAATTTAAAATCTAAAATGCTATGAAATTAAGATTTGAACATTTTTTATGATTTTTATGATTTACGATATTCCTAACATGCATAAACAATGCGAATAAATGCAAAATAAATAAATAAAAACTTATAAAATTCATAAAAATAATTAAAATTATTTTTGAATTATTTTTAGGAGTAACTTCCTATGTGGGGCAAACAGTAGGTGCTCACAGCTGCCCCTCTTTGCTCGGAAATATGAAGAGTTTTTGGGCAAAGATAAAGTGAGAAATCATGAATAATGTTTGCTTGTTTGATACTCCATGGGAAGCATTTTGAAAAAGTTTGACTGAAACCTTGCTTCGGAGGTTGCCTACATATCCTTGGCTATAAAGGAATCAGGTCAGTGTAGTTCTGGGAATTTTGGTAGCGGGGACTACCGAGAAACTGTGATTTCACTGCTGTTACTGCTTGCTGAGCTCCTTATTACACCAAAAACAAAAATGAAAAAAGACTAACTAAGCCTGCCAGCTACGAGTTACAAGATTCCTATCCCTAGGTCTTCTGAAGCTTGATCTTGAGTCTTGGCTGGTTCTTCATGCAGACTCCAATATGAATCTTGATGTTTGTTAGCTGCAAGTGCTTGTTCATTCTTCTTCAGCTTTTCGGATCAAGGCGAGACATGCAAAGCTTGTGACTTCAATCATGTCTTGAGCAGTCCACATCTTTTCTCCGCTCCTGCACTTTGAGTTCACTTCTTCCTCTTTCTTTTCTTTATTTTGTGATTGAGACATCTTTTTGGTCATATCAAACCTTGTGCCTCGAGGTAAAAACCTGCTCAGACACCAAAACAAACAAACAAACAAACGAAATTTTTCTGCCCCAGTTTTCACTAGGAAAGTTTCGTGAGTTATTGGTAACAAAACTTTATACTACTTCATTGTTGAAAGCAATAAAAGGTCTGGATTAGTGTACCCTGTGAAAATAGAGATTAGGGAGTGGAGACCATATATCTAACAATAAAATCAACTAGGTATTGGAGACCCTATGTTGGAAAATCATCGACTATGGAGTGTAGACCCTATGTTGGCATCAGGTTATGTTGGCATCAACTAGGGAGTGGAGACCCTATGTTGGCATCAACTAGGTAATGGAGACCCTATGTTGGAAAAACGACTAGGGAGTGGAGACCTTATGTCTAAAATAAAATCAACTAGGGAGTGGAGACCCTATGTTGGAAAAGAGACTAGGGAGTGGAGACCCTATGTCTAAAATAATCATCAACTAGGGAGTGGAGACCCTATGTTGCAAAAGCAGACTAGGGAGTGGAGGCCCTATGTCTAAAATATCATCAACTAGGGAGTGGAGACCCTATGTTAGAAAATCATCAACTAGGGAGTGGAAGACCCTATGTCTAAAATAAAGTCAAATACGGAGTGGAGACCCTATGTTGGAAAATCATCAACTAGGGAGTGGAGACCCTATGTTGGAACATCATCAACTAGGGAGTGGAGACCCTATGCTGGCATCAACTAGGGAGTGGAGACGCTATGTTGGAACATCATCAACCAGGGAGTGGAGACCCTCTACTGGAAAATCATCAACTAGGGAGTGGAGACCCTATGTTAGCATCAACTAGGGAGTGGTGACCCTATGTTGGCATCAAGTTATGTTGGCATTAACTAGGGAGTGGAGACCCTATGCTGGCATCCACTAGGGAGTGGAGACCCTACGCTAGCATCAACTAGGGAGTGGTGACCCTATGTTGGCATCAACTTATATTGGCATCAACTAGGGAGTAGAGACCCTACACTAGTATCAATTAGGGAGTGGAGACCCTATGTTAGAAAATTATCAACTAGGGAGCGGAGACCCTATGTTGGAAAATTTAGCTAGGTATTGGAGACCCTATATTGCCATTATTTTGAAATTTCTTTGTTTTCTCTCTTTTTTTGTGTGTTTTTTGTTTTTTTTTTAATTATAATTTTCATCATCATTTCTTCCTTTCTTTTTTTCTTATTATTTTAGAGAATGAGTAAATGCGGAAAAAAAATTTGGAGAAGACTTCCCTTTTGGGAGTTGTTGCTGCGAAGCTTTTTCTAGCCCTTGTGCAGTTTCTTTTAGTTGCACTTGCTTCTTGCAAGGTTACTTTTAATTACACATGTTTCTTTTTTTTCAAACAAAGAACAGTTTGTCAGTTTGAAACAGTAATTGATTTTGTGGCCTTGGGCGTTTCAGTCACTTGATCTCGGCCCGACTTCTTTGATGAAGATCTCAACTGCTTGCCTGTTCCCCGAGGACCGATTTCATTTCTGGCCCTGGTGAAACTGGATTTTCCAAAACTTTACCATGACGGTTAATCACGTGGGACTTAACCTTTTTTAACTTTATTTTTCCTTTGTGGGCATTTGACTTTGATTTCCTTTCTTTTCAGAAGTTTTTGATTTCAAAGCATCGGCCATCATGGCCAGTCGAAGTCGACTCGATGCACCTGCCGAGGTTGGGTACCTTCTTGAATATTGGCTTGTGTCAAACAAAAGTCCTGTAAATCAATCTTGCCATCCTTTCTTTGTCTAACCTTCATAACAGAATTAGACCGAAAGGGATTCAAAGAAAAGCAAACAATGAAATGGAGAAGTGGATTTGGACGAGAGGTATCCCTTTGGGGAAAAATGAAGAAGGACTTATCTGGAATGCATGCGGACTTCAATAAACATGACATGCCTCTTGGACTAGATGTCTGATCTGTGTAAACTGTTCAGCTTTCAGAAATTCATCACAACTTTTACCTCGAAATCGAGAAAGCTTGTCTCGGACTGTGTCGATGTAGATGGTTGTGAGTATCCTCTTTTCGATCAGTGGTGCCCTTTGCGGGTTTTCACCAGCTGACCTCTCTCATTTCTCTTCTCATTGTCGCCTTATAGTGCTCTTTGCGAGTTTTCACTAACAAGACTCTCTCATTTTCAATTTCTCTGCTTATCATCGCCTTATGGTGCCCGTGAGAGTTTTCATCGATAAAACTCTCTCATTTTATTTCTCTCATTTGGTGGCAACAGATCCAAGTAACATTCTCGTTGATTGATCAGAAGTACTTAAAAAGGATTTAGGTAAAAGGTTTTGGATCGGGTTATAACTTCGGAACCTTTCAGGTGGAACCATCGTCGAACCGTTATAACTTCTGCCCAGTTTCAACTTTGGGGAAATGTGGATTTTATTTTGGTGTGACTGAATCCCAAAAAGAGGCTGCCTACGTATCCTTTCGGAATCAAGTCGAACGTAGTTCGAGGAATATTGTTTTTTTTCATTTTCTTTTGTTTTTTTCTTTTTCTTCTATTTTTGTTTTCTTTTCTCTTTCTTTTTCCTTTCCTCTTTCTTTTTTTTCATTTTTCATTTCATTTTCTTTTTGTCTATTGTTTTTGGTTTCCTTTTTTTCTTTTTTTTAATACTTTCAGTTCCAAAAAGGGTAATCAAAGAAAAGTAACTAACTCAAAGGGTTGGCAAAAGGGTTAATAGTGTTTGGATAGCGAGAAAGAAAGCCTTAGTCATTCCAATCGGAGCATTTATGCTATATAGAGGATCAAACATAATACCTTTTGACTGTACCTGCATCGACAGTTGTTTCAAGGACATTTCTTTCGATGTTTCCCAGGTACAGCGCTCTCTTTTTGCAGTTTTCTCATTACCATGTATGGATCTTTCTATTCTGGAACCAATTTTCCTTCAGTTGTTCCGAGTCTTTGTTTTATTTCCTTAAACTTATCTTCATTGCATTCTGATTCTTGATTCATTATTTCGTAGTTTGACAGCGTTTTAGGATCTGGGCATGAAGTTCGCAAGCATGTCATGTTATTGAGATCTTCATTTAACAGAACTGAAAAGAGAATAAGAAAAGTGACAAGATAAAGAAAAGACATTACTGGACAATGAAATATTAATTTCATTTGATTTTGATGATTGTTTTTTTGAATTTTAAAGATAGAAGGGTTTACATCGGAAAGTAAGACAATAAAGTAAAACATCTGGATCACACCCTGAGATAATCCGAACGCAGAAAGGATAGCAAGACTGGCTACCGAGACTCCCATCTGATGGGGAACTTTCAGGCTTGGCGGTCGTTTTTTGGCTTTTCTTCTATCTCGGCAATGGCTGCAATGGCCTTCAGTGCCGGATCAAATTCCTCATCTCTTCAATTTCTGTTCATCAAACCCTCTGAACCACTCTGAACGGCCTGTGATGTGGCCTTAAAGGCATCATGACTCAAGATTCGGCCCGTTTTTAACCCATTTTCTACCAACTCACCAATTTTGATAACCTTAGCAAATGGCCTACCCGTAGCGGACATCATGTTCTGGAAGTAATCCGCCTCTTGGGCATGTAGAAAGACTACAACCATTTCGGCTTCATCCATCGGAGGCTTAACCCTGGCATCTTGCTCACACCATTTAACAGCATATTCGTGGAAGCTCTCCGTGGTTTTCTTTTTCAAAATAGACAAAGAGTTCCTGTCGGGAGCGATGTCCGTATTATATTGGAATTGGCGGACAAAATCTCGAGCCATATCGTCCCACACATGCCAATGGGTAATATCTTGATCCATATACCACTCAAAAGCAATTCCAGTGAGGCTTTCTCCAAAATAGGCCATTAGCAGGTCTTGTGTTCCAACAACAGCCCTCAACTGGTTACAATATCGTTTCAGATGAGCGACTGGGTCTCTGTGCCCGTCGTACTTTTCAAATTTTAGCATTTTGAAACTAACTGGCAAGTGAACATTGGGAAACACACACAGATCGGAGTATGAAACACTCTTTTGGCTACTCAGACCTTGCATATTTTTCAGACTTTGTTCCAGGATCTTCATCTTCCGAGTTATTTCCTCTTGCTCGGGATTCTTGATAGCCCTTTCTTGCTCCACCGAGAAATCATATTGCGGAGGTTGAGTAAAGGAGTACGGGTCACATATGTTATTTCTGGTTGAAACTGTGGACCCTAAAAGGTGAACATTGGAGGCTCAACATATGGCCGTGGTAAAGTTAGTTGTGTTGTGGCGCAGATTGGTGCAGCAGAGAACATTGCTGGCGGTGCCTTTGAAGCCGGCGCCTGGGGACGAACCACAGAAGGAATTTTGGGATCGTAAAACGGCATTAGAGGGTACCCGCATAGGATAAATGGGTTGGGCACAGGGGCGTTGTTAGCCTCACTTGACCTGGGGATCAACTCAGGGAACCCAGGGATTGCACTTGGCGGTTCCCTACCATTAGACCAGTGTGATGACCCAAAATATCATCTTTAAATTTAACAAGTAATTCTATATTCTAAGACCTTGAAAAGTACCATTTATCATTTCTCGTCTTACGTGCGCAGTCCATACAAGTTTTCGGAGAGTTGACTTTGGTCAACATTTTGAGCAAACGGACTCGGATCAGTATTTTGATATTTCCAGTAGGTCCGTATCGTGATTTAGGACTTGGGCGTATGTCCGGAATCGAATTCCGAGGTCCCTAGCCCGAGATATGGAATTCTGATGAAAAATTAAAAGCTTGAAAGCTTAATGATTTTTAAGAAATTATTGATGTTGGATTTATTAAGCCAGGGTCCATATTTTAGTTTCGAAGCCCGGTATAGGTCCACTATAATATTTATGACTTCTCTGCCGAATTTGGTAAGAATCGGAGTTGATTTGACGTGATTCGGACGTCCGGTTGTGAAAATATAAGTTTTAAAGTTTTCTTGAAAACTTCCTTTGATTTGATGTTCGATTCGTAGTTTTAGGTGTTATTTTGGTGATTTGATCATTCGAGTAAGTTCGTATGATATTTTAGGACTTGGGTGCATGTTTGGTTTGGAGCCCCGAGGGCTCGGATGAGTTTCGGATAGTCTACGGGATGATTTTAAACTTAGAAAATTTGGTTTTTGAGCTTCTGCTGTCATCTGGTGCATTGTGCTTCGCGATCGCGAAGCCCTTCTTGCGATCGCGAAGAGAAAATTTTAAGCCGTGAGTTTTACTCTTCGCGTTCGCGAAGATAGGCATGCGAACGCGAACGGCTAGCTCCTAGTGCACTGCGAACGTGAGCTCAAAGATGCGATCGCGAAGAAGGAAAGAAGCAGAAGTTGTAGCACCGAAATTGTCTACGTGGTTGCATAAACCTGAACGCGATCGTGTAAGGCTGAGAAATTGTTCTCTGCGATCGCATGGCCTTATACGCGATCGAGTAGTGTTAAACAAACCTGGGCAAAATTTTCTACGCGATCGCGATGAATAAAAATCTAAAAAACAGAACTTAAGTTCTGGAAATAGGGTTTCGACCCATTTTCAACCATTTCCAATTTTCTAGCTCGGGTAAGGCGATTCTTGAGTGATTTTCACGGAAAAACATTAGGGTAAGTATTCCTTATCCTATATTGATTATATTTTATGATTTCATACTCATTTATATCATGAATCCGTGAATTTATGGAAGTAAAATCAGATTTTTATAGAATCTTCCAAAAACGAAAATTTAAGATTTGAAGGTCCATTTGACATCGGAATTTGATATTTGTATGGTTGGACTCGTATCGGACCGGGTGTTCGAATTTCGTAAGTTTTTTCGAGATTTGAGACGTGGGTCCCACTGTCGAATATTTTAATGAATTTCGTATTTTTATCCGGAAAATTAATAAATTCATATGGAATTCATTCCTATGATTAGTATTGAGTATATTGAATTGTTTATGAATAGATTTAAAACTTTTGGAGACAAATTTAAAAGGAAAAGTTGTGGTCGAGTAATTGATTGGAATTTGCAAAGCGAGGTAAGTGTCGTGGTTAACCTTGACTTGAGGGAATAGAGCCCTTAAATTATTTGTTATGTGAAATGCATGTGAACGGCGTATAGGTGAGGTGACGAGTGTCTATACGTCGTCAAATTAATTGTTTGCATACTTACTTGAAAAATCATAAATTGTTTTAAATCACGAATTAATTGTTAGAAAAATTGTTCTCTCCTATTGTTTGTCAAATATTAATTCTTGAATTCCTGTATTAATTGTTACATGCTAGTTGAATTATGTGTCTTAATCGTTGTTTGATATTTAGTATATTAAATATTAAACTACCTATTTTCTCCTTGCTTTCCATAATAACTTGCTATTTGTCATTGTTTGTTTCATAATTAAATCATAATTATTGTATGGTTGTTGTCTTATAATTTTATATTAATTATTGCATTTATTGAAAATTTCTTTTATAAGAATTGATTGAAATGGATATATTGGAAGATCGGCTTGCACGCCGCAACAGACTTATTAAAAGTCCATATTGGAGGATCGGGTTGCATGCCGCAACATACTTATTTAAAAGTCAATATTGGAGGATCGGGTTGCACGCCGCAACAGATTTATTAAAAGTCCATATTGGAGGATCGGGTTGCACGCTGCAACAGATTTATTTAAAAGTCATTATTGGGGGATCGGATTGCATGCCGCAATAAGTCAATATTGGGGGATCGGATTGCACGCCGCAATAGACTTATTTAAAAGTCAATATATATACTGGATTAAAAATAATTATATGAGAGGATTGAAAATGAATATATTGTGAGAGCGGGTTGCACGCTGCAACAGAATTGAATGTGAATATATTGTGAGAGTGGGTTGCACGCTGCAATAGAATTAAATGTGAATATATTGTGAGAGTAGGTTGCACGCTGCAACAGAATTGATGGAAATGATAATTATTATGACTGCTGAATTGGCTTTAATTATTATAAATGAGTTCCCTGATTTATTTCTATTATTGTTGTTGTTACTAATATTGCGTACAGGTAATGTAAGTGACCCACCTTAGCCTCGTCACTACTTCGTCGAGGTTAGGCTCAGTACTTACTAGTATATGGGGTCGGTTGTACTAATACTACACTCTGCACTTCTTGTACAGATTTTGCAGTTGGTCCTAGCGACGTACCATAGACTTGCTCGGATTTCAGCTACTCAGAGGAGGCTTGAGGTATAACTGCACGACGTCCGCAGTTCTGAAGTCCCCGTCTATTTTACTTTGGTTGTGTGTTTATTTCCAGACAGCTTTATTTTATTCAGGCCCTTATTTGTATTATTCTAGAAGCTCGTACACTTGTGACACCAAATTCCGGGATGGTATTTAGACACCGTTATTTTTATGGATTATTCACTATATTTCAGACTTTACTTCCGCAATCGTTCTTTATTATTAATAAATAAATAAAATTGTTTAAAAATTAGTTAATATTATTCTAACGTTGGCTTGCCTAGCAAGTGAAATGTTAGGCGTTATCGCGGTCCGAAGTTGGGAATTTCGGGTCGTGACAGTTGGTATCAGAGCACTAGGTTACATAGGTCTCACGAGTCACGAGCAAGCTTATTAGAGTCTGAGGATCAGTACGGAGACGTCTGTACTTATCTATCATAGGCTATAAAGTTTAGGAACAATATCACGTTTTTCTTATTCTGTCATGTGAATTTATTCTATCATCGATGATTGAATCATTCTACTTTTATTCTTTCGCAGATGGTGAGAACACGTAATACCTCTACCGATGGACAGGGACCAGAACCCCCGGTGGCAACTATGGCCAGGGGTAGAGGTCGAGGCCAAGGTCATGCTAGAGGTCGAGTTAGAGGCAGAGGTAGAGCTCAATCCAGAGCTCGAGCAACTGCACCTGTTATAAAACCTCATATGGATCTTCAGGAGGAAGTTCCAGTTCAGAATGTACCAGTTGGACCAGTTCAGGTCCCGGAAGGATTCATAGCCACTCTAGTACTTTAGGACCCTCTAGTCCATTTGGTAAGTCTTATGGAGGGTGTGACCCATAATGGTATATTTCTAGTGGCACCAGCCGTCTCACAGGCTGTGGGAGGAGCACAAACTCCCACTACTCCTGCTCCGGAGCAGATGGCTCCCCAGAATCAGGCTCCAGCAGCCCCGCCAGTTGGGGTAGTTTAGCTAGTTGTTGCGGTACAAACCGGTGATAGGCCCGCCATGTCTTTTGAGGCCTTATTGAGACTGGATAAGTTTACTAAGCTCTTTCCAGTTCACTTCAGTGGTACACCTTTTGAGGACCCACAGGATTATCTTAAACACTGCCACGAGGTGCTGCGAAACATGGGTATAGTTGAGACCAATATGGTTGATTTTGTTGTATTTCAGATGATGGGTTCCGCCAAGAGGTGGTGGAGATATTATACATTGACCCGAGCAGTCGGATCGCCTGCACTTACCTGGGAGCAGTTTTCTCAGCTATTTCTGGAGAAGTTCCTTCCTATCACACTGAGGGAGGATTACCGAAAGCAATTTGAGCGTCTACAGCAGGGCAGTATGACTGTTACTCAGTATGAGTCTCGTTTTGTGGATTTGGCCCGTCATGTTTTCCTTTTACTACCTACTGAGGAAGAGAGAGTGAGGAGGTTTATTGAGGGACTCACTCACCCTATCAGACTTCAGATGGCCAAGGAGACCGGAGGTGATATTTCTTTTCAGGCGGCTGCTAATGATGCAAGGAGGATCGAGATGGTTCTTGCACAAGAGAGAGGGCAGAGGTATGATAAGAGGCCTCGTCAGTTCGGTGGTTTCGGTGGTGGTCTGGAAGCAGGGGTAATTTTGGTAGGGGTCATCCTCCCAGACCGTTTCATTCAGCACTTCATGCATCTCCCGGTGCTTTAGGGAGTCACGGTCCTATTATGCCTTACTATGGACATCCAGCATTTAGTGCACATTCAGCTCCTATCAGTGCACCGCCTCTCTAGAGTTAATACAGTGATTATCTGGCCCATTTGGATTAGCTTCAGCAGCCACGGCATCAGGATGGGTGTTATGAGTATGGGAACATTAGTCGCATCAGGAGGTATTGCCCTAGATTGGAGGGTAACAGATCTCGGCAAGATTCTCGTGACATCATACCGGCACCGGTTGCTTCACCGCCTACTCAGCCAGCTAGAGGTAGGGGTCAGGAAGCTAGAGGTGGAGGTCAGGCCATTAGAGGTAGAGGTCAGGACATTAGAGGTGGAGGTCAGGCCATAAGAGGTGGAGGTCAGACCGTTAGAGGTGGAAGCCAGCCAGTTAGAGGCCGTCCCAGGGACGCAGTTCAGAGTGGTGGGGCCCCACCCCGATTTTCTACTTTTCCAGCTAGGACTAAGGCCGAGTCATCTGATGTTGTGATCACAGGTATTATTCCAGTTTGCCATAGAGATGCTTCAGTTCTATTTGATCCAGGATCTACTTATTCCTATGTGTTCTCCTATTTTGCTTCATATTTGGTTGTGCCTTGTGATTCTCTGAGTGCTTCTGTATGTGTATCTACACCGGTGGGAGACTCTGTTGTAATAGATCATGTCTATCGTTCGTGTGTGGTTACTATTGGTAATCTTGAGACTAGTGTGGATCTTCTATTTCTTGATATGGTAGATTTTGATGTCATCTTGGGTATGGATTGGCTGTCCCCTTATCATGCTATATTGGATTGTCATGCCAAGACAGTGACCCTAGCTATGCCGGGGTTACCTCAGTTAGAGTGGAAAGGAAACCCTGGTCATTCTGCCAGCAGGGTTATTTCTTATATGAAAGCTCGGCGTATGGTAAAGAAAGGGTATCTAGCCTATTTGGCTTATATTCGCGATCCCAGTGCGGATGTTCCTTCTATGGACTCAGTACCAGTTATTCGTGAATTTTCAGAAGTATTTCCTGCAGATTTGCCGGGGATGCCACCCGACAGAGATATTGACTTCTATATTGATTTTGCTCTGGGCACTTAGTCCATTTCTATTCCACCATACCGTATGGCCCCGCCATAGTTAAAAGAATTGAAGGAGCAGCAAGACTTGCTTGATTAAGGATTCATTAGACCCGGTGTCTCGCCCTGGGGTGCACCAGTATTATTTGTAAAGAAGAAAGATGGCTCTATGCGGATGTGTATAGATTATCGGCAGTTGAACAAGGCCACTATCAAAAACAATTATCCGCTGCCAAGAATTGATGACTTATTTGATCAGCTTTAGGGTGCCAAGGTATTTTTGAAGATCGATTTGAGGTCTGGTTACCATCAGTTGAAGATTAGGGCATCTGATGTCCCTAAAACAGCTTTTTGGGCTCGGTCTGGGCATTACGAATTCCTAGTGATGTCATTTGGGTTGACAAATACCCCAGCAACATTTATGAATTTGATGAATCGGGTGTTCAAGCCTTATTTGGATTCGTTTGTGGTTGTATTCATTGATGATATCTTGATTTACTCCAGCAGTCGAGAGGAGCATGAGCAGCATTTTCGAAGTGTGCTTCACACTTTGAAGAATAATCAGTTATATGCCAAGTTTTCAAAATGTGAGGTTTGGTTAGACTCAGTTGCCTTTTTGGGGCATGTTGTATTGGTAGAAGGCATAAAGGTGGATCCTAAGAAGATTGAGGCTATTCAGAATTGGCCTAAACTTACTTCAGTTACAGAGATTCGGAGTTTCCTCGGTTTAGCAGGTTATTATCGTCGGTTCATGGAAGGGTTTCATCTATAGCAAACCCATTGACCAGACTGACCCAGAAAAGTGTCCCATTTAGATGGTCAGACGAGTGTGAGTTGAGTTTTTCGAAACTCAAGACTGCTTTGACTACGGCGCCAGTGTTGGTATTACCCACAGGTTCAGGATCGTATATATTATATTGTGATGCATCTCACATTGGGCTTGGTGCAGTATTAATGCAATATGGCAGGGTAATTGCATATGTATCACGGAAGTTGAATGTTCACGAGAAGAATTATCATGTTCGTGACTTAGAACTGGCAGCCATTGTTCATGTGTTGAAGATTTGGAGGCATTACCTCTACGGTGTCTCGTGTGAGGTATTTACTAATCATCGTAGCCTTCAGCAACTGTTCAAACAAAATGATCTTAATTCGAGGCAGAGAAGATGGTTAGAGTTGTTGAAAGACTATGATATCACCATTTTGTATCACCCCGAAAAGGCCAATGTGGTGGCCGATTCTTTGAGTAGAAAGGCTGTGAGTATGGGCAGTCTTGCGTATATTCCGGTTAGTGAGAGGCCATTAACTGTAGATGTTCAGACTTTGGCTAATCAGTTCGTAAGGTTAGATGTTTCAGAACCCAGTCGGGTTCTAGCTTGAACAGTCCCTCGGTCTTCTTTATATGAGCGCATCAGAGAGAGGCAGTATGATGATCCTCATTTACTTGACCTTAAGGACACGGTGAGGCACGATGATGCCAAACAGGTTGCTGTGGGGGAAGATGGAGTTCTGCGAATGCAGGTTCGTATTTGTGTGCCTAATGTGGATGGGCTTCGTGAATTAATTCTTGAAGAGGCACACAGTTCCAGGTATTCTATTCATCCAGGTACCGCCAAAATGTATCAAAATTTACGGCAACATTATTGGTGGAGGAGAATGAAAAAAGATATAGTTGCATATGTAGCTCGGTGTCTGAATTGTCAGCAAGTTAAGTACGAGCATCAGAGACCTGGTGGTTTGCTTCAGAAGTTAGAAATTCCTGAATGGAAATGGGAGCGTATCACTATAGATTTTGTTGTTGGACTCCCATGGACTCAGAGAAAATTTGACGCAGTTTGGGTCATTGTGGACAGGTTAACCAAATCAGTACATTTCATTCCAGTGGCAGTTACCTATTCTTCAGAAAGGTTAGTTGAAATTTACATTCGTGAGATTGTCCGCCTTCACGGTGTGCCCGTGTCTATTATTTCAGATCGAGGTACGCAGTTTACCTCACATTTCTGGAGGGCTGTACAGCATGAGTTAGGCACGCGGGAGGAGTTGAGTACAGCATTTTATCCACAGACAGACGGACAGTCAGAGCATACTATTCAGATATTAGAAGATATGCTTCGCGCTTGTGTTATAGACTTTGGAGGTTCTTGGGATCATTTCTTGCCACTTGCGGATTTTGCTTATAATAATAGCTACCAGTCGAGCATTCAGATGGCTCGATATGAGGCATTATACGGAAGGCGATGCCGTTCGCCAGTTGGCTTGTTTGAACCGGGAGAAGCTCGGTTATTGGGTACCGATTTGGTACAAGATGCCTTGGATAAGGTCGAGATTATTCAGGATCGACTTCGCACAGCTCAGTCTAGGAAAATGAGTTATGCCGACCGTAAAGTTCGTGATATTGCATTCATGGTTGGAGAAAGAATATTGCTCCGAGTTTCACCTATGAAAGGTGTAATGAGGTTCGGAAAGAAGGGCAAGTTGAGCCCTAGGTATATCGGACCCTTTGAAATTCTTGAAAGGGTGGGTGAAGTAGTCTACAGGCTTGCATTACCACCTAGTTTATCAGCGGTTCATCCGGTGTTCCATGTATCTATGCTCCGAAAATATCATGGTGATCCGTCCCACGTGTTAGATTTCAGCTCAGTCCAATTGGACAAAGATTTAACTTACGAGGAGGAGCCGGTGGCTATTCTAGCCCGGCAGGTCTGACAGTTGAGGTCTAAGAGTTATCCTTCAGTTCGGGTGCAATGGAGAGGTCAGCCGGTAGAGGCATCTATCTGGGAGTCCGAGTCGGACATGCGGAGTAAATATCCACACTTATTCACCAGCTCAGATACTTTTTTCTAACTCCGTTCGAGGACGAACATTTATTTTAGAGGTGGAGAATGTGATGACCCAAAATATCATCTTTAAATTTAATAAGTAATTATGTGTTCTAAGACTTCAAAAAGCACCATTTATCGTTCCTCGACTTGCGTGCGCAGTCCGTACAATTTTCAAGAAAGTTTTCATGAGAAAAATGGATTAAAATGTGAAATGGAGTTTTAAAACTCAACTGAGTTGACTTTGGTCAACATTTTGAGCAAACGGACTCAGATCAGTGTTTTGACAATTCTTGTAGGTTCGTATCATGATTTGAAACTTGGGCGTATACCCAGAATCGAATTCCGAGGTCCCTAGCCCGAGATATGGAATTCTGATTAAAAGTTAAAAGCTTAAAAGCTTAATGATATTTAAGAAATTACTGATGTTGATTTGACATGATTCGAACGTCCGGCTGTGAAAATATAAGTTTTAAAGTTTTCTGGAAAACTTCCTTTGATTTGATGTCCGATTCGTAGTTCCAGGTATTATTTTGGCGATTTGATCACTCGATCAAGTTCGTATGATATTTTAGGACTTGGGTGCATGTTTGGTTTGGAGCCCCGAGGGCTCGGGTGAGTTTCGGATAGGCTACGGGATGATTTTGAACTTAGAAAATCTGGTTTTTGAGCTTCTGCTGTCATCTGGTGCATTGTGCTTCGCGATCGCGAAGCCATTCCTGCGATCGCGAAGAGAAAATTTTAAGCCGTGAGTTTTACTCTTCGCGTTCGCGAATATAGGCATGCGAACACGAAAGGATAGCTCCCAGTGCGCTGCGAACGCGAGCTTAAAGTTGCGATCGCGAAGAAGGAAAGAAGCAGAAGCTGAAGCATCAAAATTGTGCTACGCGATCGCATAAACCTGTATGCGATCGCGTAAGGCTGAGAAATTATTCTCTGCGATCGCATGGCCTTATACGTGATCGCGTAGTGTTAAACAAACCTGGGCAAATTTTGTTCTACGCCATCGCGAATGAATTTCCACGATCGCGATGAATAAAAATCTGAAAAACAGAACTTAAGTTCTGGAAATGGGGTTTCGACCCATTTTCAACCATTTCTAATTTTTGAGCTCGGGTAATGCGATTCTTTGGCGATTTTCATGGGAAAACATTGGGGTAAGTATTCCTTATCCTATATTGATTATATTTCATGATTTCATACTCATTTATATCATGAATCCGTGAATTTATGGAAGAAAAATTAGATTTTTATAAAATCTTCCAAAAACGAAAATTTAAGATTTGAAGGTCCATTTGACATCGGAATTTGATATTTGTATGGTTGGACACGTATCGGAACGGGTGTTCGAATTTCGTAAGTTTTTTCGAGATTTGAGACGTGGGTCCCACAGTCGAATATTTTAATAAATTTTGAATTTTTATCCGAAAAATTAGTAAATTCATATGGAATTCATTCCTATGATTCGTATTGAGTATATTGAATTATTTATGAATAGATTTGAAACTTTTGGAGACAAATTTAAAAGGAAAAGTTGTTGTCGAGTAATTGATTGGAATTGCAAAGCGAGATAAGTGTCGTGGTTAACCTTGACTTGAGGGAATAGAACCCTTAAATTATTTGTTATGTGAAATGCATGTGAACGACGTATAGGCGAGGTGACGAGTGTCTATACGTCGTCAAATTAATTGTTTGCCTACTTACTTGAAAAATCATAAATTGTTTTAAATCACTAATTAATTGTTATAAAAATTGTTTCTCTCCTATTCTTTGTCAAATATTAATTCTTGAATTGCTGCATTAATTGTTACATGCTATTTGAATTATGTGTCTTAATTTTTGTTTGACATTTAGTATATTAAATATTAAATTGCCTATTTTCTCCTTGATTTCCATAATAACTTGCTATTTGTCATTGTTTGTTTCATAATTAAATCATAACTATTGTATGGTTGTTGTCTTATAATTTTATATTAATTATTGTATTTATTAGAAATTTCTTTCATAAGAATTGATTGAAATGGATATATTGGAGTATCGGGTTGTACGCCACAACAGACTTATTAAAAGTCCATATTGGAGGTTCGGGTTGCATGCCGCAACAGACTTATTTAAAAGTCAATATTGGAGGGTCGGGTTGCACGCCGCAACAGACTTATTAAAAGTCCATATTGGAGGATCGGGTTACACGCCGCAACAGACTTATTTAAAAGTCAATATTGGGGGATTGGATTGCACGCCGCAATAGACTTATTTAAAAGTCTATATTGGGGGATCGGATTGCACGCTGCAATAGACTTATTTAAAAGTCAATATATATATATATACTTGATTAAAAATAATTATATGAGAGGATTGAAAATGAATATATTATGAGAGCGGGTTGCACGCTGCAACAGAATTGAATGTGAATATATTGTGAGAGCGGGTTGCATGCTGCAACAGAATTTGTGGAAATGATAATTGATTATGACTGCTGAATTGGCTTCAATTATTATAAATGAGTTACCTGATTTATTTTTATTATTGTTGTTATTACTAATATTGCGTACATGTAATGTAAGTGACCCGCCTTAGCCTTGTCACCACTTCATCGAGGTTAGGCTCAGCACTTACTAGTACATGGGGTCGGTTGTACTATACTACACTCTGCACTTCTTGTGCAAATTTTGGAGTTGGTCCCAGCGGCGTACCATAGACTTGTTCGAATTTCAGCTACTCAGAGGAGACTTGAGATATAACTGCACGACGTCCGTAGTTCTGAAATCCCCGTCTACTTTAATTTAGCTGTGTTTTTATTTTCAGACAGTTTATTTTATTCAGGCCCTTATTTATATTATTCTAGAAGCTCGTGTATATATTATACTAAATTCTGGGATGGTATTTCGATGCCGTTATTTTTTTATGGATTATTCACTATATTTCAGATTTTACTTCCGCAATCGTTCTTTGTTATTAATAAAAAAATTAAAAATTGGTTAATATTATTCTAACGTTGGCTTACCTAGCAAGTGAAATGTTAGGCGCCATCACGGTCCGAAGGTGAGAATTTTGGGTCGTGATAACCAGGCATCCCACATTTGCAATATGCGGAGACGCAACATCCTATTCTCTTCAGCAGCTGCTGATTCTGGTTGCGGAATAGCCGGTGCTAGGCTATCCTCAGGATCGATAATTGGTAGATGATTTTCGGAGGCCATAGGAACCTTTCCTTTGGATCTAGTGAAGTAAGGATGGGAAGCCAGATTACCAACAAAATCAACCACCTGATCAGAACCTGGCTAATTTGCACACCCAACAACCTTGTTAGTTTTGAGACACTTAACAGATAGGGAATCTCATGTTGGGATGCAATGCACCTAAACAGTTAAACGCTTCTACCATGTGTTTGAACGGTTGCATGTTTTATCTCGGCCTTAAACTAACCCTTTTTTCACTCCGTACCTCTTTTCTTTCACTTCTGCCTCTTTTTAATCAATCTTGATTTTCTCATTTTGTTTTTGCCGCTCTTTTATTTTTTGTCACTTTCTTTTTCTCTTTTCATTTTTGTCACTCTTTTATTTTTATTTTTTGTCGCTCTTTTTTTTTCTTTTATTTTGTCACTCTTCTCTTTCTTTTCAACTCAAATTTTTTTTTTTCAGTTTATTTTTCACTCAATTAAATTTAAGGCTATGATGGAATCAGATCATTACGTAGTTCAGAAAAATCAGGAATGGAGTAAATAAACAAACTCTTTTTTTTTTTACTTTTTTATAACACTTAGACAATGAAAGCGTTTAGAAAGAGAATATATATTTTTTGAATTTCATCTTTTTTGGGAATTTTGCGAAAGAAAGCCTTTTAAAGAGGAAAGAAAATATTTTTGAATTTTGGTTTTGATTTTTATTATTATTTTTTAAAATTTTCGAAAGAAAGACTTCTAAACAAGAAAGAAAATATTTATTTTTGGATTTTTTATTATTATTTTTTTTAATTTTAGGGGAAAACAACTTTGTGAGTTTTCTTTATAATTTCCGAAAGTGAACTTGTGACTAAAAGCGAAAGTATTTTTTGGACTTCAACCTTTCAATTTTTATGACATTTGCGAAAGAAGACTTCTAAAGAATAAAAATATTTTTGTATTTTGATATTTGTTTTTGATTTTTTTTTTAATTTTTGTTTTTTTGGAAAAATACTTCTGAAGAAGGGAAAAACATATTTTGGATTTTGATTGATTTTTTTTTTTTTAATGAAAGATTTCAAAATAGAAGGAAAATATTCTTGGGTTGTAAAAAATAATTTTTTATTTGTTTGGAATTTTCTAAGAAAAGACTTCTAAAGAAGGAATTAATGAAAAATATTTTATTTATTTTTGGATTTTTTGAAAATTGAGACCGGAACCGATGAGGTTTGCCTACGTATCTCATATCCGGTGAGAATCAGACCCGCGTAGTATGATTTGTTTTGACATAATTGGAAAAACATATTATTGACAATTTTTTTTCTTTTTCTCTTTTTTTTTAAAAAAGTTTTGGCAGAGTTTTGAGGCATTTTCAAATACCGGAGTTTTCAGAACCGGGTGAATTTTCTATCCTACCTCACTCTTAGTTTTTCTAGCACATTAGGCCCACAAAATACATTAATATCAACAATCAATAAAGACAAGTAAAAATCATATTAACAAGTTTGAATTCTTGAACCCTGAACGAGATATTCTAGGTTGATTCCCCACCATAGTTGCCAGAGCTGTCACACCTCCTTTTTTCATATAGGGGTAGGGGATAGAGAGTTTTTTCAATTAAAGTAAAATTATTCGAAATGGGATTATTTATTTAATTTCAGAGTCGCCACTTGGGATGGCTATGAAACTTGGTCGGCCGGTCACTGCCAATGGACGACAATCCGATGGCTTTTTGGAATGAACTAAAATCAACATCAATCGATCGTTCTTGTTAAGAACGATCGACTGATGTAGGTTTTGGGTCAAAACTAGAAAAAAAACGCCGGCGAAACAGAAAGGGGCAAAATTAGGGTTTTAAAATTTTCTCAGATTTGAAATTCAAGGAATTTGGGTGGTCTTATGGTGAAATGGAATGGAGATATGAGATGAGGGGGATATGGTGGTTGTCTGGTAAAAATTTGGAGGTGATTGAAGGTGGGCCGCCGCCGTAGGCGATTTCTGGTGGGCGGCGGCCAATGGTGAAGGGTTGAGGGTGAGAGAGGGAGATGAGAGGGGTCTGGGATGATTCTCTAGGGTTTTAGGGGGGCATTAGGACAGTTAAATGGGGTGGTAATAATCAGTTGCGAGCCGTTGGATCAAGAATAATCAGTTGGACCGGACTGGGGTTTGGGCTGGGGTGGAATTGGGGTGTTTTGGGGGCAATTGGGCCACTAAAAATGGTTGTGGCCCAATCCGGAATTAAACCAAGCTTTTTTCTTTCTTTCTTTCCTTTTTTTTTTTTTTGATTTTTAAAATCCTACTAAAGTTAATTAAAACCTAAAGAAAATCTAATTTGTAGAATGGAACTTAATTATCTATTTTTACCATTTAAACAACTAATTAACTTAAAGCTAATGAAAGGAAATTAATTAATTTGTAACTAAAAGCTAAAAATGTAAAAATGACCCATATATTTGTGTTTTTTTGTTTAATAATGTAACTAACTCCATTAATTAAATACTAAATGCAAATAAACCTAAAATGTTATGCAACGAAGATTATGTTTGGTATTTTCATGTCATTAAAATATTAAGAGTGCATAAAATGCAACTAAATGCAAATAATTAAAAAAAATCTATAAATTCTATAAAATTAGAAACAATTAAGAAAAACCTATTTGTGAATTTTGTAGGAGTATTTTAAACGGGAAAAAATCATGTGCTCACAGCTGCCCCTCTTTGCTCAAAATATAAAGAGTTTTCGGGCAAAGATAAAGTGAACAAATACGAGCGATTTTTGCCTGTTTGGATACTCCATGGGAAGCATTTTGAAAACGTTTTACCGAACTTTATTTCCGAGGTTGCCTACATATCCTTGGCTATAAAGGAATCGGATCAGTATAGTTCTGGAAGTTTTGGTAGCTGGGACTACCGAGAAGCTGTGATTTCACTGATGTTACTGCTGCTGAGCTCCTTATTACACCAAAGTCAAAAATGAAAAAGACTAACTAAACCTATCAGCTACGAGTTACAAGACTCCTATCTATAAATCTTTTGAAGCTTGATCCTGAGTCTTGGCTGGTTCTTCATGCAGACTCTAATCTGAATCTTGATGCTTGCTAGCTGCAGGTGCTAGTTCATTCTTGTTCAGCTTTTCGGATTAAGACGGGACATGCAAAGCTTGTGATCTCAATCATGTCTTGAGCAGTCCACATCTTTTCTCCGCTTCTGCACTTTGGGTTCAACTCTTTTCTTTTCTTCTTTTCTGTTATTCTGGATTGTGACTTCTTCTTTTGATTATCTCGAACCCTGTGCCTCAAGGTAAAACCTGCTCAGACACCAAAACAAAATAAACAAACGAAATTTTTTTGCCCTAGTTTTCACTAGAAAAATTTCGTGAGTTATTTATAACAAAACTCTATACTACTTCAATATTGAAAGCAATAAAATGGGAGGGAATGGTGTCAACATAAGTTGATTAATGTCACACCTCCTTTTTTTCGATAGTAGGGGATTATTTGAAAGTAACATTAAAGTGATATTATTCGAAATGAGATTATTTATTTAATTTCAGAGTCGCCACTTGGGATAATTATGGTGTCCCAAGTCACCGGTTTATTTTAAATCCCAAATCAAGAAAATTGACTATATCTTACAGTCCGCGAACACAGAAGACCGGGTAAGGAATTCTGTTAACCTGAGAGAAGGTGTGAGGTGCTTCCGGATTCCGTGATTTTAGCACGGTCGCTTTACAATCATATACCTGGCTTTAATTACGGATTATTACATGTTTTAGAACCTATGTGCGTTTTACCTTTTACCGCTTTTATTTGCTTGATTATTCGTGATTATGGAATTATCTTGAAACGAGTCACGCATACGTGTACTCATTTTGTTTGGTATGTCAAAGTCATGTCACGCGTACGTGTACACAACTAATAACACTTTATTGCTATTAAGATTGTTTGGCCAAAGTCACGCGAACGTGTACCTGAATTTATTTTGAGAATCGTAATTATGTCACGCGAACGTATACACAATCACGATAATAAATTAACTAAGAGCGTGCCTAAAGCAACTACGAATATTCATGGGTCAATTAATTTTCCTAAATTTTAGATAACATGTGAAAGGTCATAGATTATGGAAAGAAGATTTGGAGAAGATGTGCATCATTGTTCTTAATGGGCTCATATTAACATAATAGCTCGCAGTCCTCTGATTTAAAGGCTAATCATTCATTCAAATTTAAACTAGCTAGTAAGGTTCTGATATTTTGCCTCATCTTTAAATAACAGCCCCTTTTATTTAAGAATTCTAATTTTTGGCTATTTTATTCTTTTTATAAATGTAGCCTCTATTTTGTTTCAAAGCCATAGCCACCTAAATTTAAAAAAAATTATTAATTCCTATGACTAAACAAGGAACAACAATGTCAACACTGGGATCTTAATCATAACAAATGAACATCAACTTACTAACGATAATTCACGCGAAATAGGCAAAGAACAAGGATGAATTTAATGATAAGGTAACATCTCAATGACATATACTCAAATTGACAAGAACAGATCCAAACCGTGAAACATCTATAAAGAAACAATTCATGGTATTTTTCAAACAGAACAAAAAAAATAAATAAAAGGGTCCAAAGTAACAACAATATATATTATCCCAATAATCTGAACTTAAAGGAACCATTAACAGATTCTATAAACATAAAGCAGCTTAATTTTATGCCATAGTTTAAAACATGAATCAATTCTTCAGACGAGCAGAAATACAAGCAGTTAGTAAGTACCAATTGTGATTTCATATTAAGACAAAGCTGAAAATACAAACATGAGAAGACACATACCTAATTTCTCTAAAATTAAGTTTGTAGAAGAGAAAGCCAAATAAAGTCAAAAATGACAAACCGGAAATCAACAGCAGCTCACCAAAGCAACATCCACAACATCAAGAAAATCCATAAAGAAGAGAAGTTGAGCTTTTAAATCGGTTCTCTTCAAAACTTCTTTAGAATTCTAAGTTTCCTTTAATTTTTTCAGCTTTTAGCGAGTGTCAAATAGAGTCAGACTAATGTGGATTTATGTGTGTGTATCGACTGGATTTTTTTAGAAGAGAAAAAGTGAGGTCTGTCGATGAGAATGGGGGTGGCGGCCGAAAGATTGAAGAAGGAGAAGGGGAAGGTTCGTGTGTGTGTGTTCTAGAAAGAGAGATCCAAATTAGGGTCCCCTCTAATAGAATGGGGAGATGGGTATTTTAAGAGAAGAGTATGGGCCAACTATGGGGTGAATTGAGCTTTTAAAGGGATGAGCTTGAAACAATTGCAAAAATAGTCACTTTTGACTCAAATTTTAATTAAAACAATTTGTGTGGCTAAATTATTATATATATTTTACTAATTGACTAATGACATAATTAATTAACTAACCTAAGAATGCATTTTTTTGGTTTTTAGATATTTATATAATGCATTTAACAATGTAATTACATTCTAAAATGTAATTTAAAATCTAAAATGCTATGAAATTAAGATTTGAACGTTTTTATGATTTACGATATTCCTAACATGCATAAGCAATGCGAATAAATACAAAATAAATAAAGAAAAACTTCTAAAATTCATAAAAATAATTTTAAAAAATTTGAATTATTTTTAGGAGTAATTTCCTATGTGGGGCAAAAATTAGGTGCTCACATTTTGCTATTTTCGTTTTCCTGTTTTTGAATTTCAATAGTATGGACAGAGTTAACAAAATACTGTAAGATTCACTCGATCACAAACTAAATCTAGCTTCCCAGTATAACATCTCTGATAATATTACCTTACTTTTGCACAGAGGGAAAACTCCACTAATTCAGGCAAAAAACAAAACCTAAATAAGACAACAATTTAAGGTTAATATTTGTTTCAAACTCTTAAAAACAAAAGAAGAAAACCATTCAAGATCAATTAAATTATAAATACTCATCGATGAGTTTCTAAAATTGGCTTCATGAACTTTGCTTTTCTAGAGGTCAATCAATATCCATTAAATTAAGAAAAAAAATCTACAAAACTGGAACAATTTTTTCACTTTGATTAAATAATCTCGTTATGGCAATGTCATTGGATTTGTTCTCACCCCCCTCCACAAAAAGTAAGTGTCTAAAAACATAGAAGTATTTGGCAATCTTTAATTATCCTATGGATTACTAAAATTTATTGACTTGTATATTTGAAAACACTGCAAATTCCATGTATAAAATCGTCAAAGTAGTAGCCTGGGCAAGAGTTGCTAATGAAATATTCAACTTTAACTTAATCTTTGTGAATCAAGTAAGTGTTGGTCCTTCTTTTTTCATTTACTTTAGTTTGATATATCTGGAATTTTATGAATGTTTGGTCTTCATATAAGATACTCATTTTCCCTTTTTTCATTTTTCTTTTTTCCTTTGCACTCTCCACTACCTACATATATCTGCGTTTGTTTTTCCTTCTATGCTTTATTTTAGAATGATATGTTCCAAACATTACCGAGCGGTGTAATGGGATGATTGAGATCACTCCATCTTAACCGGGAGAAATCAGGTCCAATCCTTGAGAATAGGGAGCGCTAACCTTCACTGGGCCCTACACCATGCGAATCTAGACTAGTCGGGTATGTGGGTCCCAATACTTCACTGAAAAGCTTAGAAGAGGGCTAGGAGTGCTTGCAAAAATTGATCCATTCCAAATTTATTGCCACGATTAACAATTTGGCGAAAATTCACCTTGATCGCCTATAGAAGATCATACAGTTTAGAGACTAGCAAGGATTTTTCTTATTCTTATTATTATTCTCCCTTTTTCTCTAAAGTAATTAAATTTTCTTCTTATACGCATCTTCTATGACAATGTTTATATTCTGAATAAACGTTTTTTTTATGATGTAGAAAATGATAATGAATCGACGAATTATAGAACAATTTTTGTTGATGCTCTTTCTATGCTTGAGCTATGCTGGGGTTCGAGGAACAAAGTTACCAAGTCAAGAAGACTTAGAGTTGGAGAAGCGACTAAAGCTTCTAAATAAGCCTGCAATTAAAACGATTAAGGTACGCGTCTAAAAAGCAAAAATGGTAGATCCATAACACATGTCCACTTCGTATGCATTATATTGTTAATAATTCTCTTTTATACGAAGTAAGTCGTTAATATTTTTATTTTTTTACCAACAGACAAAATATGACGATATATATGATTGTGTGGACTTTTACAAGCAACCAGCATTTGATCATCCATTATTAAAGAATCACAATTACCATCCTCAGGTTTGCCTCCAATATAATCATTTTTTTTTTCAATTTTGAAAATAAGTGATGAATAATAAAAAGAAAATTTGTATGAGCAGATGAAACCCTCTTCGTATGTGAAAGAGAGTGATTCAACTACATCGACAAGTAATGAGTTGCCAAGAATAAGAGAGCGATTCAACTATTTCAACAAGTCAAAGGTTGCCAAGAACAGGATTACCAGTTGGAGGTTGTCCTGTTGGAACTGTTCCAATAAGAAGAACCACCAAAGAAGATCTTATTAGACATAAACTTTTGCCCTCACAAGAAGATGTCATGGTCAACAGTTCACTTACTCATGTAAGAATGTTGTTCTAAGTTAACAAAGTTGGTTCTAATACAATTCATATTTCACTATATATCATTGTATTGCTAGTTTGTAACTTATAAACAAAATCCTGAAGAATCATTTCCTATCACAAACTAAGTTTAGCTTTTTAGTATAACGTATCTTACATTATTATCTTATATTACTTTTGCACAGAAGGAAAATTCCATTTATTCAAAAAGGAGAAGATATAAACCTTTGCAAGGGTACAAGGTACATATCATGATTTGTCATACTTATTTAAACTTATTTTATTTTATCCTTTTTGCATTAGTTTAATCTTCTTTTTCATTAATAAATTGATAGCCAACGTCATGGTCCAACAAGTCCTGGTTGGTTTTATTCAATCTCACACACAACATAATGACATGGTTATATGGTTTTTTGTACTGCATGCGCAAATAGGGAAAAAATATTTATTTTTGGTTATATATAAATTGTTGAATCTCTCTGACATACGGAAAGATTTTAGTGAAGTGGAAAAGGAGGTCCAAAAATTGCTTTGATTAGGAGCTCAAATCTTAGGTGTGACACTTTAGTATTTTTTGGATCCCCTTGTTTGAATTTCTGGCCATGCCGCTGATATCCATGAACATCTTGTTTATAGCACGACGGTATGTCATCATGCTCGAATAAGTCTTGATAAAATTATGTAAACATTGCTAAATATATAGGAAATCACTTAATTAGAAATATGTTGAAATCAAGCCTAGCTCTTCATGAAGAAATTTCAAATTTAAGTGATCCTACATTTATTATATACTCTCTTCAGCTTGCAATCGCTAATACTCGAGGTTATCTGTGACGACCCGGCCCGTCGCGATGGCAACTAATGTCTATAATCCTCATGTCGAAGGTCAACAAAACAGTGCATGTCGATTGAAACTAATTAAAGGAGCAAATATGATACAAGTCGGTTGGAGAGTAAGTCAGTTGACCTTTTCATTGTGAATTACTTCTTTTTCCTATCTACATAAATAAAGAAGTGAGCTATCATTTCACCTACATATAACATTATTTCATATTTGCTTTTTAGGTTGATCCTACCTTGTATGGTGACAACGCGACTAGGTTATTCATACATTTCCAGGCAAGTCCCTAACTAATATGATTAGATAGCTTTTTAAATAATTCATAACTTCTTTTGCTCCCTCAAACTTTTCTTTTCATACTTTCAGGATGGTGAAAATGCTTGTTTCAACTTGTTATGTCCTGCCTTTGTACTTATAAATCCAGAAGTAGCTATAGATGGAGCATTTGATATCGTTTCACAACGTGGAGGGAAAGTATATGAGATAGGACTTTCGATAAATTGGGTAACTTTTCTTTATTTATTCTACCTTTAAGTAAGTAGAAGAATTAATTCAAGCATAAAAGCAATTTCGACCTTTATTTGTTAACCATTTTTTACTATTGAAAATAGGACCAAAATGAAGGAAACTGGTGGTTATTCTATACAGAGACTAATACACCAATTGGTTTCTGGCCTCGAGAGGTGTTTGATGACTTTGACTATTTTGCAACAAGCGTTCAATGGGGTGGAGTCGTATATAGTCCACCAGGAATACCTGAACCACCTATGGGTTCGAGCTTTTTACCTATTAAAGACGTTAATTATGACGGATATTGCAGAAATATTACACTTTTAAGTGATAAGGGTGATTACATTGATACAGGCGACTTGCTATTTTATTTAGACGCCCCTAATTTGTACGATGTAAGATTTAGTGGGGATTATTTGGAACACACAATGTTTTATGGTGGACCTGGTGGCTTGTGAGCAGGCATGAGTCTTTAATTAAGTCTAGCCATTTTATGGTAATTTGATTAATTGCTCAAAATAATGCAAGAAAGTGGGTGCAGTATCTTTTTATGTTTATTGTATTTTGTTTCAATTTTCAGTTGATTGAGAAAGAAGACCTTTACAATTATATTTGGAGACATTTTTTCTTTCCTTCTTCTTCTGTCTTTTTTTTTTAAATTAGGAAACCACCTA
Source organism: Nicotiana tabacum (assembly GCF_000715075.1). NCBI lineage: Eukaryota > Viridiplantae > Streptophyta > Magnoliopsida > Solanales > Solanaceae > Nicotiana > Nicotiana tabacum. The sequence goes on along the minus strand of NC_134093.1, from coordinate 539,472 downwards.
TATTTCTAATTGTCATGCCCCAAAAAGACCAGCGCAATCGGCACCTAGTATCTTCAACATATACGGAGCGAACCACTTAAACCTGTCTATTTATTCATGATTATTTCAAGGTTTGAGATATGACTTAAACATTAAAAATACCATCTTGAGTTATTTGGTTAAAATCTTTGTTTTAACTCAAAACATAACTAGGCATTTGGCCAATTGATATAAGTGTGGAATGAATATGAGAGTTAGAAAATATAAATCACATCTACATGATTAGACCTCCCCGCAGTTTTACTGGAACCTCTATGGACATAAATGAATAAAGCAAAATCTCTAAACATGAATCCACAGACAAAAGAAACAGGGCTCACCAAGCAGAATAGAGAATGGAAGAGACGGCAAGCTCGTACTGTCAACTCCACTGCCATAATATCTAACACAAGTAATTAAGTTGCCCATGTAGGAGGTTGGGCACAATTTCAATAAAACTGCATCTCAAGTATCATCGACTCCTCCTAAAAAGGTTTATGAGCGATGTCTTTGAAACTCTAGATGTGATGGCCCAAAAGGTTATCTTATATTTTAGAACTCGAATCTGCGCTCTTAAGCATTAAAAATCTCATTTGTACCTTCCTCGATTTACGTGCGCAGTCCCGGCAGATTTCCGAAAAAATTTTATGTTGAAAACTAATGAAAATAAGAATTTTTGCCTTAAAAGTTAATTTTAATTGATTTCGATCAATATTTTTGGTAAACGGGCCCGGATCTGTACTTTGACGGTCCCGGTAGGTCCGTATTGAATTATGGGACCTAGGCATATGCCTAGAATCGAATTTGGAGATCCCTAGCTTGAGTTATGAATTTTTGATAAAAATTTAAAAGTTTGGAAATTATTTATTTTTAAGAATTGATTGATATTTGGCATTGTTAGTATCAGGTCTGTATTTTAGTTCCGAATTCCGGTACAGGTTCATTATGATATTTAAGACATGTCTGTGAAATTTGGTGAGAAATGGAGTTGATTTGACGTGATTCGGACGTCCAGCTTAGAAATTAAAAGTTTTAAAGTGTTCTTGAGAATTTCATTTGAATTGGTGCTAAATTTAGAGTTCTAGGTGTTATTTTGGTGATTTGATCACGCTAGCAGGTCCATATGATATTTTTAGACTTGTGTGCATATTTGGTTTGGAGCCCCGAGGGCTCGGGTGAGTTTCGGATAGGCCACAGGATGTTTTGGACTTTGGAAATCTGGTTTTTCTGCAGAATCTGTGTTCTGGCATGTCCTTCTTCGCGTTCGCGAAGGTACTCTCGCGAACGCGAAGAGTAAACTAGGCAGCTGAGGATTTCTTCTTCGCAAACGCGAAGGCTTGGTCATGAATGCGAAGCGATGGGGGCGTTACCCTTTGCGAACGCAGCCTTTTCTTCATCGCGAACGCGAGAAATGTCTCGCGAACACGAAGGCCAGGGAAGGGTAGCCTACGCGAGCACTTCCTCGCGAACGCGAAGGCTTGGCAGGCCATACACTTCGCGAACGCGACAGTGCTCTCGCGAACGTGATGAACACTATCGCCCAGCACTTAACAGAATCCAAAACGGGATTTTTTGCCAAAAAACTCATTTTTCTCAAAAACCAAACGGTGAGGGACGATTTTTCAAGAGTCATTCCTTCCCCAAATTGTTGGTAAGTGATTCTAAACTATTTTTTTTCAATTACCCATTACATTTCTTGAATTTTTAACCTAAAATCTAGAGTTTTCATGGTAGAATTAGGGGTTAGGGTAGAAAATAGAGATTTCGGGAATTTGGGGATTTAGACTTAAATTTGAGGTCGGATTGCAAAACTAATTATATATTCGGGCTCGGGGGTTAATGGGTAAAAGGATTTTGGTCCGAACCTCGAGTTTTGACCAAGCGGGCCCGGGGTCGATTTTTTGACTTTTTGGAGAAAAATTTGGAAAATTTAATTTATGCAATATAATTGATTCATTTAGCAATATTTGATATTATTGAGTCATTTTTGAATAGATACGAGTGGTTTGGAGGTGAATTCCAAAGGAAAAGTTGTGATTGAGAATTAAGTGGCCTTCAGAGCGAGGTAAGTGTTGTGTCTAACCCTGACTTGAGGGAATTAGGAACCTTAGATTATTTGCTAAGTGAAATTCATGTGAGCGGTGTATATGTGAGGTGACGAGTACTTATGCGCCGCCAATTTACCTGTTTTCCATGTTTCTTCTATTTTCTTATATTGTCTATTCCTATGCCAAATTGCTACGTGTTATACTAGTGTTGTTCAAATTATCATTCTTATCATGTTTACGGAATTTTCTGGTGATAATTGAGTTTTTATTTCAAAGTTGAGATTGATATTATGGAACCAAATGTTGAAGTAAGGTTTGTACTTATTATGCTATCTCCATGTTATTATTCATGCATTGCATTATGGTGAGGAAGATTGTTAATGCACGAAGGGTAATGCCGTGCCATATTGTGAGTGTTAATGCACGAAGGGTGATGCCGTGCCATATTGTGAGTGTTAATGCACGAAGGGTGATGTCGTGCCATGATATGAGAGTAAAAACACGAAGGGTGATGCCGTGCATTTTTCTTTACTGTATTCATTATTCCTGTTGATTCATGGTATATTGACTGCTCCAGTGATCATTCTGTTGTAGTTCTTTATCTATATTCCCCTTAGTATATCTCCCCTCCCGACATTTTCTGTTTAGTTCTTCATTCCTGCTATTTGTATATACACTGTTAAATTGTACAGGTTGATTGTAGGTGCCTTGCCTTAGCCTTGTCACTACTTCGTCGAGGTTAGGCTCAACACTTACCAGTATATGGGGTCGGTTGTACTAATGCTGCACTATGCACTTTCTGTGCAAATTTTGATACCGGCTCAGGTTGATTGAGATTTGCTATTGGTCCGTTGTCCGGAGACTCAAGGTAGATCTGTCGGCATTCAAAGACCTTGAAGTCCCCGTCTATCTTTTTATGCCCTACTGTTTTCTTTCATTCAGACAGTTATATTTCTTTTAGACTATTACTTGTAGTAAATTCTAGAATGCTCCTGAATTGTGACTTCAGATCTGAGTGGTAGTAATTAATACAGTTTTATGATATTGCACTTATTATATTTCATTTTAGTTAATTATTGTCATTTACTGAATGAAAATAAGGAATTTGTTTAATGATTCTATAACGTTAGCTTGCCTGGCAAGTGAAATGTTAGGCACCATCACGGTCCTGTCGGTGGGAAATTTTGGGTCGTGACAATTGGTATCATAACCCTAGGTTACATAAGTCTCACGATTTACGAGCAAGCTTAGTAGAGTCTAGAGGATCGGTACGGAGACGTCTGTGCTTATCTTCCAGAGGCTATGAAGTTTAGGAACAAGTTTCACTTCTATTCTTCCTTGTCGTGCGATTTTGCTTTCTCAATACTTATTGAACTCTTCTACTCTTATTCTCTCGCAGATGGCGAGAACACGTACCGCTTCCTCAGCTGAGCAGCAGCCAGAGCCTCCAGTGATAGCTCCTATGCGGGGCAGAGGTCAAGGCCGAGGCCATGCCAGAGGCCGGGGTAGGGGTAGGGCTCAGCCTAGGGCCCGAGCAGCAGCCCCAACAGTGGAGCCTCAGATAGAGATTGATGAGGAGGTTCCAGCCCAGACTGTTCCTGTCAGACCAGCTCAAGTTCCGGAGGGGTTCATTGCTACCCCAGTACTTCAGGATGCTTTGGTCCGTTTGGTGGGCCTTATGGAGAGTGTGGCCCAGACTGGCGCATTTCCCATGGCACCAGCAGTCTCTCAGGCTGGAGGAGGAGCCCAGACTCCTACCACTCCCGCTCCAGAGTAGATAGCTCCCCAGTATTAGTCTTCAACAGCTCAGCCAATCGGGTTAGTTCAGCCGGTTATTACGGCACAGGTCGGAGATGGGCCAGCTATGTCTTCTGAGGCTTTATGGAGATTGGACAGGTTTACCAAGCTCTTTCCTGTTCACTTCAATGGTGCTCCTTCAGAGGACCCCCAGGAGTATCTTGACAGTTGTCACGAGGTTCTACGGAACATGGGTATAGTGGAGACCAATGGGGTCGATTTTGCTGCATTTCAGATGACTGGTTCCGCCAAGAAATGGTGGAGTGATTACTTGTTGACCAGACCAGCTGGGTCGCCTGATCTTACTTGGGACCAGTTCTCTCAGCTCTTCATAGAGAAATTTTTGCCTATCACATGGAGAGAGGAGCGTCGCCGTTAGTTTGAGCATATCCAGCAGGGCGATATGACGGTTACTCAGTATGAGACCCGTTTTGTGGATTTCGCCTGTCATGCTATTCTTCTGCTTCCCACCGAGAGAGAGAGAAGGTGAGGAGGTTTATTGATGGACTTGCTCAGCCTATCAGATTGCAGATGGCTAAGGAGACTGGGAGTGAGATTTCTTTTCAGGCGGCTGCTAATGTCGCCAGACGAGGTAAGATGGTTCTTACTCAGGGAGGTCAGGGGTCTGACAAGAGGCCTCGTCATTCCGGTGAGTTCAACGGTGCCTCATCTAGAGGTAGGAGTACTTTTGGTAGAGGCTATCCTCCCAGGCCATTTCATTCAACGCTCTAGGCATCCCACGGTGCCTCAGGTGGTCGTGGCCCTCAGATGCATTATTCCGACCAGCCAGCCTACAGTGTACCACCAGCTCTTATTAGTGCACCTCCACTCCAGAGTTATCAGGGTGATTATTCAGGTAGACAGGGTCAGTTTCAGAGTCAGTAGTCACAGCAGCCGAGGTTATTTTATACTTATGGTGATCCGAGGCACATTCCTAGATTTTGCCCTTGGGCAACGGGCAACTCACAGCATCAGAGTTCTCGTTCCATGGTTCCGACACTAGTTACTGCACCACCTGCCCAGCCAGCCAGCGGCAAGGGTCAGGCAGCCAGAGGTAGGGGCCAGACAGTTAGAGGTGGAGGTCAGGCCGTTAGAGGTGGAGACCAGCCAGCTAGAGGCCGTCCTAGGGACGTAGTTTAGGGTGGTGGGGCCCAGACCCGATGTTATTCCTTCCCATCCAGGCCTGAGGCTGACTCATCTGACGTTGTTATCACAGGTACTGTTTCAGTTTGCAATAGAGATGCTTCAGTTCTATTTGATCCAGGATCTACTTACAACTATGTGTCATCCTATTTTGCTTCCTATTTGGTTGTGCCCCGTGATTCTTTGAGTGCTCATGTGTATGTGTCCACACCAGTGGGAGATGCTATTGTTGTAGATCATGTTTATCGTTCGTGTGTGGTCACCATTAGGAGTCTTGAGACTCGTGTAGATCTTCTACTTCTTGATATGGTTGATTTTGATGTCATACTGGGTATGGATTGGCTGTCACCTTATCATGCTATATTAGATTATCACGCCAAGACGGTGACCTTAGCCTTGCAGGGGTTGCCTCGATTAGAGTGGAGAGGGAATCTTGGCCATTCTGCCAACAGGGTTATCTCTTATGTGAAGGCTCAGCATATAGTTGAGAAGGGGTGTCTAGCTTATTTGGCTTATGTCCGCGATTCTAGTACAGAGGTTCCTTCTATAGATTCGGTGTCGGTTGTTCGTGAGTTTCCAGAGGTGTTTCCTGCAGACCTGCCGGGGATGCCACCCGACAGGGATATTGATTTCTGCATTGATTTGGCTCCGGCCACTCAACCTATTTCCATTCCGCCATATCGCATAGCCCTTCCAGAGTTGAAAGAATTGAAGGAGCAGTTGCAAGATTTGGTGGATAATGGCTTTATTAGACCTAGTGTCTCGCCCTGGGGTGAACCTGTGTTGTTTGTGAAGAAGAAAGATGGATCGATGAGGATGTGTATAGATTATCGGCAGTTGAACAAAGTCACCATCAAGAACAAATATCCATTGCCGAGGATTGATGATTTATTTGATCAGCTTCAGGGTGCCAAGGTGTTTTCAAAGATTGATTTGAGATCTAGCTACCATCAGTTGAGGATTAGGGCATCCGATGTTCCTAAGACAGCTTTTCGGACTCGGTATGGGCATTATGAGTTTCTAGTGATGTCATTTGAGCTGACAAATGCCCCAGCAGCATTCATGAATTTGATGAACCGGGTGTTCAAACCCTACCTGGATTCCTTTGTGGTTGTGTTTATTGATGATTTCTTGATCTACTCCCACAGTCGAGAGGAGCATGAGCAGCACCTTCGGATCATTCTTCAAACTCTGAAAGACAACCAGTTATATGTTAAGTTCTCAAAATGCGAGTTTTGGTTGAGTTCAGTTGCTTTCTTGGGTCACGTTGTATCAGCAGAGGGTATTCAGGTGGATCCTAAGAAGATTGAGGCAGTCCAGAATTGGCCTAGACCCACATCAGCTATAAAGATCCGTAGTTTCCTAGGTTTGGCGGGCTATTACCGTCGATTTGTGGAGGGGTTTTCATCCATAGCAGCCCCGTTGACCAGATTGACCCAGAAGGGTGCCCTGTTCAGGTGGTCAGACGAGTGTGAAGCGAGCTTTCAGAAGCTCAAGACAACTTTGAATACGGCACCGGTATTGGTGTTACTCATAGGTTCAGGATCTTATATAGTATATTGTGACACATCTCGTATTGGTCTGGGTGCGGTATTGATGCAGGGTGGCAAGGTTATTGCATATGCTTCACGGCAGCTGAAGGTTCACGAGAAGAATTACCCTGTTCATGATCTAGAGCTGGCAGCCATTGTTCACGCGCTGAAGATTTGGAGGCACTATCTTTACGGCGTGCCATGTGAGGTATTCACTGATCATCGGAGCTTGCAGTATTTGTTCAAGCAGAAGGAACTCAATTTGAGGCAGAGGAGGTGGCTAGAACTATTGAAAGACTATGATATCACCATATTGTATCATCCCGAAAAGGCCAATGTGGTGGCCGATGCTTTAAGTAGAAAGTCAGTCAGTATGGGTAGCCTTGCATATATTCCAGTTAGTGAGAGACCGCTTGCATTGGATGTTCGAGCCTTGGCCAACCAGTTTATGAGGTTAGATGTTTCTGAGCCCAGCCGTGTTCTAGCTTGTACAGTTACTCGATCTTCCTTGTTTGAGCGCATCAGAGATCGGCAGGATGACGATCTGCATTTACTTGTCCTTAGAGACACAGTGCGGCACGGTGGTGCCAAGCAGGTTACTGTTTGAGATGACGGAGTTTTGAGGATGCAAATTTGTATGCCTAATGTGGATGGACTTCGTGAGTTGATCCTTGAGGAGTCCCACAATTCCCGGTATTCTATTCATCCAGACGCTGCCAAGATGTATCAGGACTTGAGGTAGCATTATTGGTGGAGGCGAATGAAGAAGGACATAGTTGCCTATGTAGCTCAGTGCCTAAATTGCCAGCAGGTAAAGTGTGAGCATCAGAGACCTGGTGGTTTACTTTAGAGGTTAGATATTCCTGAGTGAAAGTGGGAGCGTATCACTATGAACTTTGTTGTTGGACTCCCACGGACTCAGATAAAGTTCGATGCAGTTTGGGTCATTGTGGGCAGGCTGACTAAGTCAGCGCATTTCATTCCTGTGGCAGTTACCTATTCCTCGGAGCGGTTGGCAGAGATTTATATTCGTGAGATCGTCCGTCTTCACGGTGTGCCCGTGTCTATCATTTCTGATCGAGGTACGCAGTTTACCTCGCACTTTTGGAGGGCAATTCAGCGTGAGTTGGGCACGTGGGTTGAGTTGAGCATAGCATTTTATCCTCAGACGGACGGGCAGCCCGAGCATACTATTCAGATCTTGGAAGATATACTTCGCGCCTATGTTATTGACTTTGGAGGTTCTTGGGATCAGTTTTTGCCGTTATCGGAGTTTGCCTACAATAACAGCTACCAGTCGAGCATTCAGATGGCTCCCTATGAGGCATTATATGGTAGACGGTGTAGGTCGCCAGTTGGGTGGTTTGAGCCGGGGGAGGCTCGGTTATTGGGTACAGATTTAGTTCAGGAGGCCTTGGACAAGGTCAAGATTATACAGGATCGACTTCGTACAGCTCAGTCCAGGAAAAAGAGTTATACTGACTGTAAAGTTCGTGATATTGCATTCATGGTTGGAGAAAGAATATTGCTTCGGGTATCGCCCATGAAGGGTGTTATGAGATTTGGGAAGAAGGGCAAGTTGAGCCCTAGGTATATCGGGCCATTTGAGATCCTCGAGAGAGTGGGGGAGGTAGCTTATCGACTTGCGTTGCCTCCAGGGTTATCCTCAGTTCATCCGGTATTCCATGTGTCTATGCTCCGAAAATATCATGGTGACCCGTCCCACGTGTTAGATTTCAGCTCTGTCCAGTTGGACAAGGATTTGACTTACGAGGAGGAGCCGGTGGCAATTCTAGCCCGGCAAGTTCGCCAGTTGAGATCCAAGAGATACCCTTCAGTTCGAGTGCAGTGGAGAGGTTAGCCTATTGAGGCAGCTACTTAGGAGTCCGAGTTCGATATGCGGAGTAGATATCCCCACCTTTTCACCAGCCCAGGTATTTTTCTATGTCCGTTCGAGGACGAACGGTTGTTTTAGAGGTGGAGAATGTGATGACCCAAAAGGTCATCTTATATTTTAGAACTAGAATCTGTGCTCTTAAGCCTTAAAAGTCTCATTTTTACCCTTCTCGATTTGCGTGCACAGTCCGAGCAGGTTTACGGAAAACTTTTATGTTGAAAACTAATAAAAATAAGAATTTTTGCCTTAAAAGCTGATTTTAGTTGATTTCGGTTAACATTTTTGGTAAACGGGCCCGGATCCGTACTTTTACGGTCCCGGTAGGTCCGTATCGAATTATGGGACCTAGGTGTATGTTCATAATCGAATTTGGAGGTCCCTAGCTTGAGTTATGAATTTTTGATGAAAATTTAAAAGTATGGAAATTATTTGTTTTTAAGAATTGATTGATATTTGGCATTGTTAGTATCGGGTCCGTATTTTGGTTTCGGAGTTCGGTACAGGTTCATTATGATATTTAGACATGTCTGTGAAATTTGGTGAGAAATGGAGTTGATTTGACGTGATTCAGACGTCCAGTTGAGAAATTAGAAGTTTTAAAGTGTTCTTGAGAATTTCATTTGAATTGGTGCTAAATTTAGAGATCTAGGTGTTATTTTGGCGATTTGATCGCGCGAGCAAGTCCGTATGATGTTTTTATACTTGTGTGCATGTTTGGTTTGGAGCCCCGAGGGCTCAGGTGAGTTTCGGATAGGCCACGGGATGTTTTGGACTTTGAAAATCTAGTTTTTCTGCAGAATCTGTGTTCTGGCATGTCCTTCTTCATGTTCGCGAAGGTACTCTCGCGAACGCGAAGAGTCAACTGGGTAGCTGAGGATTTCTTCTTCGCGAACGCAAAGGCTTGGTCGCGAACGCGAAGCGATGGGGGCGTTACCCTTCGCGAACGCGACAAGCCCATCGCGAACGCATAGCGTTAGGCACTGGGGAGGGGGAGTCAGCATTTTCTTCATCGCGAACGTGAAGACCAGGGAAGGGTAACCTATGCGAACGCGAGCACTGCCTCGCGAACGCGAAGGCTCTGCAGGCCATACATTTTGCGAACGCAACAGTGCTCTCGCGAACGCGATGAACACTGTCGCCCAGCACTTAACAGAATCCAAAACGGGATTTTTTGCCAAAAAACTCATTTTTCTCAAAAACCAAACGGTGAGGGACGATTTTCCAAGAGTCACTCCTTTCCCAAATTGTTGGTAAGTGATTCTAAACCATTTTCTTTCAAATACCCATTATATTTCTTGAATTTTCAACCTAAAATCTAGAGTTTTCATGGTAGAATTAGGGGTTAGGGTAGAAAATAGGAAATTTGGAGATTTAGACCTCAATTTGAGGTCGGATTCCAAAACTAATTACATATTCGGGCTCGGGGGTGAATGGGTAAAAGAATTTTAGTCCGAACCTCGGTTTTTGACGAAGCGGGCCCGGGGTCAATTTTTTGACTTTTTGGAGGAAAATTTGGAAAATTTAATTTATGCAATATAATTGATTCCTTCAGAAATATTTGATATTATTGAGTCATTTTTTAATAGATACGAGTGGTTTGGAGGTGAATTCCAAAGGAAAAGCTGTGATTGAGAATTAAGTGGCATTCGGAGCGAGGTAAGTGTTGTGTCTAACCCTGACTTGAGGGAATTAGGAACCTTAGATTATTTGCTAAGTGAAATTCGTGTGAGCGGCGTATATGTGAGGTGACGAGTAATTATGCGCCGCCAATTTACTTGTTTTTCATGTTTCTCTGTTTTTCTTATATTGTCTTATTCCTATGCCAAATTGCTACGTGTTATACTAGTGCTGTTCAAATTATCATTCTTATCATGTTTACGGAATTTTTCTAGTGATAATTGAGTTTTTATTTCAAAGTTGAGATTGATATTATGGAACCAAATGTTGAAGTAAGGTTTGTACTTGTTATTCTATCTTCCTATTGTTATTCATGCATTGCATTATGGTAAGGGAGAGTGTTAATGCACGAAAGGTGACGCCGTGCCATATTGTGAGTGTTAATGCATGAAGGGTGATGCCGTGCCATATTGTGAGTGTTAATGCACGAAGGGTGATGCCGTGCCATATTGTGAGTGTTAATGCACGAAGGGTGATGTCGTGCCATATTGTGAGTGTTAATACACTAAGAGTGATGTCGTGCCATATTGTGAGTGTTAATGCACGAAGGGTGATGTCGTGCCATGATATGAGAGTAAAAGTACGAAGGGTGATGCCGTGCATTTTTCTTTACTGTATTTATTATTCCTGTTGATTCATGGTATATTGACTGCTCCAGTGATCATTCTGTTGTAGTTCTTTATCTGTATTCCCCTTAGTATGTCTCCCCTCCCGACATTTTCTGTTTAGTTCTTCATTCCTGTTATTTGCGTATACACTGTTAAATTGTACAGGTTGATTGTAGGTGCCTTGCCTTAGCCTCGTCACTACTTCGTCGAGGTTAGGCTCGACACTTACCAGTACATGGGGTCGGTTGTACTGATGTTGCACTCTGCACTTTCTGTACAGATTTTGATACCGGCTCAGGTTGATCGAGATTTGCTATTGGTCCGCTGTCCGGAGACTCAAGGTAGATCTGTCGGCGTTCACAGACCTTGAAGTCCCCGTCTATCTTTTTATGTCCTACTGTTTTCTTTCATTTAGACAGTTGTATTTCTTTCAGACTATTACTTGTAGTAAATTTTAGAATGCTCGTGAATTGTGACTCCATATCCGGGTGGTAGTAATTAATACAGTTTTATGATATTTCACACTTATTATATTTTATTTTAGTTAATTATTGTTATTTACTGAATGGAAATAAGGAATTGGTTTAATGATTCTCTAACGTTGGCTTGCCTGGCAAGTAAAATGTTAGGCGCCATCACGGTCCCGTCGGTGGGAAATTTTGGGTCGTGACACTACCTCTTCGAGATTAGGCTTGATACTTACTAGGTACATGTTGTTTACGTACTCATGCTACATTTGCTGCACTTTTGTTCGCCTTTTTTATCCCTTAATAATAGAGTTTACACTAGATATAATAGTCAATTTAATTACTTTTCTAATATTTAGTACATTAAAATCAACTAAAATTTTGCTCATTAAATTATTCCTTATTTGAACGATGTATGAAGCCCTAATATTTAGGACTCTAAAATTAATAAATATTTTTACCTTATATAAATCAACTAATTTTTAAGTAGGTATTCCGTATTCACCAAATTGCATTTGGACATGCGAGGAAGAGTTCCAAACTTCCAATCCAATTGCAAGTTCCACTTGGTCCAATCGTGAATAAGAAGGATGGGTATCCTTAGAATCAATTTGAGCGATTAGAAAGGTACAAAAATTCCCATAGACACATAATTTAGTTCTGTAAGCTTTATTAAAAAAAATAATTACATTAGGAATAATCTAGGTCCAAGGTGCAACTCTCATTAGGAATAATTTATGTACTAAAATGTAAATACACATTTTACTATATACTATAATTAGATATAAACTAACATTTTTTTTTTAATAAACTAACTCAATATTCATAATTATGATACTCTTTAGCTCAACATCAAATCCAACAAATACTTTTAAAATGACACAAAATAATCGAATGTCAGATATGGGTAGACACGCAAAGTGTCTATTCAAAAAGGGTGCCCTTCACGAAATATTGATCGACATTTTTACCCTACACAAATAAATTTTACTTGAGACAATCTAGCTAATTGGGATCAATATTCTATCATTTTCTAAAATTTATATTTTATAATATAATTTATTTTATAACTCAAATACATTATTCAAAATAATTGTTGTAAATTTTTACATTATATATTCATTAATATAGATACATGTGCAAAGCGCGTACTATAAAGCTACTTATATTGAAAGCATGAAGGCCTTTAACGAAATGTCGTTCGCCTTTTTTACCCTCCGTAAATGAACTTTATATTGGATAAAATGGTAAATACAAATAAAATACTTTTTGGAAAATCAAAATTACCTTAATAAAAGGAATAAGTAATTAAGAAGAAGCCAAGAAGTAGGAAACTCCTTTTATTAGTATCCCTAACACTCTACAAAGAGGCAGAACATTTTGTAGGTTAAAAAGGAAAAAAATAAGATCATGAGTAAGAAACTCATTAATTAATATCCTATTAAAGAGGTCAAAATGTTTGTAGTTCAAAAAGAAAAAAGAATAAGAAAACAGTTAGTAGGATATTAACTACGCACATTTTGACCTCAAGAAATAAAAAAATCATTAAGTAGAAAGATTTTAAAGTCCATCAGTAAGATTTTAACATCAGTAGGTAGAAAATTCATCATTTAATAACCCTATTAAAGAGGTCAAAGTTTTAGTAGGCTGATAAGAAAAGAAAAAAAAAGAATAAGACAATAGTTCGGACATTCATTAATATCCCTATTGAAGAGTAAAAAAAAACAGTTAGTATCCTAATCTTTTATTTTTTATGAATACATTCTTTTAGTTTTCTATCTATTTATATTTATATCTATATCTATATCTATCTATCTATCTATCTATATATCTATCTATTTATCTATACTATATTAAAATCACGAAACCCCTTAGCGAAATGTAGTTCGCCTTTTTTATCCTTTAAAAATAAATTTTATATTTGACAAAATTTTAATTTTAATTATTTTCCTAATATTTAGGACTTCTAAATCAAATAAAATTTAGTTATTAAACTTTTTCTTATTTGGACTAGGTAAGAAGTCCTAATATTTAGAATTTTAAATGAGTAATATTATCTTTCCATGTTTAGTATTTGTGGAAGTTGTAAAAATATGTAGGACGACAAAATATAATACCGAGCAAACTTGTATGGTGTACAAAAGGTGCAAATTTTAAACGTAGAGTAATGGCAAAAACTTTAAAAAGTTATCTTTTTTTCCAAATCAACTAAAGTTTGTTTATCTAATCATTACTTTGAACCATGTAAGAAATTTTAAATAGGAAGTAAAAATCAATTATTATTTTAAATATATAATATAAGTTATTTATTTATTTAGAAAAAATTATAACAAACTGTAATGTGCTAATTTTATAAAAATAATGGTTAATGTACTTAAGAAAGTTATCCCCTTTTCAAAATAAATAAGTAATTTTAATTTATGCATTATATTTAAAAATTATTACATTTCAATTTTATAATAATCACTAGGCTACACGTGTATATATACTCTATAACTAGTATGTATAATAGCTCCAATATTTCATAAAGTGCATTTAAAGAAAACAATAAATATTTAAATGCAAAACTTGTAAAACTGGATATGAAACATTAAACTTAGAAAACATATCATTTGCCGAGACTTAATCTAACTTTTATTTTGACAAGCTGCGGCTAGTTTCATAATAAAATTCTATAGATATGAATGTTAGAGTAGGATCTATTGTGTTAAAAATTTGTTTAATATATATAAATAATCTACATATTCAGAACCTAATAAGCAAAAAAAGACGTTATAGTTTAAAATCCATAAAGTAAAAATCTTAATTTCTCGAGTAGATATGAATGTTAGAGTATGATCTAATGTTCATCAGTGTTATTTGGGTCGTAAACTAATAGTGGGCTACTGGAATTGCGCCACTATCTTTGGGCTTATCGTAAGAAAACTGGTTGGGCAAAACTTTTATTATCCATTAGGCATAAGTTATGGACATAAATTAGTTTTGCTTATCAGGGAGGAATTCAGGACATGATTTCAATAAGTCAGAGACAGTGAGTCTGCTAAATTAGCCACAAGTTTTGCCTCATAGACAAAATTGCATATGTTGCTCAATTGTCATAAGTTATGGCGCACAAGCAAGACTTAGTATTCGTTCTACCTATCGTGTTAAATTGATGCGTTAAGTAGAAGTTGCATGCATGTATTGTTTACAACTTTTTCCCATACTGTATAAAGAATCATCTTGTAATCTACAAACTAATATTTTACGCATATTTAACAAAAAATAGTTGTTACTGAATTATTATTGAAAAATATGGTTGGCAGCGTATCAGCCTCGAACCCTTGACCTAGTGGCATGAAGGACTCTCTCAATCACTATGAATGTGAATGGCCTTGTTAGAGAAATAAAATTGAACTTGATCATAATTAATTTTTAAATTTGTTTTTTTTTAAAAAGAAGTCGTGTAAAAGGCAACATATTGCACTATCTTCAATCTCTGTAACTTATTGAAATATCCCCAACTTCAGCCTGATATGCAAAGCTAACTTATATGCACTAGAACTTATGCCTAATGGGCAACAGGTTTTGTCCAACGGATTTTCTTAATTAAGGTGAGATTATTTTTTAAAGATTTTGTTTATCCCTTATTGTGTTCTATTTCTGCAATTAATTCGTCTTGGGCGGAATGTAATTTGAAGAACATACAAGGGAGTTCAAACTTCAACAAAATTGCTACTTTTTAAACCGCTAATTAATATTTAGCTACCGTTTAAAATTATTTAAACATTTACCACTTTTTAATACAAAATAAAATTAATTTGGACAACAAAAAATCCTAGCTAAAACACGGATCAAGAAACTCCTACAATTTTTACTGGAGTTTGAACTGCCACGATTATTTCATGTGAAAAATAGAGAAGAGTCAAATAATTTATTTCAACTCTTGAAATAAACTAAAGAAGACAACCATTTAAGATTCATTAATTTTCAAGTAATCATCGATGAGTTTCTAAAATTGAGCTTCATGAACTTTGTTTTCCAAAGGTCTATGAATCTATCAATATCCATTAATCAATGAAGAAATAAATCTTCAAAAATGGAAATTATTTTTCCACTTTAGTTAAATAATCACCTTATGGTAATGTCATTACATTAGTTCACACTTTTCCCTCCACAAAAGGTAAGAAGATAAAAACATAGAAGTATTAGTCAATCTTTAATACTCCTATAATTGAAAACACTTCAAATCCTAATAAGTATAAAATCTTCTTGATAGTAGCTTAGGCAAGAGCAGATAGATAAAATTTCAACCTCAAGAGTATTGGTGAATCAAGTAAGTGGTGGTCTTTTTTCTACTATTTTAATTTACTTTAGTTTGATATAAATATCTGAAATTTTATGAATGTTTGCCTCCATATTAAATGTTCTTTTTCTTTTTTCTTACTCTTTTACACTCTTCACTACCCACATATCGACTTTCATTCTTCTAGATGACATTTACAATCTAGAAGATGTCATCGACTTGTAAAAATAATTAGCAATTTATTTATTTGAAATAAATCATCTTCCTATACACACACATCTTTTTATAATGTAGAAAATGACAATGAGTCGAACGACTATTATGCAACAAGTTTTGTTGATTCTCTTTCTATGCTTGAGCTATGATGGTGTTCGAGGAACAAAGTTATCCGACGAACAAGAAGATCAAGAGTTGGAGAAGCAACTAAAACTTCTAAATAAGCCTGCAATTAAAACGATTAAGGTATATATGTGTTTCAATAGCTAAAATGTCATACTTGTTTTTTGTAACTTATTTTTGGTAATTCTATTCCTCTTTGTAACTTAATTTTGCATTTTATTTTTAAGTTCTCCCGTTCTTTATTCAGTGGGTGTTTTTGAATTTCTGATATCTCTGTTACCATTAACCTGTCTTGGAGATAATTGTTTCGTTTCTCAAATGACCTTTTCATTAACTTTTAGATCCATATCATATGCCCACTTTGTATATATACACTGCTAATTAATTATACTCTTTGCCTCTTTGGTATAACGTAAAAATATTAATATTTCAAATTTATCATTAACAGACTGAATATGGTGATATATATGATTGCATGGACTTCTATAAACAACCTGCATTCGATCATCCATTATTGAAGAATCACAATTACCATCCTCAGGTTTGCCTCCAATATAATTAATTTTTATTTTTATTTTGAAAATAAGTGATGAATAAAAAAGAAATTTTGGATGAGCAGATGAAACCCGAGAGCGATTCAACTTTATCGACAAATAATAAGCTGCCAGGAATAGGATTACCAGATGGAGGTTGTCCTGTTGGAACTGTTCCTATCAGAAGAACCACCAAAAAAAGATCGTATTAGACATAAACTTTTGCCCCCACTAGAAGATGCCATGGTCAACAGTTCACTTACTAATGTAAGTTAATGTTGTTTTCAGTTGATAAAGTTGGTTCTACTACAATTCATATTTCACTATATATTATTGCTAGTTATAACTTATATAAACTAAACATGCCAAAGATTCATTTTCTATCACAATCTAAATTTAACTTTTTAATATATTACTTTCTGCACAGAGGGCCGTTGATTCAAAAAAAAGAAGATACAAACCTTTGCAAGGGTACAAGGTACACGTATCATAATTTATCATACAATTATTTAATATTTTATTTGATCCTTTTTGCATTTTAGTTTTGAGATTGTCGTCTCACGCAATCCTCTTTTTCATTAATAAACAGATAGCGAAAGCCATTCTCCAACAACTCCTGGTTGGTTTTGTACAATCACACACAAACAACATAATAATGACATGATTATATGGTTTTTGTACTGCATGCCCAAATAGGGGAAAAACAAATATTCTTGGTTATATATAAACTATTGAATCCCTTTGACATGAGAAAAGATTCATGTGAAGTGGCAGGTTCCAATTTTAGGCGTGACACTTTAGTATTTTTGAACATCTTGCATAAATTTCTGGCTCTATTACTGTATCCATGGACATCTTGTTTATCTCACAACGGTCTCACTCTCGGATAATCCTTGATGTAATTATGTAGACATTCCTAAATCAGGAGTAAATCACTGAAATAGAAATATGTTTAAATTATTCCTAAATTTTCGTGAAATTTTTCAAATTTAAGTGATCCTATATATTTTTATTCTCTTCAGCTTGCAATCATTCATACCGAAGACAATCCAAGTAACAAATTTGGAGGAGGCGGGATGACAACAAGTATCTATAATCCTCATGTCGAAGGTCACCAACATAGTGCATGTCGATTGAAAATAATTAAAGGAACAAATATTATACAAGTCGGTTGGAGAGTAAGTCAAATGAGACTCTTCACTGGGAATTAGTTCTTTTCCTATCTACATATTTAAACAAAGAAAAGAGCTATAATTAACATTATTTCTTTTCTACTTTAGGTTGACCCAACCTTGTATGGTGACAACGCGACTAGGTTATACATACATTTCCAGGCAAGTCCCTAACTAATATGATTTGTTAGCATTTTAAATTTTTCATAATTTCTTTTGCTCACTTAAACTTTTCTTTTCATACTTTCAGGATGGTGAAAATGCTTGTTTCAACTTGCTATGTCCTGCCTTTGTACTTGTAAACCGAGAAATAGTTATAGATGGAGCACTTTATCCCGTTTCAAAACGTGGAGGGAAATTATTTGAGACGAAACTTTCGATAAATTGGGTAAATTTTCTTCTTTTTTGAAAAAAAATTCAAGCATAAAGCAATATCGATCTTTATTTGTTAATTTTTTTTTTTTTGGTTGAAAATAGGACCTAAACAAAGGAAACTGGTGGTTGTTCATCACAAACACTAATATACCAATTGGTTTTTGGCCTCGAGAAGTGTTTGACGACTTTGACTATTATGCAACAAGAGTTGAATGGAGCGGAGTCGTATATAGTCCACCAGGAATACGTGAACCTCCCATGGGTTCAGGATTTTCCCTCATTAGAAACACTTTATATGACGCATTTTGCAGAAATATTACAATTTTAAGTGATACGGGTGACAATATTCAATTGCCAACATATGTAAACAGCCCTAATTTATACAATGCTATAGATATTCCTAATGGTGGGGATTATTTCAAACATGTGATGGTTTATGGTGGACCTGGTGAGCAGGCATGAGTCAAATCTAGTTATTGATCAGTTGTAATTTGATAAATTTATCAAAATAATGCAAGAAAGTGGGTGCAGTATATTTTTATGTTTATTGTATTTTGTTTTACTTTTCAGTTGATTGAGAATCTCTAAGTTATCAAGGTATTACTAATATTTAAAATTTTATCTGATATATGATAGTAATATATAGATTTCTGAACAAGCTATGTAGATAAGCAGATGTATCTGTGTCAGAAACGTGAATGATAACCAAATTAAACATTATATTAGTAAACTTAATTAACGGCACATTGTCACACCCCTTTTCTACCCTCAAACAAATATGTTATTATGGATTGTGGTGGGTTAAAGAGTTTTTCCAATTAAAGTGACAAGTTTTTTATAGGGCTTTATTTACAGAGTCGCCACTTGAAATTGATTTTTTGGTGTTTCAAATCACCTTTTGTTTGAATACCTAGTCAAAGGAAGATTTGACTCTATTATTATTGGTCTGCGAAAACAAAGTCCAAATAAGAAATTCTGTTGACTGAGGAGAAGGTGTAAGGCATTCCCCAAGTCCTGTGGTTCTAGCACGATCGCTTTATTGACGATAACTTAGCTTGAATTAATTTTGGACAAACTGTGATTTATTGGCTCCCATGTTTTACCTATCCGCTTTTAATTATTAAAATTATTAAAGAAAGATTTGAATAAGATAGTCCTAACCACACCACGCAAGCGAATGTGCAATCGAGATGAATTTTATTGATTTTTGTCATAACCGCGCTACGCAAGCGAATCTGTAGTCATGACGAGGATTAAGTACGTTATTACTTTTGGAGAAAATTACTACATCCGAAGAAATTAATTAAATATCAATTATCATGTTACGCAAGTGAATTTGCGATTACAACAAGGGATTAATTCAACAAAAGCTGTTAAAAATATTATAAGAAATTGAAATTGATGTGAGATTATTGAAGAAGTTAATTATTAAATGTCACAAACCACGCTACGCAAACGAATCCATGGTCGCGGCGAAAAATTAATAGCACGCCTAATATTTGCCTAGCGCTTAAATTAATTCATTAGTGAAAAATATTTTTTATAATGAAGTCTAGTATTTAAAAGACTGAGTCAAAACTCGTTATTACTTTAAACTTGATAGTTAAAAATTTTCAGTAGCCTTGATGTTAAAGAAAGAGATATGGCTAGTAAACTTAATCCAAAGGTGATGGTGACCTGAAATATTCTTAAAATT
The DNA here is from genome assembly GCF_000715075.1 of Nicotiana tabacum. NCBI lineage: Eukaryota > Viridiplantae > Streptophyta > Magnoliopsida > Solanales > Solanaceae > Nicotiana > Nicotiana tabacum. The sequence goes on along the minus strand of NC_134093.1, from coordinate 519,885 downwards.
AATGTAAACCCAACAAGGGCATGTATCTAAAAATAATGCATTAAAGAACATGGATTCCTAGATATTTAACTGAGAAAATGTATGCATTAAGCTCAACCAAATAGAAGTTCAAAATAGTAATGACACATTAAGATATTCTTTCATTGGTTCTCTCCTCTAACCAGCACACTCATCATATACTATTCCCCAACTTCAACTCAACTTAAACAAGAAAAGAAGTATTACTATCAGTTATGTTTTTAGCACTGAGAGGCCTCGTGAGGCGACGAAATTCAAAAATGAAACCAAGGCAAAGAGAATGCTTCTGGTAATAAAAATGCTTATTCTCCTTGACTAAGGAACTTAGCAGAAGGTTGTATTGGCTACATATGTAAAGTGGAATTGAAGATTAAGCTAGATATTACAGTTTTACATGCTTAAAACATGGGTAACAAGCTAAACATTCAACTATTCTAGTAAAGTACATCAAGCATATTCAAAGACGTGAACAGGCCCATATCTTCAATTATTTGATAGAAAAATCTGCATTGCAAAGTTCAAGGGTTACCTGGGTCGCAGAATTATAAAAATACAGTAGTAGAATGAGCAAGAATAGCAACAGAAACAACGATAAAGACAGCAGCAACTCAGTGTTAAGAGAATCCCTCAAAAAAAACTCAACAAGGATGCTTGAAACTAGTAGCTAACAACTTCACGAATTGCTTAAGGGATCCTTCTATTTTTCTCAAGGTTTTTACACTCTAAGAAACACTCACCAAGCTGAGAATATTCAGCTTACTATTTAGGTGTTCAACTGCTCTTTTTTATTTTATTTTTTTTACTCTCAAAGTTGTATTTTTTTAGAATGTAAAGATCTCATTTTTTAAGTGTGTTAGAGTGTGTGTCTATATGAGTGAGTTGAGAGAGGCGAGTGTGAGAAGTGTAGGCGGATCGGAGGGAGTGAAGAAGGAGAGGGTGGCGGCTAGGGTTTTTTGTGTAAAGGGAGAGATGATCCGTTCTTCTTCCTAGGTTTTGGGGAATGTGGAGTGTTTTAATGAAGAGGGGGTAGGTTGGGCCAGGCGGGTCGGGCAAGTGGGGTTTTGGGCTGTTGGAATTGGGCCAATTTGGAACAAGAAGGAGAAGACCTTGTTCCTCTTTTATGTGATTTTTCAAAAATAGCCACATTACTACTAATTGAATATGGTTTGCCAAAAAATGACCTAATTAGTATTTTAACTAATTAATTAAACTAATTTATTAAAGCTAATGTATATTTTTGTGATTTTTGTTTTAACAATGCGAATGATGCAAAAAAAAAAAATCCTAAAATTCTATAAAACCATTAAAATTATTTTTGGACTATTTTTTAGAGTAATTTCCCATGTGGGGAAAATATTGGGTGCTCACAGCTGCCCCTCTTTGCTTGAGAACATGAAGAGTTTTCGGGCAAAGATAAAATGAGCAATCATGAATAATTTTTGCCCGTTTGATACTCCTTTTGGAAGTATTTTGAAAAAGTTTGACCGAACCTTGCTTCGGAGGTTGCCTACATATCCTTGGGTATAAAGGAATCAGGCCAGTGTAGTTCTAGAAGTTTTGGTAGCTGGGACTACCGGGAAGTTATGATTTCACTGCTGTTGCTGTTGTTTACGGCTTGCTGCGCTCCTTATTACACCCGAGTCAAAATGAAAAAGAAATTAACTAAGTCTATCAGCTATGAGTTACAAGGTTCCTATCTCTAAGTCTTCTGAAACTTGATCTTGAGTCTTCGCTAGTTCTTCATGCAGACTCTGATCTGAACCTTGATGCTTGCTAGCTGCAGGTGCTAGTTCATTCTTCTACGGCTTTTTCTGATCAAAACGGGAAATGCAATGCTCGTGACCTCAGTTATGTCTTGAGCAGTCCACGACCCTTCATCCGCTTCTGCATTTTGGATTCACTTATTTTTCTTTTTTTTTTCTTATTTTGGATTGAGACTTCTTTTTTTTGGTCACCTCGAACACTGTGCCTCAAGGAAAAACCTGCTTAGACACCAAAACAAACAAACGAACGAAATTTTTCCGCTCCAGTTTTCACTAGGAAAAATTCGTGAGTTATTATAATAAAAATTCTATATTACTTCATTATTAAAACAATAAAAGGTCGGGGTTTGGGTACCCTGGGAAAACATGATTCTTTGGGAATTGTGTACCTTTATTGTCTAAATGGTGTCTCAACAAAGGATTGGTGTATCTTATGTTGGAGAAAATGTGGCGAGGGAATGGTATACCCTGCATTTAAGCTTAAATCAACTAGGGAGTGGTGAACCATTTGTTACTGAAAGGAAATGTAACCAGGGTTGGCACCCTCTATTACTAAAAAGATATGCAACCAGAGGTTGGTATCCTGTATTACTGATATAAAATGTAATCAGGGTTTGGCACCCTGTATTACTGAAAAAGGGATGTAACCAAGGGTTGGTGCCCTATATTACTAAAAAAGGAAATGTAACCAGGGGTTGGCGCCCTGTATTATTAAAAAAGAAATGTAACCGGGGTTGGCGCCCTGTATTACTGAAAAGGGATGTAACCATGGGTCGGTGCCATGTATTACTAAAAGGGATGTAACCAAGGGTTGGTGCCCTGTATTACTGAAAAAAGGAAATGTAACTAGGGGTTGGCGCCCTGTATTACTGAAAAGGAAATGTAACCAGGGGTTGGTGCCCTGTATTACTGAAAAAGGAAATGTAACCAGGGGTTGGCGCCATGTATTACTAAAAAGTGATGTAACCAAGGGTTAGCGCCATGTATTACTAAAAAGGGATGTAACCAAGGGTTGTGAAATGTATTACTGAAAAGGAAATGTATCCAGGGGTTGGCGCTCTGTATTACTAAAAAGTAAATATAACCATAGTTTGGTGCCCCTAGGCGAAAATGTTCTACCTGGGTTAAGTTACGTAAAACAACTTAGGCGAATAGTACTTCTACCCGGAAATATGAGTTGGATCCCCCTAGGCGAAAATGTTCTACCTGGGTTAAACTACGTAAAATAAGCATGGGCGAAGACTACTTCTACCAGGAAATATGAGCTAGATCTACCTAGGCGAAAAATATTCTACCTGGGTTAAACTACGTAAAATAACATGAGCGAAGAGTACTTCTACTCGAAACTATGAGCTGGATCCCCCTAGGCGAAAATGTTCTACCTGGGTTAAACTATGTAAAACAACCTGGGCGAAGAGTACTTCTATCCGAAACTATAAGCTGGACCCCCATAGGCGAAAAGGTTCTACCTGGGTTAAGCTATGTAAAACATCTTGAGCGAAGAGTACTTCTACCCGGAACTATGAGCTGGATCCCCCTAGGCGAAAAGGTTCTACTTGGGTTAAGCTATGTAAAACATCCTGAGCGAAGAGCACTTCTACTCAGAACCATGAGCTGGATCCCTCTAGGAGAAAAGGTTCTACCTGGGTTAAGCTACGTAAAACATCCTGAGCGAAGAGTACTTCTACCCGGAACTATGAGCTGGATCCCCTTAGGCAAAAAAGGTTCTACCTGAGTTAAGCTACGAAAATGATTTGTATGAACAATAGTGATGCATACTGAAAATAAAAGAAAATGGAGATGTTGTGGAAACTTACCTTTGGTGATATTAGTCCTATAAGAATCGTCATTCTGCATTGCTTTGTTCCTGCTTTAAACAAAGAAAAATTGTGAGTTTTAAATGTGATGGTCGGTTTGTGCCCTTGATGTCTTTGACAGCTTGGCTTTGTGCCCATTCGCTTTAGGAAGACCAACTGTATTGGTAGTTGACTACACTGCTGGTAGACTCTGTTGTTGCTTTCAAGAGACTTTCGCTCTCTGTACCAACCCTCATTGTGTTTGTGGCTCAATCAGCCTTATCCCAACTAGAGATCTTTGCTTAGGTGACCTTTTCTGATATCTTGAATGACTTTTTGTTTTTTGAGCAATTTGTTTGTCAGAGAGAATCGCAACTATGTATGCGCCTTTTGCATGATGTGCACACTTCATAGTCTCTGTTCAGTACCACAGGGAACCCGTAATCAGTCTTGAGCTAAGTAAAAGGTTTCTATATGATGAAGTGTTTATCTTATTAGTGGTTCAGGAGTTATGGTGAAATTCTTGTACTCTCGTGTATTGGCATGTTAGGGGCAGTGAGCGGCATGGGAAATTGGAAGCTAAGGATCAAGGTTGCGGTTCGGTGTTGACGAGAATGTCACGAGCTCGGATGAGCAGGAAATAATTTAGATGTTTAGAGTAAGCTGGTATTGTCTTCAGCGTCACCTGAGATCGGTGTCATGTGTAAGAGGTTTTGTGTACTGATTTGTGGACTTTCGATTCGCTTTACAGCATTGTATAGCTGGTGGTATGGATGTGCAGGCTTTGTTACCTGGTGCGGAAGGTCGTGGGAGCGTATCCCACGGGAAGATTGTATAAGTGTGACATGTAGTCACTTGATTGATTAAAGATTGAAACCAAGTATGGAGATTTTGGTACCATCACTAATGTGAGAGTTTAGGCCTGAAAGGCGCTCTATTCAGTTGGTTGTGAGTTGTGGAAGTTTATTCCGGATTCGACAGTTGCTATTGCGTGTCATGGGAAGAGGGTCATTGTGGATCCTTGAGAGCTTATTTGCCAAGCATGGTATGATCAAAATCGGTTTGAGGTCCGTTGATGGGTCCAAATGTGGATGTGTACTCTACACCAGCCTGGGTGTGTTCATTCAGCATAGCATTCCTTATGAAAGAGTATTCGGGCGTTGGATGTTAATTCCGTCGTCAACTATTTCATATAATACTCTACTGTTCCGTGTGGGTTGTGAGGCGATTTGATTATTCGCACTCGTATTGAGATTTCTGTGTATTGTAGCATAAAACAAAGCCTTCATTAATCTAAATTTAGATAATTATATTAACACTTATTTTTAAACTTACTTAATTAATTATTTGCAGAGGAAAAATCCATAATGAGATTAAATTCCAAGAAATATCAAATAACAATCACATCAAATTGTCATATAAAAACAAGTTCAACCAACAAGGATTTAGGCATGGCAAATAGATGATTAAATAAATGCCAACAATTATCCAATTTACTACACAATATGCCTAAGACTTAAACCCAATATAGTTTGCACATACAAGTCCGAGTACGTACTTGTCACCTCGCGTACACGGCTTTTCACATTTCACAAACGGCACATAAGACTCGATGCCTAAGGGGTAATTACCCCACTCGAGGTTAGGCAAGACACTTACCTTTTTAAAGTTAGGCCGATATTCTAAAATAGTCTTCTTGCTTGAATTGACCACCGGATAGCTCAAATCCTAACCAAGCTTGTGAAGAATCCCTCCAGAATCGCTCAAATCCGAGCTCCAAAAATTCCAAAACGAAATGTCAAAAATGACCAAGTTCAATCCTTATGTTTCTGTCCAGTTTTGCACCTGAGGGCATTTTAGTCGCACCTGCGAGCTTGCCTTTGCGAGCAATTTCTCGCTTCTGCGATGCCCAGTGACCACTGTCCTCTCGCACATGCGGAGGAGTTCCGCTTCTACGGTCTCGCATGTGCGGGATAATTTTCGCACCTGCGACCACTGCCCAGGCCTTCTCCTTTCGCTTCTGCGACCTGAATCTCGCATCTGCGATGGCGCATCTGCGATCAATTTCATCGCAGATGCGATGACACCAGTGGTAGATTTCCAACAATTCCTTCAAGTCCAATTTTGGTCCGTTTAACCATCTGAAACTCGCCTGAGACCCCCGGGACCTCAACCAATTATATCAACATGTACTAAAATACAATACGAACTTAGTCGAGGCTTCAAACCATGTCAAACAACGCCGAAATTACGAATCGCACATCGAATCGAATTATAAGTTTTCAAATCTTCCAACTTCTATATTTTGCACCGAAACGTATCAAATCAATCCGGAATGACTTCAAATTTTGCACACAAGTCATAATTGACGTAATGGAGCTATTCCCATTTCCGGAATTAAAATCTGACCTCGTTATCAAAAATTCACCCTTCGGTAGGATTTTCAAAAAATCTTCTATTTTTCAACTTTCGCCAAAATGCATCGAATTGTCCTACGGAATTCCAAATCCGAATCCGGACATACGCCAATGTCCGAAATCACCATACGAAGCTATTGACATCATCAAAATTCTATTCCGAGGTCGATTGCTCAAAAGTCAACTCTTTCCATTTAAGCTTCAAAATGAAAAATTTCTCTTCTAACTCTTCCGAAAATCCAACTCGATCACACCTGCGGGTCATAATAAATATTACGAAGTTGCTCAGGACATTAAGTCGCTGAATGGGACGTTAATTCTTAAAACGACAAGTCGGGTCGTTACATTCTCCACCTCTTAAACAAACGTTCGTCCTCGAACGTGCTAAGAATTATTCTGAGGACATTAAATTACTGAGTGTATTATTACACACATACTCGCGTACGATTCTATGTTATGCAATTTAACATGGGTCCGACAATACCATCTCAATTGAGATTATTTCTTTTATCCATACATATAAACTTTAAAACCAATTTCTTACACTCTAAACATTTTCAAAAGGTCTGATTTTTACATCAACGCACGACATTAGTCTCAACTGGCTATAGCAACTCGTGCCTACGCACACATCAACTTTTTTGATAGTGTTGAAGTACTTCAAAAAAATTTTAGGGTGTTACATTCTTCCCCGCTTAAGATCATTCGCCTTCAAACACATAACATAATTTATCTCTTTTTTCGCACATATCAATCTCCCAAATTTTTCTAACTCCCAAATTTTTTAAAAATTTCGGCAGAGTCTCCCCTGTAATTGGGCCTATCCACCTACCAAAGTAACACCAAAACAACTCCTAACAACACATCCACAATCCAACAAAATACCACAATGTATATATCAATAACACTAATCTCAGCATTACAAGCACTGCATTATCACAATGATATCAGGACATGAAGCACATCATATGTATGCTCATCACCATATCTCTGGTCTTAAAAGCCATTCCTAATTAATTTCAGCATCATCAATTAATCTCATATTAACCACCACCTCATTTCGAATTTTCATAACACTGATAACAGAATGTGAGGCATGAAGACCTCATGATTACTTACTCGGATTAATGAGTCACATATAACGCCACTTGGGCACTCATCTCATAGGCTAAAACTCAATTTTTACAGCACGAAAATGGATGAATATGCACAAAAAATATACAAGAATTATCAAATAAAACTAACAGGCATGACTCCCTATTAATATTATTATACAAATTAAATTTCGCACAGGGAGAATTTTAAACTCATAAATATTTCACCACAAGGACCTCGTCCTTTTATAACTTCCACCGCGGCTTGTAGCCTGGTTTAAATATTTCACATCATATAAAAAATGCGAGGATCTCGTCCTCAACTCTGAATCACAAGTATTTTGCACATTGTGCCAACTGAAATTTCAATTTCCTTTTTTTCTTCTTTTCAATATATTTCATAAACAATTTTCACAATACTTAATGAACCTTCATACTGGTAGGGCATATAATTCATAAAAATTGGAATCAATTATTTCGAAACACATTAAACTCACTGTAATGAATAATTAAAATTACTTTTGGACTTATAGCCCTCAATGGTGTACCAAAAATAAAATGACAGACACGGGCTCACATCTTCAAATATTTCAACATGGATAAACATATAAGTGGGTCACAAAAATTACGAAGCTCACTCATAAGTGGAACATAATAGGAGAACTCACCTTAATATTCAGAACCGAATCAAATTAAAGGAAAATATCCTTTTATAACAGAATCAGGATCGTACCTGTAACGACACCATCTGGTATATCGACCTCAACCAAATCATAGCGATCATATCAACGGGTCGGGCCTCCACATCTTACACGCCCTCTACCCGCCTGTCCTGCACCTTTAACTGACTGTGTACGTGGAGTATTAACTGGATTAAAGCTTGTAGCTTGAGTGCTCTGATGAAATCCACCCCTCCCAAGTCTAGGACAATCTCTCATGATGTGCCTAGAATCACCACACTCACAACAACCCCTCTGAGGTCGCGGCTGCTCGTACTGAGTCTATGCCGGATAACTGGAATAACCACGGTAAGAATCTCGTGTCGGTGGTGCACTATAAACTGGAGCACCCCGAGTAATCTGATGTGCGGGCTGAGCTGACCGACTGCTCGAGCCTCCGCTATAATGGGTCATAGCTGAAGAGTAAAATTCACTGAACCCTCCAGATCTTCAAGACCTTTTGGCCTCCTTAGACTCCCTTTCCTTGCCTAAAACACCCTCAATCTTCCTTGCAATCTCCACTACTTGTTGAAATGGAGTATCAATTTACAACTCTTGAGCCATGCATATTTTAATATCATAATCGAGCCCCTCAATGAATCTACGGACCTGTTCTCTAACTGTAGGAACCAAGATAGGTGCATGACGGGTTAACTCACTGAACCTGATAGCATATTCTGACACTGTCATAGTGCCCTGACGCAACCATTCGAACTTTGTGCTCCACGCATCTCGGAGAGTGTGGGGAACAAACTCTTTCAAGAATATTTTCAAAAATTGAGCCCAAGTTGGTGGTGTTGCATCGGCTGGTCTAACTTCTTCATAGATTTGCCACCACCGATACGCTGCACCTGACAGTTGAAATGTAGTAAAGGCAACTCCGCTCACTTTCACAATACCCATGGTGCGGAGAATACGGTGACAATTTTCTAGAAATCCTTGGGCATCCTCTATAGTTATACCACTAAAAGTAAGTGGACTATACCTATTAAACCTTTCAAGTCTCTTTTGTTCTTCTTCTGATGCCTCTGGCCTGATCTCAGGCCGAACAGGAATAACAGGTTATACCGGTACTACACCCGGAACCTGACCAACGTGAACCTGTTGCTCTGGAGTTGTGGTAGGAGTCTGAGCTACTCCCCCAATCTGCAAACTATTTGGTGCAACAGAGATCAATCCCGCCTAAGTTAATGTACCAAACATACTCAGGAACTGTGCTAAACTCTCTTGAAGTCCGGGGGTAACAACAGGTGCTTATGGTACCTGTCCCCCAACTGGAGCTACTGGCGGCTCCTCAACTGTTGTTCTGACAGGTGCTCTAGTCGCGGCACGTGCCCTTCCTCGACCTCTGCCTCGGCCTCTACCTCTACCCCGGCCTCTTGCAGCCCTAGCAGTATGTGCGGATGCCTGCTCTGCTAACCCGGTAGCGCGTGTCCTCACCATCTATGAGAGAATAGAGATACAAAGGCTCAAATTCTACAATCAACAAATCCGCACGACAAGAATGAAAGAAGTGGAAATTTCTTAACAGTTCTATAGCCTCTCGAAGATAAGTACAGAGGTCTCCGTAGCGATCCGCAAGACTCTACTAGACTCCTTCGTGACTCGTAGAACCTATAAACCTAGAGCTCTGATACCAACTTGTCACGACCCAAAATCCCACCATATGTGTCGTGATGGCACCAAGTCTCTAAGACTAGGTAAGCCGATTTCAATTACATTTTTAAGCCATTTGTTTTTGAATTAAATAAGTAATCAAAACTAACAGCGAAACAAATATGAATATACAACCTCCCAAGACCGGTAGTATTGAGTCACGAACTCTAACTAAATACATGGAATGATCACGAGGACCGAACATACAATACTGTTTGATTAAAAATTAACAATACAATGAAATGAAAAGACTCCAAGGGACTGTGACGACCAAGCAACTCTACCTTGAATCCTTACGATCCCCCTTTAACTCTGCTCAAATCCCATATCTCCAATACCTGGCTCTGCACAAAAATGTGCAGAAGTGTAGTATGAGTACACCACGGTCGGTACCCAGTAAGTATCAAGACTAACCTCAGTGGAGTAGAGACGAGGTACAGTCAAGACACTCACTAGTCTAATAGCATGTGCAATATAATATACAAAATAATAGAAAACAGATAACAATAAGGGCAACATAGAACAACAGTGATATGCATAGCAAGACAACAATAACACCATAAATAAATACAATTATACCCAATTAAATCAAGTCCTTCAAATAATTGTCTTTCACATATAATTCTTCCAAATAACTCTCTTCCAAATATAATTTTCTCAAATAATTATCTTTCAAATATAATTCTTTCAATAAATCTCTTCAAATATAATTTCCTCAAATAAATATCTTTCAAATACAATTCTTTCATATAATACTTTCTAAATAAAAACCCTTCCAAATAAATATATTGAATATAATTCTTTCAATTAAAAGTCACCATGTGACACCTCATTTCATAATCATAAAAATACGGGTCTAAGCCCATTTTCATATTTTTCGTAAACACGAGTCTCAGCCAATTTTTTATATTTCTACGGCACCTCGTGCCCATAATTAAATCATCATATTTTCCTGACACCTCATGCCCTCATTTCATATCACAACTACACGGACAATTCACGTGCCAAATATCATTATCATGTAATCACAGCACCCCGTGCCCACATTTTATATCACAATTGCACAGACAATTCACGTGCCAGTATCCTCATTATTTACTCACGGCACCTCGTGCCCATATTTTATTTTATAATCCGCCTTGCAATAACCACAAGCTCTCAATTTCAACATAAATCGGATTGTTATTAGTTTACCAACAACAAGACAAATTGCACAAGGTATAAAAATAAACACAAAAAAATCACAACATCATATAAAATTACAAATGCAACCACTCCACATCATCACATATCATCCCTGACAATATCCACCCTTATTTCTCATATAGCCTCCCTTATCACTCCTATAATAGCCACCCTTATCCCTCCGTCCAGACAATACCAATAGCCACCCTTATCGCTCTTATTGCCACCCTTATCGCTCATATAGCCGCCCTTATCGCTCCGCCCAGACAATATTTTAACAAACACAACAACAGTGAAATGCCACCCTTATACCCACATAATATCAACGGTGAAATGCCACCCTTATCTCCTCAAAATAATAACTCACACAACACAATAATTTACACGAAAAATTATCACGGCAACATAACAAAATCAATTCATATCACAATTTGCCCAATGGCCACAACCAAAATTTCAAAGATACAACCAAGTCAATTAATTTTACAACAAATAGCCGAAGGCTCCACACAATGTGTATAACACCCCAAAAATAATCAACAGAGATAGAAATTACTTAGCATAAAGCAAAGCCTTCATTAATCTAAATTTAGATAATTATATTAACACTTCTTTTTAAACTTACTTAATTAATTATTTGCAGAGGGCAAATCCATAATGAGATTAAATTCCAAGAAATATCAAACCAACGAACTCATGGAATTACATAAATATTCAGAAAACAATCACATCAAATTGTCATATAAAAACAAATTCAACCAACAAAGATTTAGACATGGCAAATAGATGATTAAATAAATGCTAACAATTATCCAATTTACTACACAATATGCCCAAGACATAAACCCAATATATTTTGCACATACAAGCCCGAGTACGTACTCGTCACCTCGCGTACACGGCTTTTCACATTTCACAAACGGCACATAAGACTCGATGCATAAGGGGTAATTCCCCAACTCGAGGTTAGGCAATACACTTACCTTTTTGAAGTTAGGTCGATATTCCAAAATAGCCTTCTTGCTTGAATTGACCTCCGGATAGCTCAAATCCCAACCAAGCTTGTGAAGAATCCCTCCAGAATCGCCCAAATCCGAGCTCCAAAAATTCCAAAACGAAATGTCAAAAATGACCAAGTTCAATCCTTATGTTTCTGTCTAGTTACGCACCTGCGAGCTCGCTTTTGCGAAAAATTTCTCGCTTCAGCAATGCCCAGTGACCACTGTCCTCTCGCACCTGCGGAAGAGTTCCGCTTCTGCGGTCTCGCAGGTGCGGGATAATTTTTGCACCTGCGACCACTGCCCAGGCCTGCTCCTTTCGCTTCTGCGACCTGAATCTCGCGTCTGCGATGGCGCATCTGCGATCAATTTCATCGCAGATGCGATGACACCAGTGGCAGATTTCCAAAAGTTCCTTCAAGTCTAATTTTGGTCCGTTTAACCATCCGAAACTCGCCCGAGACCCCTGAGACCTCAACCAATCATACCAACATGTCTCCAAAATACAATACGAACTTAGTCGAGGCTTCAAACCACGTCAAACAACGCCGAAATTATGAATCACGTATTGAATCGAATTATAAGTTTTCAAATCTTCCAACTTCTATATTTTGCGCTGAAACGTATCAAATCAATCCGGAATGACTTCAAATTTTGCACATAAGTCATAATTATTGTAATGGAGCTATTCCCATTTCCGCAATCGAAATCCGACCTTGTTATCAAAAATTCACCCTTCGGTAGGATTTTCCAAAAATCTTCTATTTTTTAACTTTCGCCAAAATGCGTCGAATTGTCCTACAGACATCCAAATCCGAATCCGGACATACGCCGAAGTCCGAAATCACCATACGAAGCTATTGACATCATCAAAATTCTATTCCGAAGTCGTTTGCTCCAAAGTCAATTCTCTAGTCAACTCTTTCTATTTAAGATTCAAAATGAGAAATTTCTCTTCTAACTCTTCCGAAAATCCAACTCGACCACACCCGCGGGTCATAATACATATTACGAAGTTACTCAGGACCTTAAGTCGCTGAACGGGGAGTTAATTCTTAAAACGATAAGTCGGATCGTTACATATGGCTTGTGAGGTTACAATTATTTAATGACGGAAATTGACTTGGGATTTACTATTAGTGAAAGAATTATTTATTCACTGCCTGTTGTTGAGTTTCATTATTATTTACATAACCCATGCTTATTTAGAATTTCGACATTTTATTGTTAGTCCATAGTAAGTGTCCAAGTCGACCCCTCGTCACTACTTTTTCGAGATTAGACTAGATACCTACTGGGTACATATTATTTATGTACTCACGCTACACTTCTGTACTAACCGTGCAGGATCTGAGGCAGGTGCATCTGGTAGTCATCCCGGCGCGCACTCCTGATACTCCGAGACTTCGCGGTGAGCTGCCTTCCGAGTTCGTTCTGCAGTACCCGAAGTCTCTCTTTTGTATTTACTTTCTGTCTACTTTATTTCAGATAGTAGTTAGTGTTTTGTATATTCTACTAGTAGCTCATACACTTGTGACACCAGGTCTTGGAATATTTGCTAGTAAACACTTGATAATTTTGAGTATTTATTTCACCACACATGTTCTTAAAATCGTTCACAATTTATTTTATTAAATTTATCACCTCGTACTTATTTAATAATTTAAAAATCAACTATTTCTAAAAATGTTAAAAGAATAAATACATGGCTAATTCACCGTTGGCTTGCCTAGCGGCGACGTTGGGCGTAATCATGGCCTATAGGGAAATTAGGTCGTGACACCAAAACTCTATTATAGCTAAAAAATACAGCCTTCAAATTGGTTCCAGCTAAAATTCAAAGAAAAGCTCTCATCAATTCACGAACCCAGCCATCCAAACATAAAATCTTAGGCTTAATCTTAAGTTTACCAGTTCAAATTTAAAAACCTCAGATGTTTTTCAATGGAGAACATTAATTGGCTTGAAGAAAAATTATATTTTAGAGATCAATTTAATATACTACAAAAATTAATAGATTGGTAATGAAGACAAAGGGGTTGGGGTGAGGAGATGAGTAAAGAAGGAGGAAGACAAGAAAATTGATTCTTAGGAGAAGTGGATTTAATTCTAATAGCTTTTATTAATTTTTATTTTATATTTTTGCCACATCAACTTTTAGGTAGGTATTAAATTTACTTTGGACAAGTATAGGGAGGTAATGGGACGCCCATAAAGATTAAGTATGAAACTGATTTTTCTGGATAGGTACAGGATGCATCCTATGTATTTTCCCTTTGTAAAATAAAATTTGTGAATTTGTGCTGATTTGAATTAATAAATGTATATTTTTACCTGCTCCTAGAGATAATACTTATATATATATATATATATACACACACTTTTCGACTAACGAATACAATTAATTTTATCCGATCGGTTAATTTTATATTTTGCCCGTTTTGGATTAGTATTAAGATTGTGCATGAGCACTGGGTGTAGAAATGGCACGGGGTAGCCACTTTTTAATGTGGTATTTAGTTTTTATTCAGTATTTTTAATACTGAGCAAAAATAGCCACAACTCTATTAAAATTAATACGAAAAGACGGTTTTACCCTTTCTTCATGAGTGTTGTGTAAATATTAAGGACATCATTTCCTAAAGTTTAACAACAGAAGGTGCAAATAGAGGATACTTTGTCCTTAATATTTACACAACATTCATGAAGTTAAGGACACCATGTCCTTAATATTTACACAACACTCATTAAATTAAGGACACTATGTTCTTAACATTTACACTGCACACATCAAGTTAAGGACACCATGTCCTTAACATTTATAATGCACATGTGAAGTTAAGGACATGATGTTCAAAAGTTTAACAACAGAAGGTGTAAATACAGGATATTTTGTCCTTAATATTTACACAACACTCATGAAGTTAAGGATACCATATCCTTAATATTTACACAGCACTCATGAAGTTAAGGACACTATGTCCTTAAAATTTACATTGCACATATGAAGTTAAGGACATGATGTCCTAAAGTTTAAAACATAAGGTGCTAATTCAGGACACTTTGTCCTTAATATTTACAATGCACTCGTGAAGTTAAGGACATCATATCTAGCATAAGGGTATTTTTGGTCCGGACGGGTAAAGGTTTATTAAAGCACTGGCTAAAGAATAAATGTCACACCTCTTACCATATCATTGCTCCCTGTCACACCTCCTTTTATACCCCCAAAATAATATGTGTTATGGATTGTTGTGGGTTAAAGAGTTTTTCCAAATAAAGTGACATGTTTGAAGTAGGAATTATTTTATTATTCAGAGTCACCACTTAGAAATTGATTTTTGGGTATTCCAAGTCATATTTTATTTGAATCCATATTCAAAGGAAGATTTGACTCTTTTATTATTTGGTCTACGAAGACAAAGTCCGAGTAAGGAATTCTGTTGACCGGGGAGAAGGTGTAAGATATTCTCCGAGTCCCGTAATTCTAGCACGGTCGCTTTATTGACTTAAATTTGGCTTGAATTAATGTTGGACAAACTGTGATTTATATGTTTTTTTTCATATTTTTTTCCAATATCCGCTTTTATTGCTTGATTATTAGAATATTAAAGAAAGACTTGGATAATATTACGTTGTCATAACCACACTACGTAAGCGAATGCGTGATCGAAATAAAATTTATTAATTTTATCATAACAGCACTACGCAAGCGAATCCGCAGTCATGACAAAGGGTTATTAGTACGTTATTACTTTTTTAAAAAATACTACATTTGAGAAAATTGATTTTTTTAAAATTTAATAAATGTCAACTATCGCGTTACGCAAGCGAGTCCGCGATTTATAGCAAGGGATTAACTAAATAAGAAATTAATTAAAGCTATCAGATATGGTATGAAATTAATGAATTAATTGAATGTTCAATATCACGCTACGCAAGCGAGTCCGTGAAGTTAAAGCACGACTACTAACTACCTAACGTTTAAATTAATTATTAAGGAGATTAAGTTATTAAAAAAAATATTCAAAAGAAAAAGGCTATAATATTACTACATTTGTTTAACCAAATATGACATTTAAACTTCTACATAACTTATCAATTATTGGCATTGGGCTTGTTGAAGTTATTAAAGGAAAATTGGCCATCTTTATTGAAAGTATGGGCCTGCTCTATTTAAAAGGAATGGACCAGCCATCTTTGTTGGAATTGGGCTGCAGAAATTCGGATTTTATTTGGCCCACGTGATTATTTTTATATTAAAAAAAACGGACCAGCTAGTATGCTTAACATGAAATGGGCCTAGCAGAAAATATTTGCTAAGAATGGGCAAGCTAAACTATTGTTTTCATGGGCCTGGCGAATTTGATTTCATTCGGCCCAAATAATCTGAAGTTCTAATTTACTAATACAGCCCAATAAGATTAGTTATGCACAAATTTATGTAGCCTATTTACTCAAATCCAACTTCTATTTTATTACTTTCAAAAGTCTACCTCTATTAAGTATTACCACATTATATAATGCTGACTTAAACGAGAACTAAAAAATATTTAAACTTACACATCTTAAATAGCCAATTTCAGTTAAGTGAGGCGAAATTAACACATTCATCATGCCAAACTCCCCAAACTTCAAATTACTTCATTTCACTAAACATTTTGTTTTTCTCTTTTTAGCTTCAAACATCCAACGAATTTAAAAGAAATAATAATAACTCTATGTAGTAGTACATTAATAATAAGAATGAAATAGTAAATCTTTATCAAGACTTTTCATGCTCAGCATATTTACAGCCCAAAAGAGATAAAGCAATGCTCCCTAGAACTTCAAAATGACAACACTTGTTTAATATTAAAACTTAACAAGACAAAACAGTCATATTCTCATGCTTTTTAATTTTAAATTAGAAAATAAGTCCACCGTGAAGTGATCTTCAATACAATATGATTCTCATTCATTTTATCACAAGTTACATTGCAAAGCTTAAGAGAAATACCTAGTTTGCAGAATTTCAGTATGCAGCAATAGAGAAAATGAAGCTAAGCAACAAATGGCCGCAGAAAACAACAATAAACAACAGCAAATCAATAATTTTTGATCCGAGACAACAACCCAAAAAAGACCCTAAACTTAGTAACTTTTAAAGAAAAGAGAATCCCAACAATCAACTTCAATACTCTTATGCTTTTGAAAAGTCTTGCACACAGAGAATTCAATCACAAAAGCTCACTATTTTAAGCTTACTACTAAGTGTTCAGATGTTACTTTTTACTCTTAAAGCTGTGTTCTTTTTTGTGTGTAAAGATGATCTCTTTCAAGTGTGTTAGAGTGTGTGTGTCTATATGAGTGAGTTGAGAGAGGAGAGTATGATAGAGAGAAAAGAAAGAAGGGACGACGGCTAGGGTTTTTGAGGTTAAGGGGAAGATAGGGTTCTGATCCTTCTTTTCGTTTTTTGAGTGTGAATGGGATTGAGGCTATATGGGTGCAGTATCGTGTAGGAAGTGGGGATATTGGGGTTGTGAGTGGGGACAAGCACGGGGACAAGGGAAAGTGGAGTGGGGACATGCGTGGGAAGAAGTGAGCAGGAAATATGGAGTGAGAAGTGAGGTATTGGTGAGATGAGTTGGAAAACTTCAAGCACGGTCAAAAACTAGGTGCTCACAATAAATATATTTTAAACAGTGGCTTAAGAGTAAATACAGCTCTAATTAGTGGCTAACTGTGCAGTTCTCCCGCACTGGAATCGGTAAAAATAGCACGGGCTAGCCAGTTTTCGGACTGGTAATTGTAAAATAGCTAGCGTTTGCAAAGTCATTGAAAACTAGCCACTATTTTGCTGCAACACAGAAAGTTCCAGCATAATATACTGTAGATTGGTGCATCTGTGTATGAACTTCCAGCATATTATGCTGGAACTCCAGCACTCGGAAAGTTCCAGTATAATATATTAGAGATTGGAGCACCTGTGTATGAACTTCCAGCATATTATGCTAGAACTCGAGTATACGAAAAATTTCAGCATAATATACTGGAGATTGGAACATCTGTGTATGAACTTCCAGCATATTATGCTGGAACTCTAGTATATTATGCTGGAAGTTCACATGTAAAAAATTCGAACTCCAGTATATTATACTGGAATATTTTTCGGATTTTGAACAGTATTTTCATTCAGATTTATCTTTATATGAAAAGTGACTACATTTTGATTATTTTTGAAACTGTGACTATTTTTCAGTTACCACTTGTAAAATCTGTCTATTTTTAAATTTCACACCACTATCTTTGGGCCCATTCGTAGTGTCTTGGAAGGAATTTAATTTGGGGATTTGGCGTTGTATAACAACTTAGTCTAATAATTGGTAGAAAAGGGCCTATCTTTTAGAATTTGGCACACGTAACCTAAATTTAACATTTAATGATCTCTCTCTTTCTAATGGTCCTACCATCACCCTAAAAATAGGCTTTCTTTTCTTTTTTGTTAGAATTCGAAAATCTTTCAAGATTTTCTCCCAAATCTCTACAATCTTTTTTTTAGGTTTTTAAATTATTTCTCACAAGCATTAAAAATATAAAAAATTATAAATATAGTTTGTATATCATAGTGTATATCCAAGTATATAACACAAAAATAATTATATTTTTGTATATCATACTGTATAACATGTTAAATAAGGTGTATACCAACATATACATCGCAACTTCATTTTTCTTCTTTGTGTATTCACAATATATATCAAAAATTTATTTTCCTTCGATGTATATCTTAGGGTATAACACATAATTTCTTGGAGATATACACAAATATATATGCAAAAAATACATTGATATACAAAATGAGAATTTCCTAAAACAAAATTAATTCTCAAAACATGCTGGTGATAAACATTAGTAAAGGTATATATGTGTGTTGGAAAAGTTCTGTTGTTAAATTCCCTTCGTGTTGACTGTAAAGAACAACGGAGGGAAGCATTGATGGTAGAATAAGAGTATTGTGTAAGTCTGGGGGTAAGAGGAGGTTAAGTACTATAGAGAAGCAAATAAAGAGGGAGAGGGGGAAGGGACAAGCAGCGCACAAGGGGTGGGGAGGGGTGTGGGGTAGCAAAGAAAGGGGGGAGAAGTAGCTAACAATTATATTATTTGTATATCACAGTGTATAATACATAATAAAGAGGGCGGGGGGAGGGGGGAGAGAAGTAGCGAACAAGAAGGGGAGAGGCAGCAAACGATGGAGAGAAAATAAATAAAACATAATGTTTTTTAAGAATGAGCTATATAATGCCAATTGTTTGGGGATGTCTTTGCCAAACCTAATATATAAGGCTAAACAAATTGCCAATTTCTCATGTGTTGTCATGTGGTACCATTTTTTCATTTAATTTGAAGCATATAAGGGATTTCAGACTTCACATTTTTTGAAGAAAAAATAAACAAATAGTTAATTTTCAGACCTCTCATCAATATTTAACCATTTTTTTTAAAATTATTCAAAGTTTTACCGTTTAATACGAAAATGAAGTTTTGAAAAAAAAAATTCTAACGGAAAACTCCAGGAAATTTTACGAAGTTTGAACACCTAGAATTCATACTCCAGAAAATATTCATGGAGTTTAAACATTTATCAGTTTGAGAAGGAGATAGTTCAAGACACTTCAAACTTTAAGACAGTGTCATGGAGTTTTGCTTGTATAAGTTTGAATTCCAGGACACTATCCTAGATGGAGTTTCACTTTTAAAGTTTAGTAATAGGATAATTTCATAGGTGGTACCAGAGAAAATAATGGGTTAGTTAAATTTGCAACAAAAACATGATATGGTAATTTTATTTCATGAGTTGTACCTTAGAAAAATAATGATATAATTTCATGGTTGGTACCTATGTAAAAGTGAAACTCTTCGGATTTTTTTCTCATAGAAGTTCGAAGAAGTTTTTAACACTATGACAGTGTCATGAGTATCTAAAATTGGCTTCATGTACTTTTCTTTTCTAGAGGTCAATCAATATCCATTCAATGAAGAAATAAATCTTCAAAAATGGAACTATATTTTCACTTTAGTTAAATAATCTCCTTATGCATGGTAATGGTCATTGCATTTGTTCACACTTTTTAGGCAATTTTTAATACTCCTAAATGGCGAATCTTCTCTATATATGAATATTACTATAATCTCGATTAATTTGTATAATAATTGAAAACACTCCAAATCCCAATAAGTATAAAATTGTCGTTATAGAAGCAAGAAACATTCAACCTCAAGAATATATGTGAATCACGTAAGTGGTGGTCTTTTTTCATACTATTTTAATTTACTTTAGTTTGATATATCTAAAATTTTATGAATGTTTGGGCTCTATATAAAATGATCTTTTTCTTTTTTCTTTTTTCTTTTTTCTTATTTTTTTACACTCTTCACTTCCCACATATCGACGTTCATACTAGCTAGAAAAATGCCCTTAAAGTTTTAATTCAATTAGCAATTTATGTATATGAAAGAAATCATCTTCCTGTACACATCTGTGAGTGAACATTCTTTTTTATGATGTAGAAACATATAATGAATCGAAGAATTATAGAACAATTTCTGTTGATGCTCATTCTATGCTTGAGCTATGATGGGGTTCGAGGAAGAAAGTTACCCGATAAAGACGGCTTAGAGTTGGAAAAACGACTAAAACTTTTAAATAAGCCCGCAATTAAAACGATTAAGGTACGTATTTCAATAACTTATTTTTTGTGATTATCCTTGTATTTTGTGGTGTATTCTTTCCTTTTCTTTTTACTTTTTGTCTAAGTTCTCTCGTTCTTTATTTGGTGTGGTGTGTTTTTGAATTTCTGATATCTCTGTTACCATTATCGTAACTGGCTTGGGGATAATTGTTTCGTTTTCTCAAATGACCTTTTCATTAACTTTAAATTCATATCGTATGCCTAGTTTGGTATAACATAAATCATTTATATTTTAATTTTAACAGAATTTGGCGATATATATGATTGTGTGGACTTCTACAAACAACCTGCATTTGATAATCCATTATTAAAAAATCACAATTATCATCCTCAGGTTTGCCTCCGATATATCCTCTTGCAATCAATTTTTATTTTCATTTCTGAAAATAAGTGGTGATTTACAAAAATGAAAATTTGGATGAGCAGATGAAACCCTCTTTGTTTGTGAAAGAGAGCGATTCAACTACTTCAACAAGTGAAAGGTTGCCAAGAATAGGATTACCTAATGGAGGTTGTCCTATTGGAATTGTTCCTATCAGAAGAATTACTAAAAAAACGTCTTATTAGACATAAACTTATGCCACCAACAGAAGATATCATGGTCGACAGTCCACTTACTCATGTAAGATTATGTTGTTCTCAATATTTCATTATTGTTATTAGGGCAGATCCTAGACCTGCCTCTGATTGCCTAAAAAAATCAGTCAAAGCTCCAACTGAAAACCAGTCCAAAATCACCCGAAATCCAGCCCTAAAACACTTCAAATCAGCTCCAAAATCTCATCCAAAACTAGCTGAAAACCAACAAAAAATGCAGCAGTCTTTCCCCGGCGAAACTCCACTCATCCCCGCCATTTTAACTTCCAAAAACCAGCCAAGAAAAGCAGCAAAAATTAGCTGCAAACCAGTCCAAAGAAGCTCCAAATTCAGCTGAACAATAGCTCGAAAACAGCCCTCTTTCCTCACAAAACAACAACATTTTGGTCGGGTTCAAGTCGAATTTTTCGACGAATTTTTCCCTGCGAGTTTCGAGGTTCCGACGTGGTCTTTTGTTAGCAGGTCTGTTCGTTGTTAGCTTCTTCAGCGTTCCTTTCTTTGTATACTTTGAAAGCTAATAAAAAGTTCGTTTTCTTTCTAATATTTTTAGCTATTTTGTGCTTAGATTTCGTTGATATATGAATACCTCTTTTAGATCTAGTTACTTGCTTCATGTGTTTTTATTCGATACTTTGAGGCATGATTTGAATTAATTACATGAATTTTAGAATCATGTTTCAATTTAATTAAGTGTTTTGGAGTTATAAGAATAATCTGCCATAGTTTGGTTTTCTAGCAATTGGTTATGGGTTGAAGTCAACTCATTAAATTGTTGAGCCATATAGTTTAAATGTCACACAAACAAGGTTGGGCCGTAAGGTGTTGAGTTGCTTCGAATTTGCCTGCTGGCTGTGGCGTAATCCTGAAACGGAGTTGAGATTTTGGCTCAGTGAGTTTAGTTTGCCGGCCCAATAATTCTACTATTTTCACAATATATAAATGCCTCGTAACTTCAAAACCACAAATACTTTAATAGTTCATCTTGATAATAATTTATAGTGATCAATTAGTATACTTCATCCACAAATGACTTCTATAGACTTTTGACCTCACAATAATTTCAAAGTTTAGGAAGAATAACAAACATCATAGTTTGCTTTAGGTACGTAATTAAATCATCACGGCTATGGGTACGGTTCCCGTGGCATAGTCGTGATACCTAATTCTCAATTCGGGTGCGCATTTCATGTGACCCGACCTTAACTTCAAACAATAATAAAAGTAAACATGTTGTAGATCGCGGGTACGGTTCACGTGACGCGATTCACGATGTGTACAAGAACAAATGAGGGCGCGACATCGCGACTTGTTAAAACAAATTCCATAAACACTAAAAGCGTTTAATTAATACTAAAAGCGGTTTAAAAGGTAAAAATGCACAATAGGTCTCAAATATGTATTAAATTAGGTCAATTATTAATAGTTGAGCGGCCGTGCTAGAACCACGGAATTCGGGAGTGCCTCACATATTTTTCCGGGTTAACAGAATTCCTTACCCGGTCTTCTATGTTCGCGGACCATAAATAAGAGTCAATTCCCTCGATTTGGGATTTAAAATAAATCGGTGACTTGGGACACCATGAATTATTCCAAGTGGCGACTCTGATCAAATAAATAATCTCATTTCGATTAATGTCACTTTAATTGGAAAAACTATCATATCCCCCTCGAAAAAAAAGAGGTGTGACAATACATATTCAGATTAATTATTTTGTTTTATTTTATTGTTTTTTGCATTTTAGTTTTGATATGGACATCACACGTAATCCTTTTTCATTAATAATGATCTTGTTTTGGCATCAGCGTAAAGATATATCTAGACTGTTTTGACTACCTTGTACTGATTAGAAATAGGTTATGTTATTAGCAGTATGTGTGGAATTTTCTAAATCATATTGTTGTTTATTCTGTTCAGATTGCGACTGTTCATACTGATGACGATAATCCAAGTAACAAATTTGGAGGAGCTTCCATGGCAGCCACCGTATATAATCCTCATGTCGAAGATCAACAAAATAGTGCATGTCGATGAAAAATTATTAAAAGATCAAATATTCTACAAGTTGGTTGGAGAGTAAGTCAAATCAGTTACATACATCTTATTCGAGCCAACACAAACATATTTTCATTTATTTAAATTGATAAATTTAACATTAATTAATATGATGCCTCAATCACCTTCAAAATGAATTGAGAAATATGAACCTTACACTTGTAAAATACAAGGTAATAACTAGAAAATTAAAGTAAGTTAATAACAACTCAACTCTCACATATTTATCCTTTTTCTTTGCTTCAGGTTGACCCTACTATGTATGGCGACAATAATAATAGGTTATACATACATTTCGACGTAAGTCTCCAATTACTAGTAAGATCAGTTAGCTTCTTATATATACTATATTATAAGTTTTTTCTTATATTATAAGTTTTTTGGTCCCTTAAATGTTGATTTTCATTTTTTTTTTCAGGATGGTACAAATTCTTGTTTCAATTTGTTATGTACTGCTTTTGTACTTATAAATACAGAAATAGCGGTAGATTCAATAATTTCTCCCGTTTCACAACCTGGAGAGAAAATATATGACCTGGATTTTTACTTAAATTGGGTAACTTTTTTTCCCCCTATGTTGTACCTGTTGCGGAAGCCAAATGTATATAGTGTGAATGAGTCACAACTACTATACCAAAAATTATGACAACCACTAAATAATAAACAAGACAATAAGACAACAATAAAAGAACACCAGAATTTACGAGGTTCGGCCAATTTTGCCTACTTCCTCGGACACAATCAATATTTTATTCCACTCCAAAATTACAAGTGAAATAATACTAAAGAGAGAAGATACAAATGCCTTAAGAAGATAAAAGGCAAATGAGAGGTGTGTTTAAATCCTAAACATTAGGCCTCCTTTTATAGGGTGAAATTCTCATTCAAAATTGTCATCCACCGATGTGGTACTTTTGCCAATTTCAACAAATCTCCACCTTGGCAAAATTCCACATCTTCAATTTTCTCTCAATAACAAATTTTGGTTGTGTCTTCATCTTCAATCTTTAGTGTTCAACAATGTTGATCAAATCCAAACAATGTTGAAACTTGACCGCAGTCACCACTTTTGTCAGCATATCAGCAGGGTTCTCCGTAGTATAAATTTTCTTCACCGTGACTCCACCTTCTTCTATGATTTCTCGTACGAAATGATACCGAACATCAATGTGCTTCGTCCTTGCATGATAAACTTGGTTCTTCGCTAATTGAATAGCACTTTGACTATCACAAAAAATTGTAATATTTTTTTGTTCAATACCAAGCTCCTTTAGCAACCCCTGAAGCCAAATTGCCTCCTTCACAGCCTCCGTAATAGCCATGTACTCTGCCTCTGTTGTAGACAAAGTAACTGTTGACTGCAAAGTAGACTTCCAACTAACTGGTGCCTTTGCAAAAGTAAACACATAACCAGTAGTTGACCTTCGTTTGTCCAGATCACCCGCAAAATCTGAGTCACAATATCCAACTACAGACCGATTGCCTTCCTGCTCAAAAACTAACCCAACATCTATAGTACTATGAATATACCGTAGAATCCATTTCACAGCTTGCCAATGCTCCTTTCCTGGATTATGCATATATCTGCTAATAACTCCAACGGCTTGTGAAATGTCAGGTCTCGTACAAACCATTTCATACATCAAGCTACCAACAACATTTGCGTATGGTACCCTTGACATATACTCCTGTTCAGTTTCATCCTTTGGCGACATAGTAGTACTTAGCTTAAAATGGGGAGCAAGTGGCGTACTAATTGGCTTAGTCTTCTTATCTATGCCAAAACGCTTTAGTACTCTCTTCAAATATTCTTTCTGAGATAAACAGAGTTTCTTTGTACGTCTATCTCTTATTATCTCCATGCCAAGAATTTTCTTTGCCTCACCCAGATCCTTCATCTCGAACTCCTCCTTCAGTTGAATCTTCAACTTATCAATTTCTTCCGAATTCTTGGAAGTTATCAACATATCATCAACATATAGGAGAAGATATACAAAGGAACCATCATTAAGTTTGCGCAAATACACACAATGATCGTATTTGCTTCTCTTGTACCCTTGCCGCAACATAAACTTGTCAAATCGCTTGTACCATTGTCTAGAAGATTGTTTCAATCCGTACAACGATTTTTCAAGTTTGCATACTATATTTTCTTTTCCAGCAACTTTGAATCCTTCTGGCTGAGTCATGTAGATTTCCTCCTCCAAGTTTCCATGTAAAAACGCAGTTTTTACATCCATCTGAACTAGTTCCAAATCCAACTGTGCTACCAAAGCCAACATAATTCTAATGGAGGAATGTTTTACAACTGGAGAAAATACTTCATTGTAATCAATTCCCTCCTTTTGAGCATATCCTTTGGCCACCAATCTTGCTTTGTAGCGAACATCTTCTTGGTTAGGAAATCCTTCTTTCTTTGCAAATACCCATTTGCACCCAATTGCTTTCTTTCCCTTCGGGAGATTGGCCAATTTCCATGTATGATTCTGATGAAGGGACTGCATTTCTTCATTCATGGCAATCCTCCACTTATCTTCTTCTGAACTTTGGATTGCGTCTTTATAAGTGGTAGGAACACCATCAGCTACAATTGAGGTTGCACAAGCAACCGTCTCTATAAGACGAACAGGTTTCGTTATTGTCCTTTTTGGCCTGCTGGTTGCTATTGATTCAAGTTGTTGTCGAGGTTCCTGAGTTGGAATCTCCCTTTCTACTGGCTCTTCTTCCAGAGGGTAATCTTCATGAGTTTCCTCCTCTGCTTCTTGTGTAGGAAAAATAAATTTTCCCTCAAACTCCACCTGCTTTGATGCACCACCAGTTTGTTTGACATCTTCAACTGTCATCTTATTTGTTATGGTAGATTCATCAAAGGTAACATCTCTGCTGAATATAATATTCCTTGTCTCTGGACACCATAAGCGGTATCCTTTGACTCCAGAAGTAATCCCCATAAATATAGCCTTCTTTGCTCTCGGATCCAATTTTGACTCTTTCACATGATAGTATGCAATTGAGCCAAACACGTGCAAAGAGTCATAATCTACAGCAGGTTTTCCATACCATTTTTCAAATGGTGTCTTGCCATCAATAGCAGCAGATGGTAGACGATTAATGAGGTGGCATGCATATGTAATTGCCTCAGCCCAAAATTCTTTGCCCAAGCCAGCATTGGACAACATACACCGTACCTTCTCCAGTAAAGTCCGGTTCATACGTTCTGCCACTCCATTCTGTTGTGGTGTATTTCTGACAGTGAAGTGTCGGGCGATGCCATCATTTTTACAGACCTTATTGAAATGATCATTTTTGTATTCACCTCCATTGTCTGTGCGAATACACTTGATCCTCCTGCCTGTTTGATTCTCCACCATCGTTTTCCATTTGAGAAAAATTCCCAACACTTCATCTTTCCTCTTCATTGTATACACCCACACTCTTCGGGAAAAATCATCAACAAAGGTTACAAAATAGTGCTTCCCACCCAATGAAGGTGTTTTGGAAGCACCCCAAACATCAGAGTGTACATAATCCAAAATGCCTTTAGTATTATGGATCGCTATACCAAATTTAACCCTTGTCTGTTTCCCTTTGACACAATGCTCGCAAAACTCCAAGTTGCAAGTCTTTACGCCTTTTAACAATCCTTGATTAGATAAAGCTTTCAAGGATTTTCCTCCAGCATGTCCCAAGCGCATGTGCCATAGCCTGGTTGCTTCTGCCTCTTTGTCATCACTGGATGTCACTGTTGCTGTCCCAATAACTGTGCTACCACGATAACAGTACATGTTATTGTTCTTCCGATTGGCCTTCATTACCACTAGTGCACCGGAGCATATTCTCATCACTCCATTTTCTGCAATGATTTTGAACCCTTTTGATTCTAGGGCTCCCACAGAGATGAGATTCTTCTTCAAACCCGGACATATCGAACATCTGTTAATGTTCTGATCATTCCATCATGGCTCCTTAATCTTATTGAACCAATGCCATATGAGGTAAGAGGGCTGTTATCCGCTGTGTGGATGACTCCATATTCTCCTTCTTGAAAATTCACGAACCAGTCCTTGTTGGGACACATATGGTAGCTACAAGCCGAGTCCATCAACCATATGTCTGATGATGTTGATAACTCTGTTGTAACTAATGAGAAGTCTGAATCATCACAATCAGCTACATTTGAATCCATAATGGCCTTTCCATTGTTATGTCTGGCCTTATTCTTCAACTTCGGACAGTCTTTCTTCCAGTGCCCCTTTTCTCGACAAAAGGCACATTCATCTTTGCTGGGTCTAGATCTCGACTTGGATCTTCCCTTCTTAGTCCTCGTTTGATTTTGAGGACGACCCCTCACAATTAGTGCTTCTTCTTCTCCGCCCTTCTGTTTTTCTCCCTTTCTTTGTTCATAGCTGTACAAAGCCGAACAAACTTCTCTGAGAGAAATTTCGTCATTTCCATGGAGTAGAGTAGTTTCAAGGTGCTCGTACTCATTAGGAAGTGACCCCAATAACATCAAGGCCAAGTCACCATCATCAAAAGTTGCATCCATATTTTGCAAATCTGTGACCAACTTATTGAAACTGGTGATATGTTCATTCATTGTGGTACCAGGAACATAGGTAAAGCGAAACAGTCTCTTCTTCATGTACAATTTATTTTGACTGTTTTTCTTCAAAAATTTATCCTCCAGTGCTTTCCATAATTTACTTGCAGAAGTTTCCTTTGTGTATGGATATTTCTGCTCTCTAGCAAGGTAGGATCGAATGGTACCGCAAGCAACACGATTGATAATTTTCCAATCTTCTTCTCCAATAACATCTGGCTTCTTTTCTTCAATGGCAAGATCTAACCCTTGTTGAAAAAGAACATCTAGAACCTCGCCTTGCCACATCCCAAAATGTCCTGACCCGTCAAAAATTTCTACCGCAAATTTCGCATTTGACACAATTCTTGTCATAAGCGAAGATGCCAACGATGACGTATTATTGACACTTGATGTAGATTCTTCTTGTTTACTGTCTCCCATTTTGACACAAATATTATTTAGTAGCTGACGACACAAATCAAGATTATTTCCTTTCTGGTGTGGAAGATCAGACTAAGCTGCAACCACAGAGCATACTCAGATAGAACCTTGACTCAGTTACCAAGATAGATCTTTTCTGATGTGGAAGATCAGACTATGCTGCAACCACAGAGCATACTTAGACAGTACCTTGGCTCTGATACCAATTGTTGCGGAAGCCAAATGTATATAGTGTGAATGAGTCACAACTACTATACCAAAAATTATGACAACCACTAAATAATAAACAAGACAATAAGACAACAATAAAAGAACACCAGAATTTACGAGGTTCGGCCAATTTTGCCTACTTCCTCGGACACAATCAATATTTTATTCCACTCCAAAATTACAAGTGAAATAATACTAAAGAGAGAAGATACAAATGCCTTAAGAAGATAAAAGGCAAATGAGAGGTGTGTTTAAATCCTAAACATTAGGCCTCCTTTTATAGGGTGAAATTCTCATTCAAAATTGTCATCCACCGATGTGGTACTTTTGCCAATTTCAACAGTACCTTCAAGTAGAAAAGCACAAATACAATTTTATTTATCTCCAACAGGACCTAACAATGGAAATTGGTGGTTGTTTATTACAAATACTCATACACCAATTGGTTTTTGGCCTCAAGAGGTGTTTGATGATTTTGCGACAAGAGTTGAATTTGGCGGAGTGGTATATAGTCCACCTGGAATACTCGAACCGCCCATGGGTTCAGGCTCTTTCCTTGTTGGAAACACTACGCGTGATGGATATTGCAGAAATATTACAATTTTAAGAGATAAAGGCGAAAATATAGACATAGATAAATTGACAACACATGTAGATAGTCCTAATTTATACAACGCTGTAGATGTTGAAAATGCTGGGGGTGATTGGAAACATATGGTTTTGTATGGTGGACCTGGTGGCTGGTGAGAGGGCACAAATTTAAGCCTTGTCCAATTCTATTATAATTTGTTTAATTTCTCTAAGTAATAGTATAAGAATAATGCAGCAATTTATCTGGGGGGTTTTCCTTCAGTTATTTGACAAGTCTATCTAAGATTCCACTATATCTCGAATTCCATCGACCTCAAACTAAAACAAATTAAATTTGTATGATTAGAACTAATCGAACCTCAAATCTTGAAGAAATCCTCATTTTAGGTGATGTCTGCTCTCAAAATCCTTTTCCAGACTGGTATTTGTGGCAACTGTGTCAAATCTAGGGCTGTCAAATTTGGTCCAAGCCCAAATAACCCGGCCAATCCGTCCAAGACCCGTCCATTTATTAAACTCAATCCATCTTGATCCAACTCATCTCAACATATTTAAAATTTGGCTGATTTTTAGCTCAATTTGATCTATGAGTAACTTTGCCAAAATATCTTAGATATAATTTTTTTCTTTTTTTTGATATGTTATTTGAGTATAACAAAAGAAAAAAAATTTATTTAATAATTATACAATTCATAAGAAAACAAGACATATTAAGTAAAGCTTCATAAGAGTTGGGCAGGTTGGGCTGATCCGACCCAAATTTTAACTCATCTAGATCCGACCCAAATTTTAGCCAAATAATTGACTCAATTCATTTTGACCCGCCCAAAATCGCTCCAACCTGCTCATTTGACACCCCTAGTCAAATCGGTGAAGTCTCGAGTCGAGTTTTTGGACCCTTGGTGTGACTGCATCAATTCTGGCACAATCGTGTCAACATGTTAGCGTTGCGCGCCGTTAGAAAAATGAATTAATTTTTTATATATAGTAATGTTCAAAATAACTATTTTTTTTTTATGAAATTGCATTCTTGATTTTGTAAAACGATACTTGTTTTGAACTAAACTTGGTACATTTAAAATAGACTGGAGGGGATATTCCTCTTCAAATACGTAGCTTTTACTGTTGTTTTACAGCAATGTAAAGTGCAAGGTAAACCTAAATTGATGTGAATTCCCAATTGAAGAGTATTCAACTAGGTTTGCAGGCTAACTGCAAGTACTTGTCACATACCAATAAATGAGGTGTAGATAATATATACTCCTCCTCCTCCTCTCTTTAATGAATTCATAGATGCAGTTTCCCAACTTCTCATTAATTGCAAATGAGGATTTCAGAAAAAAGAAGTTAATACCTCCATTCAAAAAAGGAAATATTACAATGGCTACCCATTGGGAGTACGAGAAGAGTGTACTACTATATAAGTATCAGCTTCTGTTACAGTGTGTAAAGGAGAAAATCTTCTTCATAATTACCAAAAAAAAGGATATAAATAAAATCAATTTTGATTAATGACTTTACACTCCAAATACTTCAAATTAAATTTTGATTAATAAATTTTTCAGATTTATAATCTTAATCGTTCTTATCTTCCTGCTTGTTTTCATTTCTTTCTTTTTCGAGAATACATATCCTGCTGCCTATGCTCTTGTTTGGGCCTTGGAAATCCTTTCCTTTCGGATAAGGTCTTTATTTACCTTTTCTCATTCCATCCTTAAAATTACAAATTCACAAACACTATTAAAACAGCACGAGAGAGCGAGACAAGAATACCTTAGCAGATATACTTACGGACAAGAAAGAACGAAAGTAACCTAAAAGGTTATCTTTTCCCTTGTGCCATGCAACATGTTGTGTTATAATATGGCAAAATTTACTATGACGTAAATTCTCACTACTAGAAAATGGTTAATTCGATCGGAAATCAAGTTTTTCGATGGATTCCCGACCTAAAATGATCGGTCGAAAAATATTTGGTCGCAAAACATCTACGACCGAAATAGTCGGAAATTTCCGATTGAAAGGGTCGAAAATGGGACAATCTGGGACGCGGTACATTTTTAGGGCTTTGCGACTGAATTGGTCGGTATATTTCCGGTTGTATTTTAGAGGGAAAAAAATACTTGTGGGAATACACTGAATTTGTTGTTGTTATTTTATTTTTTCTCCTACCTAAAATTTAAGTTATGAATTACCATATCTTTCTAGTGGAGACCTTCAGTTAACCTCTTCATTTATGTTCAGTTATCTTTTCTATTATTTCAATCCCTTGATAATTGAAGACATTAATTGTCGTGTTTAATGAATGAACTATGTGAGATGAAGGCGGTGGTTTTAACTACTTCCTCTGGTCCATTTTAATTGAGTTTTTGGTTGTTTTCACACATATTAAGGAATTCACCTTTTAGCATTAATTAACAATTTTATTGACCATATTAATCTTAATATGTTCATTAAAAATTTAACAAGTACTCCTAGGCTCTTTACTCCAAAGGCTTTAGAAAAAAAAAAGTTAATTCCTTCTTGATTTCTGAAAAAATCAAATATTATGGATCACAAAACAAAAAAAAAAAAATCAATTAAAGTGGACCGGAGAAAATAACGTCATAGTCCCACTGGTTAACGAGGCACAAGTATATTATCATTAGACAACAAAATTTATTTTGCAGGTCACACTATTCTTGAAGGACCTTGCCTAGGAAAATAATTAATGTTCTTTAATATATATTTTTTTGTTTTTCCTTTCATTAAAGGAAATTGTTGAAATGCAAACACCACAATAAATTGAGGTGTTAATGTTTCATCTGTAGATGGGATTTTAAATGCAATATGAGAGAGTAGGATTTTGGGCATTAAAGAGATATCTACTTGTCTCATTAAATGCTTGGCCTGCCCTCCTTTAAATGTGTTTGATAAAGGCAATTTAAGTATACTCACCTTCTTGCATGACCCTCTGCCAAAAAAGAAAATTAGATATCAAAGTTAAGTAAAGGAATTTAGTTTGTCCAACTCCTGATGCTTTAAATTTTGCTTGTCCTTTCTCTTCTATTCCCCTCCTATAAGTTTGCACATACATAAGATTACACTCCATAACAAAGCAAAGAAGAAGTGAAAAAACAAGTTGATGAATTTGTTGAGAGATTATATTTGAATATAGCTATGGAATTTCCTGAACTTTCCTTGGCTCCATCTGTTGGTAAAAGCTACAATTATGAATCTGAAGTAGTCAACCTTCCAATGAAGAGGAAGCAAGATATGATTCAAGCAAGTGTTGATCTTCAACTTAAAGACCCTCTTCCTTTGGATTGGGAACAATGTCTTGATCTTGAAGTATACCCTTTAATTTCTTTCTCCAATTTTTCACTTCAAATCTATCTTTTTCTATTATTAATAGAGTTTTACGTTACAAAAGGGGAGTCTTGGCGTAACTGGTAAAGTTGTTGTCATGTGACCAGATGACCAGAAGGTCACGGGTTAAAGCCGTGGAAACAGCCTCTTGCGGAAATGCAGGGTAAGGCTGCGTATAATAAACCTTTGTGGTCCCGCCCTTCCCCGAACCCGCGCATAGCGAAAGTTTAGTGCACCGAACTGTCCTCTAATAGAGTTTACGTTATATGCCCCGACAGTATAAAGCTGATTAGAGGAAGTTATCGCACTATTTCTTAGGTCAATTTAACTTGATTGTATAAAAACTATATTTACTATCGGTGCACGGAACAATAGTAAACCTTTTTTTTGTTTTGAATTATTGACTAATGATATGTCTTTCATGTGTTTAATTGCAGTCGGGAAGAATGTATTACCTAAATAGGAAAACATTGAGGAAGACATGGGATTGGCCAAAGGACCAAAAGCTAGACCTTGAATTAAACATGTCAAGTTTTAGCCAACAAGAAACAATGGAATATGATCATATGTACTATAACTCAAAGAAGCAGAACAAAAGCAGCAGCAGCAGCAGTAGCAGTATGATAGCTTTGCCATGTTCAAATTGTCATCTCTTAGTTATAGTGTCACAGTCTTCTCCTTCTTGTCCTAACTGCAAGTTTGTTCATTCTCTACTTTCTAAGAAAGATCCTTCTACCGCAAAATGTTATGACACTTTGAGCCTCTTGAACTAGACTTGTAGTGTGTAGTGTGTACTAGTGCAGTTGGTTCTGTTTGAAAAATAGTTGTCAGTGCAATGGAGATTAAGTACGATGATATGTCATGTAGTGTTTTTTTTCTTCTTTTTTTTGTGTACTTGAAATCGTAAATAACTAGTGTTTAAGGTTTAATTATAGCGAATACAACACTCTTGAAATCTTGAACTAGAGTACTTTTAGTTACTCATCATATAACTATTTAAGGTTACTAAAATTCCAACCAAAATGTACGTCGCATAATTTATTACTCTCTTCGATTCACAATAAGTGATTATTTTATTTTTGACACACCTCTTAATAAAATACAAATTCCTAAAAAACAAATAAGTTTTTGACTAAATTACCCTTAATTAAATTTTACACATTGTTAACTGACACATTGGGATATGTAATAGGGACAAATTTGAAAAATTATAGTTAATTTATTATTGATTATGTAAAAAAGTCATTTATTTTGGACCAAAATAAAAAAGTTAAAAAATTATTTATTATGGACCAGAGGAAGTAATCAACAATACGTGCAGTCAAAGTGAGAAATTCTAGAACTATAGCTAATAAACTCGACATGTCATGTTAAAAGTGAAATCAGATCATGTTGTGTTCCACGAGAGAAACTAATTAATTGTCCAATTTATTCTGTGTTTATTCAACTAATTGCACATCATAAATCCACATTAAAAGAATGCTTTGGTCTTTCACATTAATGGTAACAGAGGATACGTATAAATACTTTCTCTCCCTCTCAATAACTTATATTCGATAATTAAACAGCAAAGGTGGTTTAACATGAGTTATCCACTTCAAAATTGAGTCTTTTAATTTATCATCTGAGTTCGACCTTAATTAATGGAAGAGTCTCTCTTTTAGTTGGTATAAGGAAGCTTAATCAATATCAATGTATGTATGTTTATGTTCGTAAAACTGAACTGTAACAATATTTTGAAAATCTTATAAACTCTTGGAATATTTACAAAGAGATCAAAATATCAAATACTGTCTTTCTTAAAGCCGAAGTAATCAAGAGACGTTCTCCTCAAGATTAACTTGAAATACGACTGGCTGCTTCTTGACAACAATTAAATACTTCAAGAAGATTCACGCAACTTCGCTCGAGAGATCACTCTGGCCCTCAATTAAGGAAACAAGAAGAAAAGATCACGATAAATCATTCTTCGCATAGGGAGTATTGCGCTACTTTCTTGGAGATCAAATATATTATAAGAAGTCTGTATCATCTTTCTTTCGAGAAACACGTTACTTCAACCCTCGAATCACAGAGAATAATTCTAAGATGAGAATCAAGGAAACAAATAGAATTATATTCACAATCCCAAAGGTGGCTCGGACGCATCAACATAGCATAAGTTTTGGCTTGAGAGGGACTTCATGAATCGTTATGATCTAATGCCCCAAAACTCCTAATGCTGTTGATTAAACTAGAGACAAAGGTTGCTCCCAATTCAAAGGAATAGTCTCTTCACAATTCTAAGAAACTAGAGAGTTTATAAAATCAAACTTCAAATATTAGTCAAAAACTGTAAAATCATCAATGAAAATATTACAAATTTTTTTTCCAAATAATGTCATGTAAAGTTGTCGTTGTACCCCATGAAGAATTTGTGGGTGCATTGCAAGGACCCAATACATCCTCCTACATGTAAATGTGCCATAAGGGCAATTAGTTTTACTAGAACATCTATCATATCCATCTAAAAAGTAATACACATAATATGTATCTCTAGCTAATATGTCTAAGATTTGAACAATATAAAATTAAGAGCAAGAGAGAAGATGTCTTTGGCACTCTTTAATTTGCTAGTGGCAATAATGGCATCGTTCGACTTTCTGAAGTCAACTCTTTAATTTGCTAGTGGCAATAATGGCATCGTTCGACTTTCTGAAGTCAATGCAAACCCACGAGAGCAATTTTCCTGGTTGGTATGCAACTCATTTGTTGGCATTAATTCTTTACAACTCAGTCCAAAGTGTTGTTTAAAGCGGGGAACTCCAATAACCATTACGTACAAATTTAAGATTCAATTATAATCAGTGAATATAATCTCCATGTACAAAAAAAAATTAAAACTATAACAGGTTCACCCAAAGGACATCCTTTCAAAATATAATGTCAACTAGGGAGATAACTCCATTCCATACTCAAATGCAAAAACATCATAAAAAATAATATTAACACGAGTTAAACATGATAATACGAATCAAAAGGAATTTAGAGAGCTTTTCCATTTGATCTTGATTCAAGCATTATGTTTACCTAACAGTACAGTTGAATTTATACATGATTTTTATACGAGTGAATTAATTCGATCCTGAAATTATACAAGAATTGAAGAAATATGTAATACTTAGCCTGGATATGAAGATGAAATACCAGAGATAGCAATTCCGAGAGAGCGAGGCTTCCGGCACAACAGTAATGAAATCAAAAAATAAGAAGATAAAATTGTATAGAGCTTTGAATAGATTATAGCGTAAGTTTGCCAGAAAATCCGTGTCCTTTATAATGATAACAGAGCTCACTATTTATAGCTACACCTAGGGAACAAGGCCATTGGATTATGCCCTTCTTTAATGTTAATTATGAGGGCCATTGAAGAATGTGTAATGGTGAGCATAAATGACAAATTCTTTGTAACGGGCAGTGTACTAAATGATATGAAAAATTCTCCATTAAATGCTACCGGGTGGCAGGTATTTATTGCATCTTTATGAACATCATTCTTTCCGGTGACAAATGGAACAGTTTTCTTCAGTTTTAACTATCATCTGCCTTCGGCTCCACGTGTCACTCTCTTATGCAACCACTTAACATGGTATATTTTACCCTATATAGATAGTCCTCCTGCTTTCCGATGGCATAACTTTGTGTCACCGGAAAGTTGGTAGAAACATTCTTTTTGGCGGAAATTTCTCTGATCCCCTCTGAAAAGCTTCTGACGGTTGATTAGACGCACGTCTCTCCGCATTTAACGCCCCAAACACGCGTCATCCCACGATTCAGTATAACTTTTGTCGGTTATCGTGATAATTATGGCTACGAATTTAGTCGCCTAAACCTTTACTTATATGTATCAACTTCCTTCATTCATACTTCATCATTCTCCAAACTTTCTCAAACTCTCTTCATTCAACTTGTATTCTGTTCTTCAACCTGTCTTTAACTCTCTTCAAACGAGAAAAACTTTTTCTTCTTCCATAACATATAATGACTTTTTCAAAAAAATACTAGTTCCTCAAAGAACAAAAAACAAATCTGAGGACGCCGCTCCTCCAATAGTGAGCACCATCATCCCTAGAAGTCTTGTCACAAGAAAAGACTTCGAAGAGAAATTTCCTTCTGTTAGCCCTCGTACATGGGCCGTTAGTAGATATACTTCTTCCATCTGTCTTTCCAGTATTCCTGCTGCAAAGAAAGATTGTTATTGCTAGGATTTATACATTATCGCTCCTGACCTGGCGAAGCGGGTAACCTTACCAAAGAAGGGTTTTACATACTTCTATACGTATCCCTTCACTTTGGGGACATTTTCTCTGAGTGGAGAGCTTGACTCCGTCATTAAGGAGTTTTGCCTCCGCTACCAAGTGTATTTATCACATGTGAGTCCCTCCGTGTGGAGGACAATTTCTTGCCTTCGGCACCTGTGCCAGGAAACGGGGGAGGAGCTATCCCTAGCTCACGTGATGAACCTTTATTCCTCCAAGATCTTCTGTGGGGGAATGATAAACTTCAGCAAGCGAGGCCACCATGCATTGCTATCCAGCATGGATGATGATAACGATCGTGAGTGGATAGAATGGTTTGTTTTCGTTACCACAAGTGACATCATCCCGGCCTCGGCTCCTTCCTTCCCGGAATTATGGAACCGCACTCGTAAGTATACAGTTTTCTTCCACTCCTGTTAAAGATCTCTCCTCGTCATTATTAACTTTTCTTCCTTTACCTACCTCAGCGTCTCGGCGGGTTCCCCCTAGGGTTGAGGTCTTGGACTAATGGGTTCATAAAATGTTGGACGTTACAACGCCCGAAACCCACTCATGGAAAGAGGTCCCTGAAATATAGGTGGAAGGCCAAAAATCATGGTAAGTTTAACCCATAATGTCCTTATCTTTTCTTATGAGAAATTTATCTAATTCTTCTATCATGTTGAATATAGGTGTTGTCCCCGAGGAGGACATTTTGGCTGATCCTATCGATATGGCGAGGCTACTGCAGAAAGCTTTTTCACAGGCAAGTGTCTCCGGGCCTGCTTCTGGTGCAAGTGCTTCTTCTCGGAGTCCCCGGCCAGAGAACAAGCAATCAAAAAGAAGGCATTCCTCTGCGGTCAGGGGAAAGAATAAGAGGGCGAAGAATGCTGCCCCCGAGTCATCTCCGGAAGTCGTGGTGATGAGACCTCTGCTCGGGCCAGCCATAGATACCATGATGATTGACGATGATGGAGTAGCTAGCGAGGAGGGAGCTTCTCTACATATAAGACGATGACCTTCCTCAGCTCAACAGACCGCTCAATCTGTTGTGTTAGTTACACCAACCGAGGACGATGACTCGGTGCTTTGGGGGGAGTATGAAATGGTGGAAAATGCCAACGTCCGCTTGCGGATCCTAGTCGCTGCACCTGGTATTATGGGGCTGAGTATCGGCTCCCTTTCGCCTTCGGTTGATGAGCATCCAACAACCAGCACTGCGTTTGTCGCATCTGCGTCTCACCCTTCAACACTATCAGCTTCATCCCCATCTTTACCAACTCCTCTACCAGTAACTGCTACATAATCTCCATCTTCACCAAATCTTCCACCAGCAACTGCTACATCATCTCCATCTTCACCAAATTTTCCACCAGCAACTACTACATCATCTCCAACGTCCGCATCTATTTGAGAAGAGGGTATTATTCTCTCCCAGTCCCCAGTCCCCAGTTCATGGGAACTTGGGGAAAAATTATGCTGCCTCCTCAGAAGATCCGCAAAGGAGGAGGAGTGTTACTCTCTCGGTCTCCACCGGATAGAATTTACTATCCTGGTTGGTGGAACTTGCTAACTATCAGAAGCCTTTGGCTTCAGAAAAAAATTGGGAAAAGATACAGGCTCTCTCGGGTGAGTGCTTGTTGAACAATGCCATACACAACTCCGCAACAGTACATTCTTCACTTCTTTTGTCATTTCTTCTGTCTTTAACTGAAAAAATATCCTGAGTTTGCCTTTCTTTTTTTATAGGCCAATTTCCTTGCTTCCTAGGGCCTCCAGAGGTTGATTCAGGAGAAAGAAGAACTTACCTCCACAGGGGATCAACATTTGGCCAAGCGGGAGTAAAATGTTGCTCGCCTCTCAGAATTTGAAGCCAAAACTGCTGAGGCCGTTGTGTTGGAGGCTCATTTGCAGCAAAGTGAGCATGAAATGAAAACCCTTAGACAAGAGATTGGCCCGTTGAGGGTTCAATTTGATGCAGCCAAGGCCAAATGGGCTGAAGTCCATAGTGTCGTTCTTGCTGCAACCGATCACGAGGCTACCTCCGCTGAGAGATTGACCAATCTAGAGGCAACCTTGAACTCCAAAACTAAAGAGCTTGCTGCTGCGGGGGTGAAATATGCCCAATTGGAGAAGTATAAGAAGACCATTAAGCATAATAGAATAATTAGCTCTATTGTCTGCGAACTCGATGTTAGCTTCAAGTCCATCAGATCCGCCTGGGAAAACCTTTCTATCAAGGTTATCCAACTCGGAGAAGAACTCAAGTGCCGAGCGGCTTCCCTCGTTATTGAGAAGACTTATGCTATGTATATCATGAGGAGAAAAACCTTGGAAGAGGCTAAAGTGGGTATAATTAACTTTGATGCCAAAATCGCTAAGGCCCGTGAGCTTGAGTCGGTTGCTAAAAGGGGTCTCCCAGCAGGGCCTGATGCTTTCGGTTCTTCTAGTTCCGGTTCCGAAACTTTGTGAACTGAAGAGGAAGGTGAAGATATTGAAGGCAAATCTGATGAGGGCCAAGATGTTGAGCCATCGACGGATCTACCCACTTCCTCCAGGGTCGCAGACACTTCTCTTCCTCCGGGTTCCAGAGATGCAACAATATAGCTTTTCCTTTCTTTTTCTAGATTTTGTATCTGTGACGATTTGGCACATTTATTTTGAATAAAGACATCTTTTGCTAAAGTATTGCATGAGTCTTTTTTTGTTTGAACATTTATGCAAGTTTTAATCTTTGCATTCTTTTTTGCTTAAGTATTCTATTGTTTGCATCTTATTATGTAAGGCCTTGGGTGTATTTGTCCCCCGAAAACATTTGGATTTCGGGTACAAGTTCTTTCAAAACTAACCCTTTATCGTTAGGGTATTT
Source organism: Nicotiana tabacum (assembly GCF_000715075.1). Lineage (NCBI taxonomy): Eukaryota > Viridiplantae > Streptophyta > Magnoliopsida > Solanales > Solanaceae > Nicotiana > Nicotiana tabacum. The sequence goes on along the minus strand of NC_134093.1, from coordinate 480,539 downwards.
ATAAGAGATGGTCCATTTATGTTTATGGTGCTCTTGAAGAGGACGTCTCATGTTCATTATGGTACTAGCATTTGAAGTACTTATTTAACTTTCAAATGATAAAATTAATTCATTGGTCAGACAAGAAACAAGATAGAAATAAAAGTACTTTACTTTATTCCTTCCTTTTTCAAAAAGTACATAAACATTCATTATGCTAAAAAAGAAATTGCCATTTCTTATGGCTAACTTGTACAACTTGTTTGTATGGGGCTGGCCGCGCAGTCCCCTGGTCCCGATGATACAACTATGTTCCCAGTTTTCGTGCTCCGGTCGACGTGGAAGTCATTGTTATGGTATCCTCATATCATCCCCCCCCCCCTAGTGTTCGAATGCGAATTGGAACACTGGAAGTTTTGCACCTTCGAGGACCCCACTAATGAATTGCTAGACAATATTTAGATCGGTAACAAACTTCACTTCCCCTTAGGAATTTATGCTATCGAGCAAAAGACTATCTAACAATCCTATAATGGTTTGCACTTATGCACGGTCGGGTAACCTTTGCTCGATAGCAAACTCACTTTCCCGGTGGGAATTTTGCTATCGAGCCAAAGTTTATCTAACCGCTCCAGAGTGGTTCTTCGCTTGTGTGCCTTGTTATTAAAGGTCTTATTGCTACTATTAAAACTTTCTTCGTAGTATGCTTTCCGTTGCTTCCTCGTTAAAAATATTACCAGAAAAATCCAATTGGGACAAAAACTTGACAAAGGGAAAAAGAGTGCAGCACACACTTTCAGTATAGGCGATGTTTGTCGGCAATAATATCTCTTAAGGTGTGCCACATTCAAGTTGCTTGGCAACTTTTCTCCACCCTGATTCTCCAACTTGTATGAACCTTTCCCAGTGACAGCTGAAACCCGGTAGGGGCCTTCCCAAGTTGGATCTAGCTTCCCTATGTTTAGTTTCCGATGTTTTGATTTACTTTCCTTAAAACCAAGTCTCCCACTTTAAAATAACGGAGGTTGGCTCATTGATTATAATATATTTTTATTCTCTGCTTCTGGGATGCCATTCTTATATGCGCCAAGTCCCTGCGCTCATCGAGCAGCTCCAAGTTGAATAACATCGCTTTGTTGTTCGTCTCTTCACTTGCCTGGAAATATCTCAAGGTAGGCTCTCCTACTTCTACCGGGATTAAGGCTTATGCTCCGTATATAAGGGAAAAAGGAGTTTCTCCTGTGCTTGATTTGGCCATTGTTCAGTACGCCCATAGTACTCCTGGCAGTTCCTTAGGCCATTTACCTTTAGCCGTTTCCAACCTCCTCTTGAGATTTTGTATAATCACTTTGTTCGTCGATTCCGCTTGACCATTTGCACTCGGATGATAAGGTAAAGATGTGATTCTCTTGATTTTCAAATCTTCAAGGAACTTTGTGGTTTTTGCGCCTATAAATTGTGGCCCGTTATCGCAAGCTATCTCTTTTGGTATTCCAAATCTGCAAATTATGTTCTCCCACAAGAAATCTATCACTTCACATTCGCTAATCTTTTAATAAGGATCTGTTTCAACCTACTTAGAAAAATAGTTAGTTAAAATTAAAAGAAACCTTACCTTACCAGGGGCTGACGGTAATGGTCCGATGATATCCATTCCCCACTTCATGAACGGTCACGGAGATAGAACTAAATGTATTGGTTCTGCCGGTTGATGTATTAATGGTGCGTAGCATTGGTACTTATCGCATTTTTTCCTGAAAGATTTGGCGTCTTGTTCCATTCAGGGCCAATAATATCCTGCCCTTACCAGGTTTAGCACTAAGGAATCTGCACCCGAATGATTTCCACATATCCTCTCGTGGACTTCTCGCATAACATAATTAGCTTCGGACGCTCCCAAGCATCGGGCCAACGGGCATTGGAAAGATTTCCTATATATTTGTCCTCATTTGAAGTTATATCGTGCTGCTTTGGCGCGCCGCGCTCGGGATACCTTGGAGTCTTCGCGCAACTTCCCGTGCTCGAGATAATCGATGATCTCATTCCTCTAGTCCCAGACCAGGTTAGCTGTATTTACCTCATTGTATATATCCGTGTCTAGGATCGAGTGCATGAGCTGTACCACCGTCTCGAAATCCGATCCTTTCATTTCTGTTGATGAACCGAGATTAGCCAATACATCTATTTCTGCATTTTCTTCCCTCGGGATGTGAGTAATCGAACACTCCTGAAATTGAGCTAGCAGAGCCTAGACCTTCACTAAGTATTGTTGCATGCACTTCTCTTTGGATTGGAAGATCCCGTAGACCTGATTTACCACCAGCTGGGAGTCGCATTTGATTTCTATGACCTTGGAATCTAGTCCCCAGGCCAGTTCGGGTCCTGCAATCAAAGTTTCATACTCCGCTTTGTTGTTAGTTAAAGGGACCATTCTTATGGCCTGCCTTAGGGTTTCTCTCGAAGGCATGATTAATACTATGCCAAGCCCGGACCCCTTTATGTTGGAAGCTTCGTCCGTAAATAATGTTTAAACTCCCGATGTCGATTCTGACACCATCACTGCTTCTTTGGTTGCAGAGGAAGCAATCCCGAACTGAAATCGGCCACAAAGTCGGCCAAAATTTGTGACTTAATCGCAGTCCTCGGCTTACACTCTACGTCGAATTCACTTATTTCAACGGCCCATTTGGCCACTCTACTCGAGAGTTAGGGTTTGTGAAGGATGTTCCACAGGGGAAAGGTGGTCACTACAGCTATCGGGTGACATTGGAAGTAAGGCCTCAGCTTTCAAGCGGCGACTACGAGATCTAAGGCCAGCTTCTCCAGTTGCGGGTAGCGAGTTTCTGCTCCCATTAAAATTCTACTAACGTAATAAATGGAAGATTACTTACCTTCGTCCTCACGGACTAAAACAGCACTTACCGCTACCTATGAGACCGCGAAGTAAACTAACAATGTTTCACTTTCCTTCAGTTTTGATAGCAACGGAGGGCTTGAAAAGTACCTTTTCAAATCTCTCAAAGCCTGTTGGAATTTCGGGGTCCATTCGAAGTTATTTTTATTTTTGAGCAGCATGAAGAAACAATGGCATTTCTTTGATGACCGGGAAATAAACCTGCTCAAAGCGGTCAATCTCCTTGTGAATCTTTGAACTTCTTTCACGCTTGATAGCTGGTACGGGATGTCTCCGATGGCTTTGATATTTTTGGGGTTTACCTTAATCCCTCTTTGTGATACCAGAAATCCTAGGAACTTACCGGAGCTAACCCCGAACGCGCACTTCTCAAGGTTAAGCTTCATGTTATGCTTCCTTAGGATGTCAAAAGTTTCTTGCAAATGCTTAAGATGATCACCTGCGTTCAAAGACTTAACGAGCATATCGTCTATATAAACTTCTATATTCTTCCATATCTGTTTTTCAAACATCTTGTCTACGAGCCATTGATAAGTGGCTCTGCGTTCTTTAGCCCAAAGGGCATCACATTATAGCAATGTATTCTGGAATTCTTTATGAACGAAGTCTTTTCCTGATCCTCCGAGTTCATCTTAATTTGGTTATACCTGGAATAAGCATTGAGAAAACTCATTAACTCATGCCCGCCTGTCGCATCAATTATTTGATCGATATTTGGCAGTGGGAATAAGTCATTTGGGCATGCCTTATTCAAGTCCTTATAATCTATACACATACGAAATTTATTTTTCTTCTTAGGAACTACTACTACATTAGCTAGCCAATTTGGATACTTTACCTCTCGGATCGAACTGATATAAAGTATGCAAGTTACCTCTTCTTTGACGAATTTATTTCTGGCCTCCGCAATAGGGTATTTTTTTTGTCTTATCAGAGGGATGTTGGGATCCAAGCTTAGTTTGTGTACAGTCACTTCCATTGGGATACCTGTCATATCCGCATATGACCACGCAAAACAATCGGCATTATATTTAATAAATTCAATAAAGCCATACCTGAGCTTGGGGTGCAGTCCTGTCCCCAAGTGGAATTTCCTCTCCAAGAACTTTTCAAACAGTGCAACTTGCTCTATTTCTTCCGTAGTGGAATTTGTTGCATCCGTCTTTTTTGGTACTGGAGACCGAAATCATATTCATCTTCCTTATCGCCGGTTGGTCGCCTCTTATCTGTTTGATTCCTTTGGGTATTGGGAATTTCAATAACTGATGATACGTTGATGGTACGGCTCTCATATCGTGCAACCACGGTCTTCCCCGAATAATGTTATAACTCATATCATCGTCCATAACCTCGAAAAAAGTCGTCTTCATCACCCCTTCAGTGTTCGTGGGAAGCAGGATCTCTCCTCGGGTTGTCACGCTTGCAAGGTCGAATCCGACGAGGTGTTTTGTAGCCGGAATGATGCTTTCAGTGAGTTTAGCTTTGTTAGACCCCATATTTTTGTACGTGAAAGCACGCCACAAGTAAATTAATATAAGATCAGAAATGAGATAGTACGTCCCGCATTTTCGTACGTTAAAGTTTCATCGTAAGTTTGGGAATGAGATTATTTTGAGATTATAAGCATTATGTTATTTCAAACAAGTGATGAGTAAATTCGTGAAGTTTAGAGGGTAAGCAAATCGAAGAAAATAAATTTCGTCGAAATTTGATATTTTGGGATAAAATACGGCCCGAACTAAAATACCCGATACTTATGGACTAGTACCATACAAGATACCACATGACCATAATAGTAAAGTATATAAAGTGTGTTAAAAGTGAGTAGTATTTTAAGTCATTTGAGATAATTTTTAATTATGTGGATAATTTATTAATTATTAGATTAGTAAAAAATTACCAAGTTAATTAAGAAATTGATAATTAATAATGATTTGGATAATTCCTAAGCATGATGTGGCAGCCATATAAAGCCCAAATGATGACTATTCATTTACATACCATGTGGCATGTGTAGAGGAAGTGGTGGCCTACAAGGATTGTTATGTATAACTAAGAGTAAAGTACATAAATTTGCCAAAAAGATTACGGATGAAGCTTGACATTCAAAGACTCCCTAAGACTTCAAATTGATCACAAAGAAACGTGAATTAATTAAGCAAAGTGACGGATTTTGGGCAAAACTTTTCATACAAAGTTACACTGCGTAATAGTAACGGGATTTGCAATTTTAAGAGGGCACGGTACAATCTTTCTCAAGAACATCATACGGATTTTTTCTCTACTTTAATTCACCGTTACGTGTTATCGAAATTGACATGTGTTGGAAGGATTGTCAAGAGAATCGGCTCAGGTATGTTAAGGCTAAGCTCTTTCTTCATTTTGGCATGATCTCATAATTAGACGAGTTTGATAACGAGGCATTAAGAAAAATTCATATCCCGAAATTTACGTATATTGTCCGAGTCTAGTGTGGCCGAGTGCCTATGAGCGAGCCCAGTTGGTCGAGATACAGAGCCTAGTATGGCCGAGCACTTATGAGTGAGCTTACTACAGTAGAGCAGTTATATATATATATCGAGTCTTATAGGGCCGGACAACTATTTTACTTATTATATTGAGAGAGTGGAGTCAGTATCAGCACGTAAGCATATCTTCAGATTATCTTTGACTTCCAGTTGTTTTCACTTATTATATTATCAGTTCAGTTTCAACTTTCAGTATATTGCCTTACATACTCGGTACATTATTTCGTACTGACGTCCCTTTTTTAGGGACGCTGCATTTTATGCGTGCAGGTTCAGGTAGACAGCCGGGTAGACCTCCTCATTAAGTGTTGCCCGAGTTCAGCTTGATCGATGAGCTCCATGCCTTTCGGAGTTGCCGGGTCTAGATATTTATGTACATCTTGTGTATATATGTATATATGTTATGAGTAGGTCGAGGAGCTGTTCCGATCACAGTATATCCACCAGTAGAGGCTTGTAGACATATCCTGTCAGTTAGTGCAGTATGTTGGACTGGTAGGCCTTTTATGTATATTTTGTTGGTTTGCCAGTTGTAGTAGTTATGACGGCCTTGTCGGCCCAGCTTTATATTGATATTTAGTCATCATTCGCAGTTGTCTTGCAATGTGGCCCATGGCCAAAGTATGACATCACATGTTCAGAGTTCCTTAGTCGCAAGTTGGTACGCAAGGTTAGGTGAGGCACTGGGTGCCGGTCTCACCCCCCAGATTCGGGGCATGACAAAAGTGGTATCAGAGCAGTTCTGTCCTAGGGAGTCTACAAGCCGTGTCTAGTAGAGTCTTGTTTATGGGTGTGTCGTGCACCACACTTATAAGTAGGAGGCTACAGGGCATTTAGGACTGTCACTCTTTCTTCTTACTCTAGATCGTGTGGTAGAGCTTAGTTGTAAGAACTCAATTCCCTAAACTCTATCTTATTCATAATACAACGATACCTACATTTAGAAAGACGATTGATAAGGGATTGAATGCAGTTGTGGAAGAGTTGAGTCAGAGGAACTCAATTTTTGCATCATGCTTTTGATGGATAAATATGAGGTATTTATCAGATCATGTGTATACTAAGACGTGTAAGCCTCTTGATAAGGAACCTTAAGGCAAGAATATTTATCCAACTTTATGGTAAAAGACAATGAGAGATTCAGAAAATAAATACAAGTTTCAAGAAGTAAAAGAAGCAAGGTGAAGAAGGGTACGAGGCTCCCAGTTAATGAAAATTATCAGCATTATAGAATCTATAGTCAAGTGAAGGAAGAGACGAGAGGTGACAGGCCTTAGGACAACAAAAGAGTATAGGCCATACAGTCATGTCCGCGTTTCGAGAAATAAGTTCGCAACTCTAACGCGATTGCCAAAAGGAAAAGTCAGACGCCAGAATAATAGAAATCAGTATGGGCTGGTGAACAAGATAAACTAAACATGAATTAGGAACTAAGTGATTTGATAATGGTCGACATCATGAGAATTTCAGGTTGTATTCTGGTAATAATAGAATGGACAACAGAAGAATATTCATGAGAAATTCAGAGAAAGGTCATTCAGGAAGACGCTTCCCTAAAGCTAGCAATGTGAGCAGAGTAAAGTTTAAGGGACTGTATGTGCCAGTTATACTAAGTGTCACCCCTGCGAGTAAGGAAAGTTGTTATCTTTGGTACAGAATGATTATCGCAAGGCGAGTAAGGGTCATCGATGATATGAGAAGATGCCAAAGATGAAGAGGTAAAATATCTACAGGTAGATCATCGTAGTGCTAAATCTTAGTACTTCCCTAAAGGGGGGAATATGGAGTGATGTGGCATTAAGTCAGAATTAAGTGATTCTAGTAATTATGGAATGGTAAGGGAAGAATGCGATAAAAATGAGAAAGGGATGAGATTGCACTTATCCAAATGTTACAGATATGCTGCAATTCCAGAACATTATGTAAGCATGATGTCAAGGAAAGGAAGTAAGGCTTCCAGCCCGGGATGTTTTTGATAAATAAGGAGCCAGTGCCAGAGGTAAGCTAAGACAAAGGGAATAACCCAAGAAAGATTACTCGGAATATTGATATGAGAATGGGCCAACGAGTAGTTAGTAGTTGATTCAAGAAGAGCCCAGTTATGGCTAGACAAGAGGATAAAAGATAAATCAACAGATCAATGTAAGATAAACATAGGGAACCCCAACATGGGGAATTCAGTCTCGCAGTTATGACATTGTAATACTTGAGATATATTCATATAAGAGTTGGGGAAGTTAAAAAGGTACCGTATGAGTATTACGGAAATAAAAGAGAATGCCACTGGAAAGATGGTCGAAATATCAGTTCAGAAGCAACCCTACAAGTACAAGGGCGTGGAGGTAAGTAACTATGGATAATTATAGGCGAGAAAGGACATCAACAAAATTCCGCCGAGTATACGACGTAATAAGTTCGCAGCTTTACAAGAGTCAGAGGGTCCTCCCTAAGTACTACAATGAAAGACTAGTTGAGAAAATAAGGAAGAAAGCTTTAACCTAAGCACAATACCCTAAAGAGGAAATGGCCGTGTAATAACAGTCTCACTACAACGTTGTATGCACGCTATAAAAAAAAGTGGCACCTACTGTGGCTAATGAACGGGGAGTAAAATTAAAAGTAATATTTGAGATCACATGAGTTGCACAAAAATTTTGGCATGCGTGGGAACTAAGATAAGCTAAGTATGCATGCAACAAGGGGGCAGAAGACCGGGAAAAGTAATAGCTTACGTTTAAAGAAAGTTGAGAATGAACGAAAGGAACTATTCGATCAATGATCCAGAGTTAGTTACGTTATGAATGCACTTAAGGTATCGGAGTATTATCCATATAGTACATATGTTGACAATCATACAGTCGTAGAAGATTTCGGTATAAGTGAAAAGAAAGAATTAAGACCAGGTCATAAACAAAGGATTGAATTGTTAGAAGATTGTATCCTGGATATTCCATAGCATCCATGTAAGGCTAAAGTAATTAATAATACCGGGAGCCACAGATCGGAAGATAGCTTAAGCCTACATAAAGGCTGATCAGAAGAAAGAGAAAACTAAAGAGCTACAACAACAAAGTAAATCGGGAGTCTGATTATTGGACCCAGAAAATTATAAAAATCATGATTGAGAATATTGCATGATCACTCTTAATATCAGAGGTACAAGAGAGATAGTACAACAGCCATATTCTATAATGGTCCATGATAAAGTAAGTTAGAAGAGTACCCGCCTCATAAGAAATCAGTATGAAGCTCCCACCGAATTGTGTATACACAGAGGTGCAAGTATTATAATATATCTTCAAGTTATGGACGTGAATTATATCTATACGGGAGGAAGGTAATGAAAGATATAGAAGATACGATGCAAGATTTTAAGGCAAGTAAGGTAAAGGTGAACAACATACGAGATACTCAGGTGCAGAAGATTATGAATAATACATACTTCAGGTAGAGGGCTAGAAGTGTTGGGATTCAGTATCCAAGGAGGATAGCGGTATCATTAGTGGCATATATTCCAGCCTATGGTTTCTAGGTACCAAGGGATCTGGTTGAGAGAGTAAAAGAAGAGTTAGAGACGATGTGATGTCTCTCGATGTTCCAAAAAAGCGTAAGGAAATCGGTCGCAAGCTAAAGTATGATAGAACGTCAAGGTTTTAGAAAGATAAGAGTAAGGATAAAAATAGGGCAAGTAAGAAGGTGACAAAAATGGATGAGTCCTCGGGATTAAGCCCGTGAAAACAAGGAAGCTGATGGTTTCTCTAAGTTATAGAAAGCATAGTATAGCATGAATAAACTCAAAGGAGTATAAGACTAGTAGCATTTAGAAGAGATGGAATGTTGTCCCGGTAGTAGAATAAAGGTGTAATTGTGATAGATAAAGGATGGCGTTTGGACCTTCGATTGAGTAATGATTTGAAGAGGATTTCATGAATTCTACGGGATTAAAATACCCACGTAAGGTGAATTACATTGGGATGCTATAAAAATACGGTTTTCGAAGTATAGTATCTCCCCTAAGTGGATCAGTTTAATTACTCCAGATGTCCTCGATGAGACATGGGCCCTAGCATTACGTAAGAAGTTTCAAGTCTTCAAATGGTAGATTGTAGAACAACATTGAGGTGAATCAGCAATAGATGGGTAAAAGTTGAAAAGTACGAGATGAGATTGGGCCATCAGTCTTAAGATGAACAGTAATGAAGAAGCATTAAAGGATTTAGCTTTATGCATATAGGATAAGCAACGAGAGTAACTTGGAGTTGGTTGCAGACCTCAGTAACGATAAATCGAAGTAAGAATTATGGTATAGTATGGCCTACTTAGATGTAGTAAAGCTAATGACGCCCAAAGGGACAACTTGACATAATTTTGTATATGTTCATAAAGTGAAGCCTAGAGATTTGGCTAAAATCTGGAGGAAAGAGAAGAGAAGAGTCTCATAGGTGCACATACAAAGTTATAGTCGTAAAGGTTGCATGATAGAAGGTAGTAACAGTTGAGATTAGAAGGATTCCGACTACAAGTCGTGCTATGAGAAAGAGGCTAAAAGGGGGGAATGCCCTAGCTTTTGGGATCCATTCAAAGAGCAGTCACCTAGATATCAAGAGGAATACTAAAGTATTCGCTAGAGCTATGGGTTATGAGAATGATAAGTCCATCAGTCAACATTCGAGAACGAATGTTCTAAAGGGGGGAATGATGTTACACCCCATATTTTTATACGTGGAAGAACGTCACAAGTAAATTGATATAAGATCGGAAATAAGATGGTACGTCCCGCATTTTCGTACATTAAAGTTTCGTCGTAAGTTAATCAACGTAAGTTCGGGAATGGGATTATTTTGAGATTATAAGCATTATGCTATTTCAAATCAGTGATGAGTAAATTCGTGAAGTTGAGAGGGTAAGCAAATCGAAGAAAATAAATTTCGTCGAAGTTTGACATTTTGGGATAAAATACGGCCCAAGCTAAAATACCCGGTACTTATGGACTAGTACCATACAAGGTACCACATGACCATGATAGTAAGGTATATAATGTGTGTTAAAAGTGAGTAGTATTTTAAGACATTTGAGATAATTCTTAATTATATGAATAATTAGTTAATTATTGGATTAGTAAAAAATTACCAAATTAATTAAGAAATTAGTAATTAATAATAATTTGGATAATTCCTAAGCATGATGTGCCAGCCATATAAAACCCAAATGATGAATATTCATTTACATACCATGTGGCATGTGTAGAGGAAGTGGTGGTGGCCTACAAGGATTGTTATGTATAACCAAGAGTAAAGTACATAAATTTGCCAAAAAGCTTACGGATGAAGCTTGGCATTCAAAGACTCTCTAAGACTTCAAATTGATCACAAAGAAACGTGAATTAATTAAGCAAAGTGACGGATTTTGGGCAAAACTTTTCATACAAAGTTACACTGCGTAATAGCAATGGAATTTGCAATTTTAAGAGGGCACGGTACAATTTTTCTCAAGAATATCGTACGGATTTTCCCCCTACTTCGATCCGCCATTACTTGTTATCAAAATTGATATATGTTGGAAGGATTGTCAAGAGAATCGGCTCAGATATGTTAAGGCTAAGCCCTTTCTTCATTTTGGCATGATCTCTTAATTACACGAGTTTGATAACGAGGCATAAAGAAAAAATCATATCCCGAAATTTACGTATATTTTCCGAGTCTTGTAAGTACAATATTCAATTGAGTATTTTTTTTTCCAGTCAAGAGAGTAAAGAGTCTATATATATAGTATTACAGTATTTTCATTACCATCGAGTTATAATCGATGGGCAGGCCCCTATTGGGCAACCTCTAATTAGATGGTAAGTTATATACCGAGCCTACTTTGGCCGAGCGCCTATGAGCGAGCCCAGTTGGTCAAGATACAGAGCCTATTATGGCCGAGCGCCTATGAGCGAGGCTACTACGGCAGAGCAGTTATATATATAAAACCGAGCCTTATAGGGCCGGACAGCTATTTTACTTACTATATTGAGAGAGTGGAATCAGTATCAACAGGTAAGCATATCTTCAGATTATCTTTGACTTCTATTTGCTTTCACTTATTATATTATCAGTTCAGTTTTAGCTTTCAGTATATTGCCTTACATACTCGGTACATTATTTCATACTGACGTCCCTTTTTCTGGGGGCGCTGCATTTCATGTGTGCAGGTTCAGGCAGACAGACAGGTAGACCTCATTATTAAGTGTTGCCCGAGTTCAGCTTGATCGGTAAGCTCCATGCCTTTCGGAGTTGCCGGGTCTAGAGCTGTATGTACATCTTGTGTGTATATGCATATATATTATGAGTAGGTCGGAGAGTTGTTCCGATCACAGTATATCCACCAGTAGAGGCTTATAGACATATCCTATCAGTTAGTGCAGTATGTTGGGCTGGTAGGCCTTTTATGTATATTTTATTGGTTTGCCAGTTGTAGTAGTTATGACGGCCTTGTCGGCCCAGCTTTATATTGATATTTAGTCAGCATTCGCAGTTATCTTGCAATGTGGCCCATGGCCAAAGTATGATATCACATGTTCAGAGTTTCTTAGTCGCAAGTTGGTACGCAAGGTTAGGTGAGGCACCGGGTGCCGGTCTCGCCCCCCATGTTCGGGGCCTGACAGGTTTGCTCAAATACCCTTAATTGTATGATATCGGCCGAACTTCTTGGATCCACCAGAACACGTTTGATTTTAAAATCTAGTACATGTAAAGAAATTATCCATGCGTCATTGTGCTGCAGAAACAATCTGTCTACGTCCTCCTCTTTAAAAGTGATGTCGTCTTCAGCAACTCTTCGGAGTCTCTTGCTATGGGTTATTGATACCTTCATCTTTTTTCCTATCGAGAAGGTGACCGCGTTGATATCATTCCCCCCGAATATCATGTTGATCGTCTAGCGCGAGGGGTCTTCACTTGTTTTCGAGTTCTCTGCGTTATCATGGTTGCGACCGTAATTATTTTTTGGCCCAGTCACTTAAGAATTCTCTGAGATGACCATTTTTAACAGTGTCACCACCTCTTCCCGCAGATGTCAGCAATCCCCAGTCTAGTTGTAAAGCCCCAAAAAATTATCTAACAAGATTAAGCCGAACTCGAGCTTAAGAGAATATTTTACAAGATGTCGAAGTGCTTGCGAACCCACACGAGGGTATCGAGATCATCAAAATACTTGGACATAAATATTATGAGGGTTGAAGGTCATTAAGTTGCATGAATAAAGGCATAGCTTGGAATGGTGGAGAAAAGAGGGAAGAAGGAAACCCAACAAGCCTGCGTAGCCTACGCAGGTTGCGTATGCAAAATAAGCACAGAAATAAAGGGGTGGGCTTAAGCTGTGTAGGCTACACAAACTTGATAATTGTGGGAATTGAATATCTTTCCATGAAGTGGATTTATTAGTTGTGTGAGTAGTAAGTTGGTATTTGAAGGCTCTCCCGTTGGGATCGCCATAAATACGAGGAGATAAACCATATTCCATAGGTTCTAATAGGATAAGATAATATCATGATAAAATTATAGAGGAATGAAGAGACGTACTAGACCGATACAGATGCCTTTAAGTTGAAAGAATCTTGATAGAGAGATGGTGTTTGTGAATAACATATGTAAGATGAGGGTTGATGTTGAAATTCTATTTATGAGAATGATTAGAAAATGGAATCTTCACCCATAAAGAAAATTCTTAAGTATGAATTTTGTCAAAAAGTTTGAAAATGGGGAACAAACATGTAACGTCATTTCAAGTGTTGTGGTGAAACCTTAATTCTAGAAGAATTACACGGAATGTAGGGATGGAAATAAGTGTATAAGATATCAAGAATACAGTTGTTATTTGAATGAACAATGCCAAGAATATAGGTTAAGAAACATGATGTGGTGTCCTTATTAAGGAATCGCCAATGAAAAGTGTAATGAGGCTCAGATGGTAAAGTATACTTCGCGGAGGTTGAATGAGATTTCTAGAAAGAGTAGGGACCACACATGATTTTACATTATAATCGAAACTACCTTTAGTAGATTTGATCTTATAATTGCCTAACTACGAGAGTATATGGATAACGAGGCATGTGTGATTCATGTGGTAAAAAAGGTAATAACCTTAGAGGCAGTGCTATCTTTTGATCTCTACAGATAGGTTCACATATTGAGAATGATAGTCTCATTTACGAGGAAAAATCGGTTGAGACTCATGTGATGCAAGTTTGTGGGTTGAAAAATATAGTCATAAATCCAGTGAAAGTATTATAGCATTATGATGTTGAGAAGGCCACTTGGAGTGTCGATGAGGGATGTGAAAATCCTATGCCCTTACTTGTTCATGACTGCAAGTATGAATGTTTCTTAGCATTTTCTTTTAATTTGATGTGTATGACGCTTATTCCGTGAAGCGAGTGGATAAATTATTTATATTGCTTATGAGTTGATTCACGTATTGCCTATAGTGGCTAGGCATGTCTCAGGATATATACCTTATTATTGTAATGCTGGGAGTGTTTAAGAGATCCTTCACATGTCACTTTGCTACGAATCATTGAGATAAATGAATTACTAACATATGAGGATATTTCTACCGTTGTACTTGATGAACAAGTCCGAAAGTTGAGAAAAAAAGAGATTCCATCGGTTAAGGTGTTATGTCGGAGTCAAGATATTGAAGAAGCAACATGAGAAGCGTAGGATGACATAAAGAAAAGATAACATTATTTATTTCAATAAGATGGAGCCTAGTCTTGAATAGTGTGTTGTTGCGTCTTATATTTTCTTTTGAGACTTGAATTGTAATCACTTGTATTTGGTAGAGTGTATTAATGTTTTGCTGGTATATAAAGGTGTATTGTGTTAAATGCGAGCCGTATGGGGTCGCCGCGCTTTATGAATATCATATACGTGTGGTTTTCTGTCAGGTGGATACTTTCAGATGGTCCTATTTATAAAGGAGACTGTGTTAGATTTCTTTTTTTTTTTTTGAGAATTAGGAGAGTTATCCAAAAAGGATGAATAATGAGAGATCATTTGGCACAAAAGTCTAGAAAGGTTATGGTTGGATATTTGAACTTGATTACGTCTTCGTCTTGACATTCGAGGATGAATGTTTCTAAGTAGGGGAGATTGTAAAGCCCCAGAAATTTTTCTAACAAGATTAAGCCGAACACGAGCTTAAGAGAATATTTTGCGAGACCTCAAAGTGCTTGCGACGAGATCATTAAAATACTTGGACATGAATATTATGAGGGTTGAAGGTCACTAAGTTGCATGAATAAAGGCATAGCTTGGAATGGTGGAGAAAAGAGGGAAGAAGGAAACCCAACTGCGTAGCCTACGCAAGTTGCATATGCAAAATAAGCGTGGAAATGAAGGGGTGGGCTTAAGTTGCGTAGGCTACACAAGCTTGTGTAGCCAATCTGCATAGGCTATGCAACTCATTTTCTATAAAATAGGGGAGGTTCGAGGAGAGAGAAAAAGATAATATTTTTGGCTAAGTTTTGGGTTCTAAAGAGAAGGTGGAGCATCCTCAACCCAATACACATCAAAGGTGAGTTGTATGATATCTTTATAATAGATTAACACTAGTTAATGGTAGTATTATCATCTACATGGATCAAAATTTATAGGGATTTCTCTAATCTTCAAGAATCATTCAAAAGGGTTCGAGTTAGGGTTTGAGCTACAAGAGGTAAATTCTTTACCCTACACTTAAATACAACTATAAATTAAGTATTTGGAATGTAATGTAAAGTAGAAAGTACTAATTAGTTGAAGAATTATGCTAGTCCTTGAAATGGTTATTGTGAGTTAGGGTTGGATAAGAAGATAAATAGTGAATTTTTGAATCTTGTTAGGATGGTTGGTGATTCTAGTGCTTCAATCGCTTAATAATGATTAAGTATTGAATCATATAACCTATATTGGGGCTTAAAGTCCAAGGATGGAATCTAGTAAGGATTAAAGTGATATGTTTGGGTGAATTGGGCTTGTTGAAGACTTACAGTCAACTTGTTAACCTTAAATAGGTATCGAAGTATATATTTGGAAAGTTTTTGATGTATTGGATGTCTAATGTAGATATTGGCTGGTTGGCGACATTTGAGAGTTC
Source organism: Nicotiana tabacum (assembly GCF_000715075.1). NCBI lineage: Eukaryota > Viridiplantae > Streptophyta > Magnoliopsida > Solanales > Solanaceae > Nicotiana > Nicotiana tabacum. The sequence goes on along the minus strand of NC_134093.1, from coordinate 464,999 downwards.
TAAATGAATTGGAGCGTCGTACTATTATTTGAAGCTTGGACTTGAGGTAAGTTGATTAAAACTTACTCTTCTTGAAGGATTTTCTCTAAAATCATATTTGAGTTATTACATGAGTTTGTTTGTAAATGTGCATCCATACTTTCGGGGACAAGCGGGAACGGATGTCACCATGCATTTTGAGTTGTGTTGCATAAAGAATGTCTTGTTATTTTACAATTGAGAAATTCTATTTTTACAGATTTGAAGGTAAATGACGCTTGAGAAAAATGTTATAATTTTTATTTAAACTTATGTATTGGAAAGAATATAAAGCATTTGAGTGAGAAAGAGGTATTTTTTATGAAAAGTATTTCTTTTGAAACTTGATTAATGAATAACACTCGTCGTATCTTTGAATGATAGATGTTAAATTGCTAAAGACTTTAATATGAAAAAGATCATATGGTTGATTGTTTTATTCAAATGTTTTAGTTTGGCCACGAGCTATGATTTGATAAAAATATATCCTTTAAGGCTACTATTCTATGAATATATTTTAGAGATATCAAATGTTTTGGGAGTTACTAGTGGAGACCACCGAGATTGGTTTGAATGTTAAGTTCGTTACCATGGAACTACACGTGCCGGTGTAGGGACATATTTCAAGGCTGAGCCAAGGTTTGTGAGATAAAGTCCCCCGTTGAGAGGAAAAATGGTCATTAATTAAAGTAATGAGGTTAAGTCGACTCGTACGACACTACAGGAAGCCGTCCAGACAAATAGGGTCAAATACTTGTGGCTAGGTCGACCACCCAATAGGACTTTATTATGTCATTGTCGGTATAGTACTGCCGGTAAAAAGTTAAGAGATAATTTTGTTATGTTTAGGCCTAAGGAGCCGAAAGTGATTTCAATGACTTAATGAAGATGTAATGGTTTCGTATGATTTTATTAGAATCATGGATTTATATAAATATTTTAAAAGTTTGTATCATAATTTATATTTTTCTAGTCTTTTCATTTAAAATGATAAAGAGCATGAATTGATATAATTGTCATCATTTTATATCGAATGTTAGTTGCATTATTTTTGTTAAGCCTTATTCCAAAAGCTTGAGTTAGAGAGAGTCTATAACACTTATTGAGTACCGTCGTGTTGTACTCAGCCCTCAAGGGCCCCTCTCCAAGGTCCCGCTTACTTTATATGTTTCAGAAGGAGGTATGGTACGTAATGAGCGGATGAGCCTATGATGCCTCTCTTTTCGAGGTGCATGGTAAGGCACCACTTCTATTTCGTGGTAGATGTCATGTTGATTCTTTACTCTTTGTTGGTCGGAATTGTCCCAGATATTTATTTTATTCTCATGTCTTAGAGATTCCATAGACTATTAGTATTCTTTTGGGGTAGTAAATGATGGTCATTCATATAGCATGAGATGAAAGAGACATCGTTATCCTTATGTATTTTCAATTAGTAAAAATAATGTATTTAAAGATTATACTCCATGTATGGTTTTAATCATTTAAAATGATTATGTTTTTAAAAAGGCTTCTGCGCACATTTGTCAGTCATATAGATGTACATTCTAGTATGGCTTGAATTCCGGTGTAATTGGTATTTTGATGTTGTTTTGAGTGATTTGAAGGATCGACTAAGTTTGTATATTATTTTAGGATTGGTTGGTATGTTTGGTTGAGGTCCCGGGGACCTCGGGTGAGTTTCGGGTGATTAACGGATCATTTTTGGCCTTGGTGTGATAGCTGATATTTGTTGCTACATTTTTTCTAGTTTCCTCTTCCATGTTCGCGAGAGGAGCCTCGCGTTCGCGAAGAGTGTTTATGAGTTGGTAAGATTTTTCCCTACGCATCTGCGAAGGAGAAGACATGAACCCAAAGGTATGGCAATGTGTGTGCATCTCGAATGCGTGAGTGGCATCGCGTTCGCGAAGGGGAGTGAGGCAACTGGGGACGCCCCCCCCCCCCCCCCAGCCTTTTGTTCTACGCGTTTGCGAGATGAGGGACGTGTTCGCAAAGGTCTGAGTTACAAAGGTTTGCATTCACGAAGAGTTAAGTTGAGAGGCAGTCTGAGTTGGTCTATGCGAACGCGAGAGGACGGTCGCGTTCGCGAAGAAGGAAATCTGGGCAGTTAGTATTAATTTCAAAAATGAGGGTTTGAACCCATTTTGCATATTTTGAGCTAGAGAACACGGAATTGGGCGATTCTTGAAGGGATATTTGTGGAGTTGATTAGGGTAAGTGATTCCTACTTAGTTTTGGTTAAAACCCATGATTATATCTTTAATTTTATCATCAAATTTGTGATTTGGGGTGAAAATTGGGGAAGAAGATGAAGTGTTCTTGAGCTAGGTTTTTTGGGTTTTGAATGAGAATTTGTTATCGGATTGGAGTAAATTTGGTATGGTTAGACTCGTGAGTGAATGGGCTTTTGAATTTTGTAACTTCTGTCGGATTTCGAGACGTGGGCCCAGGGGCCGATTTGAGCCGATTTCAGATTTTTATTTATAATTTTGTGTTTCTCTTGTGGAATTGATTCTTTTAGCCTACATAATTATATCGTACAGCTTGTGGCTAGATTCGGGGCGATTGGAGATTGATTCAAGGGGCAAGGGCATTGCAGAGTAGGATTCTGTGCGATTGAGGTAAGTAACAATTTTAAATCTCGTTTTGAGGGTGTGAAACCTCGAGGATTGGTATGATGTGAGTGTTTGGAGATGACGCATATGCTAGGTGATGGGCGTATGAGCATGCACCGTGAGGGATTGTGACTTGGTCAGTCCCGTAAGACTGTAAAGTCGAATAGCCATTGATATTACTTGTTTTTCCTTGCCTTTGTGCAATTGACTGCCTTTTATGTTAGAAACCATGCTTAGGCATTATGATATCACTGTTGGGACCCGCAACAGTCATATACCTGTTGAATTGACTGTTATTTGTTGTCTTGTACTCAGTCATAGTGTTACTTGTGTGTTACATCTCTATTCCCTTTGATACTTGTTGTATTCTCTGTTTGGGTCGATTATTATGATATTCTGTGAGCCCGAGGGGCTGGAGAGGTTAGTGACTGAGATAGGGCCTGAGTGCTGAGCTGTGAGCTATGTGAGGGTATATAGATCGGGTTGCACGCCCCAACGAGCCTTATGGCTACTTATGGACGGTGGATCGGGTTGCACGCGAGCCTTATGGCTACTTGTATGATTGGGTCGGGCTGCATGCCACGGCGATATAGCGCTTGGGCTGGAAGGAGCCCCTCCGGAGTCTGTACACCCCCAGTGAGCGCAGGTACCTATTGAGCGTGAATACTGAGGGCTGAGAGCCGAGTGTTTGAGCTGTTGTGACGAGTTGAGTGTCTGTTGCCCTGAGAGGCTATACTTGTTTTTCATTTGTTGATGCACGTAGTTGCTATCTATCATTGTTATGAAATTTTTGAAAGATTCTATATCCGGATTACTTGCACTGTAACTGTATAAGAAGATTTGACTTGAACTGTCGGATTTGAAAGCATGTCTACTCTTTGTTGGAATTATTGAAAATGAACTGTATTTGTATAGCTTGTCACTACCTTCTCAGTTCCTTATTTATTTCCGTTACTTGCTCAGTTGGTTGTACTCATGCTACACCCTGCACTTCATCTGCAGATCCAGGTGTGTTTGATCACGGAGGTCATTGAGTTCGTGCGCGATCGAGTATCGGAGACTACGAGGTAGCCGTCGGCATCCGCATACCTTGTCTCTCCTTTTATGTTTTTCTCTCTTTTCGGTATTGATACTTAGACACTGTTGTATTAGACTGGATATCAGATGCTCGTGACTTAGTGACACCTTGATGTCGGGCTATTTTTCCTTACTTATGTTTTATTTGGGTTTTACCCCCATTTTTATGAAAAACTCTAGTTATTTTAAATGTCTTAAATTTATTTCTGTTAAATTTTGAAAGTGTTTTGGGAAGGTCGGCTTGCCTAGTATCATGATAGGTACCATCACGACGGATTAGGTTTTGGGTCGTGACAAGTTGGTATCAGATCCTAGGTTACATAGGTCTTACGAGTCATGAGCGGGTTTAGTAGAGTCTTGCGGATCGGTACGGAGACGTCTGTACTTATCTTCGAGAGGCTGCAGAACCCTTAGGAAACTTCACATTCTTGAATTCTTGTCGTGCGAATCTGTTGATTCTAGTAACTAAACATATGTTGTTTCATTCTCCCACAGATGGTGAGGACTCGTACTATGGGGCAGGACAGACAGCCATCGGTACCACCAGCCAGGGCCGCGAGAGGCCGAGGTCGCGGTAGGGGCCGAGGTGCAGCCCGCACAGCTGTTTGGGCAGTACCTACAGACCCACCAGTTTCCCAGTTCAGGAGCAGGCTCCAGTTGTGTATGAGCTTGTGGGACCAGCTCAGGCACTACCCGTACCTATTGTGATTCTAGGCCTTCAGGAGGCCTTAGCTCAGATTCTGACCACGTGTACCAGTATTGCTCAGGCGGTCTCTGTTCCGGCCATAGTAGCCACTTCTCAGGCCGGGGGAGGTGCTCAGACTCCTGCTTCCCGCACACCAGAGCAGGTAGTACAGGGATTCCAGACACCGGGGGCACCACCAGCCCAGTCGGTTACAGCTGCTCGGGACTATGTGGTTCCTGCTACGCCTGAGGATGAGCAGCATAGATTGGAGAGGTTTGGGAGACTCCAGCCTCCATCTTTCAGTAGTGCAGAGGAAGAGGATGCACAAGGTTTCTTGGACAGATGTTAGAGGATACTCCGTACAGTAAGTATTCTAGAGGCCAGTGGGGTCTCGTTTACTACTTTTCAGTTCTCTAGGGCTGCCTTCAGTTGGTGGGAGGCTTACGAGAGGCGTAGGCTGATCGGTGTAGCACCCCTTACATGGCAACAGTTCTCCGGTCTATTCCTGGAGAAGTTCGTGCCATAGTCCCGCAGAGAGGAGCTGCGTAGACAGTTTGAGTAGCTTTATCAAGGTGATATACCTGTGACGCAGTATGATATGCGATTCTCGGAGTTGGCCCGTCATGCTATCTGGTTGGTTCCCACAGACAGGGAGAGGATCAAGAGGTTTATAGATGGCCTCTCTTTTTAGCTACGATTGCTTATGACCAGAGAGAGAGTGTCTGGTGCTATTTTTGATGAGGTTGTCGACATTGCTCGTCAGATTGAGTTGGTTCGCAGTCAGGAGAGGGTTGAGAGGGAGGCCAAGAGGCCTCATGGACAGGGTGGATTTAGTGGTGTTCCTTCTGGGGGCAATTCCACCACGATAGGGGTCGTCCTTTTAGACATGCTCAGACGGCTCGCCCAGTCCACCGTGGTGCATTATCTGGCCATGGTTCACACAGTTATCAGCATGGTCATTCATCTCTTAGTGCCCTCCCAGTTCAGAGTTCGTTCCGTGCTTTATCGGGTCAGGGCTCGTCTATGTCAGGTCCTTCTACCAGTCATCCCGGTGCTCGAGGCTCCTTTAAGTCCCCAGCACTAGCACTGGGGAGATGTTATGAGTGTGCACAGTTTGGCCACATCAGGAGACATTGTCCCCTCCTTACGGGAGGTCCGGCTCAGCAGAGGAACTAGTCTACGACATCAGCACCAGTCTCTTCACCACCCGCTGAGCCAGCTCGAGGTAGAGCCCAGTCAGTTAGGGGTCGCCCAAGAGGGGGACGCAGATCAGGGGGTGGTCAGGGCCGTTTCTATGCCCTCCCTGCAAGACCAGATGCTATTGCTTCAGATGCTGTGATTATAGGTATTGTCTCAGTTTGCCATAGAGATGCCTCTATATTATTTGACCCTGGTTCCAGTTATTCATATATTTCCTCGTATTTCGTTCATTTTCTGGATATGCCCCGTGAGTTTTTAGTTTTATCTATTCATGTATCTACTCCTGTGGGTGATACTATTATTATGGACCGCGTATATCGGTCATGTGTGGTGACTATTAGGAGTATGGAGACCAGAGTGGATCTTTTGCTGCTTAGTATGGTCGATTTTGATGTGATATTGGGCATTGATCTGGTGCCGAGCTCTCAGCCCATGAGTTGAAAGAGTTTAAAGAGCAGCTTCAGGAACTCCTTGATAAGGGGTTTATTCGACCTAGTGTGTCACCTTGGGGTACACCAGTTCTATTTGTAAAGAAGAAGGATGGTACTATGAGAATGTGCATTGATTACACATAGTTGAACAAGGTCACAATCAAGAACAAGTATCCTTTGCCACGTATTGATGATTTGTTCGACCAGCTTCAGGGAGCGATGGTGTTCTCCAAGATTGATTTGAGGTCAGGGTTTCACAAGCTGAAGATTCAGGACTCAGATATTCTTAAGACATCTTTCAGGACCTGATATGGCCATTATGAGTTCCTTGTGATGTCTTTTGAGGTGACTAACGCCCCAACAACGTTCATGCTATTACGCGGCGCCTTCCTGATGTTCCTTGGAAGGGCGACGTAAAGCTAAGCAACCGATATCAATGCGATTGCTGTCCGCCAACTGAGGTCCCCTCCGTACTAGATTATCAGTGTTGTACGGGAAAATGAATGTCGTGATCAATTGAAAGAGAGAGCAAAAAAGAGAATTGAGAATGAAAGAAAGCTTGATTACATTGAATGAAAGCTATTATAGAAAAACAACACGGTGTCAGGGGGGAGAGACATCAGTACAGAGAATTGTTTGCTTGCTTGAAAGTTTGATTGCTTGGTCCCCCTTAATAATGCTTAAAAAAATAAACCAAAGTTACATGACTAGACCTATGAAAGCTGGAAAATCATACTTAAAGAAAATTCAGCAAAACTACTCTATATTTATAATGAAAAGGACTTAGTCTTCTACAAAGCAGAAACAAGTCCGTTGGTAGCAACTTTGTCTTTAGCATCAGGGTCTGCGCGCGCGGCATTGTCTACGCGCGCGATGCTGTTGGCATCTGCCTATGGCTGGGTGCTGGCGATGGCTATCGGTGGGGCGACAGAGGCACATGCGCGCTTATCACTTGGAGCTGCCGAGACCACGGGGCCGACCATGGCGACAGGTGTTGGGAAGCTGGCCAGGACGCCATGGGGTGCGTCCAAGGGGTCATGGGGCATGGTTGGAAAGCCGCCCATGACATTCTCCCCCACCTGAGTTGACGACGTCCTCGGTGCCTTCCTTGCAAGGTAATCATCAATCAGGCTCTTGTAGCTTTAAGGTTTGTTCCCCTTTCATAAGTATTCTCCTCTGCATCACATCCCTGCCATTTCACCAATAACTCCTGGTGATCTTTTCTTGAGGCGTGAATCACTCGATCATCAAGATTAGCTTAAGCATGCCTTTTCCTGGTTGAATTGGGACCTCGAATACTTGGTATTGTGAGTTGGCTTCGTGAAGGATCCTGCATATCTTCCCGAAAAGGTTTCAGGAGACTGACATGGAAAACATGATGGATTTTCCACCAAGCGGGGGTATCCACCCGGTATGCAACTTTCCGAATACGTCTTTTAATGGACAAGGGTCCAATATATTTTTGCAATAGGCGAGGGTCATGGATCCCTGCAAACAAGTATCGCTTTGGGATTTTGACCATCACTTTGTCTCCCACCTGGTATTCAACAAAGCGGCGATTCTGATCAGCATGCCTCTTCATCCGCTTTTGGGCTTTGACAAGATAGCTCCGCACTATCTCCAAATTTTTCTTCCATTCTTTTGAGAAGCTAGCAGCCCGAGGAGATTTTGACATGTTTGGTGCATTCACTGTGTGTGAGAGTAGCGGTTGCTGTCCGGTAACAATTTCAAAAGTGTTTTTGTTGGTACTTGAGCTCTTTTGTGAATTGAAACACAGTTAAGCAGCATCCAGAAGCTTCACCCAGTTCTTTTGCGATCCGGTCACAAAGTGCCGGAGATATTCCTCTAGCATGCCATTGAATCGCTCTGTCTGACCATCAGATTGCGGATGAAAAATTGAGCTATGACTCAATTTTGACCCGAGACACTTAAAGAGTTGGGTCCAAAAATTGCTAGTGAAGCGTGAGTTGTGATCACTAACAATGTCTTTAGGTAGGCCCCAATATTTGACGACCTGAGAAAAGAATAGTAGAGCTGTATCTTCTGCTGATATATATTGTGGGGCTGCTATAAAGGTAGCATACTTGGAAAACTGATCCACCACAACCAAGATAGTTGTGAGATCTCCGACCTTGGGCAATCCGGTGATGAAGTCCATGGAAACACTTTCCCAAGGTCTTTTTGGGACAGCGAGTGGTTCCAAGAGCCCTGCCTGCATCAAGCGGTCTGACTTATCCTTCTGGCATACTAGACAAGTCTTCACATACTGAGCGACGTCATCGACCATTTGAGGCCAATAATATGCACGGCGAAGCAATGCCATGGTGCATTCCTCGCCGGGATGACCGGCCCATAGAGTATCGTGGCATTCCGCCAGAAGAGCCCATCGCAGATCTCCTCCTTTAGGAACATAAAGTCAGTTCCCTTTCACCTTCAGGAAACCATCTTCAGTGTAGAACTGGCGAGTTGTCCTACCAAATCAACCAAATACTGTGCAGCAGGATCCTTGATGAGTAGATCCTATATCTGGTCTTTTATGGTAGTGGTTACTTCGCTTAGGGCGGCGAGTACACACACCGATGCTAGATCAGCTCTCCGACTGAGTGCATCAGCAACATGATTGGTCTTCCCACTTCGTACTCCAGGTTGAAGTGAAATTCCGCTAGGAGTTCCTACCACCTAGAATGTCGACCATTCAGCTTTGGCTGGGTCATGAAATGGCTAACGGCTGTGTTGTCTGTCTTGATCACGAATGGGGCTCCTAGTAGATAATGCCTCCAAAGGCATAAGCAATGAACGACAACCAATAATTCTTTCTCATGGGCGGCATAGCGCCGCTCTGCATCCTTCAGCTTCCGGCTCTCGTATGCTACGGGATGCCCTTCTTGTAGCAATACTCCACCAAGTGCATAGTCGTAGGCATCTGTTTGCACTTCGAATGGTTTGGCCAAGTTAGGGAGGGCCAAGACTATGCTACTAGACATAGACATTTTCAATGCGTCGAAGGCCTCTGCCCGCTTGGGACCCTAATCCCACGGTGTGACCTTCTTGAGAAGTGTTGTCAGTGCCACTGTAATGAGGGAGTAACTTTTCACAAAACGTCGATAGAAGTTGCATAGACCAAGGAACGACCTCAAGGTGTGGATATCCTTAGGAGGCGGCCATTCTGTGATGGCTTGAATCTTCTGCTGGTCCATCTTGATCCGCCCTTCCTCGATGACATGTCCGAGGAAGTCAATTTGTTTCTGAGCAAAGGAGCACTTAGATAGCTTTGCATATAATTCGTGCTCCCACAATCGGGCTAGGACCTTCCGCAAATGCTCCAGGTGTTCTTCCAGTGTTTGGCTATATACCACAATGTCATCCAAATAAACCACGATGAATTCATCAATGTATTCTCGGAAGACTTGGTTCATCAAGGTGCAAAATGTGGCTGGCGCGTTAGTCAAGACAAAGGGCATAACAGGAAGTCGTACGACCCATATCTTGTCACATAGGTCGTCACCCTCTGCAATCCGAACTTGCCAATAACCTGTCCTCAGGTCTATTTTGGTGAATACCGTCGCACCACCCAGTCTATCAAACAAGTCTGCCATTAGCGGAATAGGGTACTTGTTTTTCACGATGATTTTGTTTAGAGCCCGGTAATCCACGCAGAGTCGTAAACTACCATCATGTTTCTTTTGGAATAGCACAGGGGACCCGTATGGGGACTTGGAGGGCATGATGATCCCTGTGTCTAGCATTTCCATCAATTGTCTCCGAAGCTCGGTAAGTTCGGATTGTGACATTCTGTACCGCGCATGGGTAGGTGGCTTCGCACCCGGCACCAACTCAATCTCATGGTCCACAGTTCGCCTAGGCGGAAGATGCTTTGGCATGTCTTATGGCATGATGTCTTCAAATTCCAGAAGCAACTCCTTCACGGGTGCAGGAATAGGACCCGAGGAGCGTTCTATATCTTCCATACAGAGGGTAGCCAGGAATGTGGGTTCATGTCTTTTTACCCCCTTCTTCACCTGCAAGGCCGAGATGTTCTCGACGGCCATCTTCATGGGAATGCACGGAATAATGCAGGGCTTAGCTTCGTTTTCGCCCATCATCAGTAGCAAGTCTGCATACGGTGCGGGCATGGTATTGGTCTGTCTCAGGAATTCCAACCCCACTATCAACTCGAAGTCATCTATAATCACCACGCGCAGGTTGAACTTTCCTTCATAAGGGCCAAGTTTCACCGGTACTTCTTTGGCTATTCCACCCACTAGTTAAGGTGGCGAGTTGATAGCCTTGACACGACCTTTGCCATTTCCTACAACTAGGCCAAGGCGCTCCACTTGAGTCGAGGCTAAGTAGTTGTGGGTAGCACCCCTGTCTATTATCGCCCGAATGGGCTTGCCATTTACCTTCATGTCAACGAACATTAAGGTCCTCTCTTGATGAGGAGGAGTCCTTTCGTTCGTCTTTTTTTTCCTTTCTTGGCGATTGGACAGGGGTCCTTCTTCTTACGGATACCAGTACTGGTTCCCGCTAGGGGCTCAGAAAAAGAGCCAACAATGGCATTGAATGCACCAACTGGTTCAGTCTGGTCCGCATCATCGGCATCGTCATCCGTCCCATCCTCAAAATCTTGATGGGCGTTCATCTGTGCATGCGGGTATTTATTGTTCCAATGTGGTCCGCCGCAATAACGGCATCCTGAGGGGGGTTTCCTCCCCCGATCATTGTTGTTAGATACAGCACTAGTACTGCTTGAGGAGGGAGCCTTAGATTTGGTTGCACTCCGATCTCCTCTACTTCTGCTAGGGCCACCAGTATTCGGCTGGCCTCCTTTGTATCCTCCTCGGATAGGCTGTTGAGGCCTGTCCTTCCGGGCTTCCACTTGATAATCCCCAAGGCACTTTGCTGCTTGGATTGCCTTAGGTAACGTGTCTACCCTTTGTCTTTGCAACTCCATGCAAGCATAAGGTTTCAACCCTTCCAGGAAGGTGAATAGTTTGTCTTTGTCCCCCATGTCGCGGATGTTCAGCATGAGCGTAGAGAATTCCCGCACTGATTTGGTCTGGCGGAGCTCCCGTAGCTTTCTCCTAGCATTGTACTCAACATTTTCGGGGAAGAACTGTAGGCGTATGGCTGCCTTCAGTTCTGCCTATGTCTCGAGGGCATCTTCACCAGCCTTGATGGCTTCGTATTTCACCCGCCACCAGAGTTTGGCATCACCCTGAAGATACATGGCAACAGTTGCTACCTTCTTAGCTTCTTCTAGGCCCCCCATAGCATCGAAGTATTGTTCGATGTCGAAGATGAAGTTTTCCACTTCTTTGGCATTCCGAGATCCATTGTATGGTTTTGGCTCAAGAATTTTCAGTTTTTGGGCCACAGGGGCGAGGTTCACAATACCCCCGATTTGGTTTTCACCTCCTCGAAGCATGCCTTGTAAAGCAGCATTGACAACGTTGAGTTGGCCTGTCAAGTTGTCTATAGTTTGTTTCATGCCAGTCACCTTGTCTGCCTCTTTTGCCCTGTTGGCTAAATCCTCGGCGCGCTCCTGTTGGAGGACTTCAAATTTACCAAAAATTTTGGCTGCCTCTGTGGCTGCCGTTTGTCGGTCTCCTTCAAAGTCGCGACTGATGTTTTCTATGTCAACTTCGGCCTGGATTAGTCTGTGGTCCAGATCGTCCAACCTTTGCACTAGGCTGGTCTTTAGGTCAGGCAACATTTCCACGATGGTCCGTAATGCGTCAACCGTTCCCTCAAGGGTCGCGATGCGATCCCCATAATTCACCATGGTCAGAAATGGTAGTAATTATAATGTAATCCCTCGTCTGATGTCGAGCCTAGGATCTGATACCAACTGTTACGCGGCGCCTTCCTGATGTTCCTTGGAAGGGCGACGTAAGGCTAAGCAACCGATGTCAGTGCAATTGATGTCCGCCAACTGAGATCCCCTCCGTACGCTAGACTAGATTGTCAGTGCCGTACGGGAAAACCAATGTCATGATCAATTGAAAGAGATAGCAGAAAAGATAATTGAGAATGAAAGAAAGCTTGATTGCATTGAATGAAAGCTATTACAGAAAAACAATACGGTGTCGGGGGGAGAGACACCAGTGCAGAGAATTATTTTCTTGCTTGGTCCTCCTTAATAATACTTAAAAAAAAATAAACCAAAGTTACATGACTAGACCTATGAAAACTGGAAAATCACACTTAAAGAAAATGCAGCAAAACTACTCTATATTTACAATGAAAAGGACTTAGTCTTCTACAAAGCAGAAACAAGTCTGTTGGCAGCAACTTTGTCTTTAGTATCAGGGTCTGTGCGCGCAGCGCTGTTGGCATCTGCTTATGGCTGGGTGCTGGCGATGGCTATCGATGGGACGATAGAGGCACATGCGCTCTTGTCACTTGGAGCTGCCGAGACCACGGGGCCGACCGTGGCGACGGGAGTTGGGAAGCTAGCCAAGACGCCACGGGGCGCGTCCAAGGGGTCATGGGGCATGGTTGGAAAGCCGCACATGACATCTCATGCATCTGATGAATAGTGTGTTTCAGCCTTATTTGGACTCGTTCGTCATTATATTCATTGATGATATCCTGATGTACTCTCGTAGCCAGGAGGAGCACGCCCAACATCTGAGGATTGTGTTACAAAAATTGAGGGAGGAGAAGTTTTATGCAAAGTTCTCCAAGTGTGAGTTTTGGCTCGGTTTAGTGGCATTCTTGGGGCACTTGGTGTCCAGCGAGGATATTCAGGTGGACCCGAAAAAGATAGAGGCGGTGCAGAGTTGGCCTAGACCGTCCTCAGCCACGGAGATTAGGAGCTTTCTTGGTTTGGCGGGCTATTACCGTCGTTTTAAGGAGGGTTTCTCATCTATTGCATCGCCCTTGACCAAATTGACCCAAAAGGGTGCTCCATTCAGGTGGTCGGATGAGTGCGAGGAGAGCTTTCAGAGGCTCAAGACTGCTTTGACCACGTCTCCAGTTCTAGTTCTACCATCAGCTTCTGGTTCTTACACAGTGCATTGTGATGCCTCGCAGATTGGCATTGGGTGTGTTTTGATGCAGGAGGGTAGAGTTATTGCTTATGCCTCGTGCCAGTTGAAGTTCCATGAGAAGAACTATCTTGTCCACGACCTTGAGTTAGCAGCTATTGTTCACCCCTTGAAGATTTGGCGGCACTATTTGTATGGTGTCCATTGTCAGATTTACACTGATCATCGGAGTTTGCAACATATGTTCAAACAGAAGGATCTTAACTTGCATCAGCGGAGGTGGTTGGAGCTTCTTATGGACTATGATATCACCATTTTATACCATCCCGGGAAGGCCAATGTGGTGGCCGATGCCTTGAGTTGCTGGGCGGAGAGTTTAGGGAGCTTAGCATATCTTCCAGCAGTAGAGAGGCCATTGGAATTGGATGTTCAAGCCTTAGCTAGTCAGTTTGTAAGATGGGATATTTCTGAGCCGAGCCGAGTATTGGCTTGTGTTGTCTCTCGGTCTTCTCTTTATGATCGTATCAGGGAGCGTCAGTATGAGGACCCCCATCTGCTTGTCCTTAAGGACACGATCTAGCACGTTGATGCTAAGGAGGTCATTATTGGGGATGATGGTGCATTGAAGATGCAGGGCAGGCTATGTGTGCCCAATGTAGATGGTTTGCGTGAGTTGATTCTTCAGGAGGCCCACAGTTTGCGGTATGTAGATGGTTTGCGTGAAGATGTATCAGAACTTGAGACAATATTACTGGTGGAGGAGAATGAAGAAGGACCTAGTGGAGCATGTAGCTCGGTGCCTAAATTGCCAGCAGGTGAAGTATGAGCATCAGCGACCAGGTGGGTTGCTTAAGAAGTTAGAGAATCCTGAGTGGAAATGGTAGCGGATCACTATGGATTTCGTTGTTGGGCTCCCACGGACTCAGCGGAAGTTTGATGCAGTTTGGGTGATTGTGGACCGGCTGACCAAGTTAGCTCATTTCATTCCTGTGATGACTATTTATTCTTCCGAGCAGCTGGCTCGAGTGTATATTCGCGAGATCGTGAGGCTTCATAGCGTATCGGTATCTATCATTTCTAACTGGGGTACGCAGTTTACATCACAGTTCTGGAGGGCCGTGCAGCATGAGTTGGGTACTCGAGTGGAGTTAAGCACAACATTTCACCCTCAGACGGATGGACAATCCAAGCGCACTATTCAGATATTAGAGGATATGCTCTGTGCGTGTATGATGGAGTTTGAGGGTTCGTGGGATTAGTTCTTACCACTAGCGGAGTTTGCTTACAACAACAGTTATCAGTCGAGCATCCAAATGGCACCGTATGAGGCTCTGTATGGTAGGCAGTGTAGGTCTCCAGTAGGTTGGTTCGAGCCGGGCGAGGCTAGATTATTGGGTATAGACTTGGTTCAGGATGCTCTGGAGAAGGTTAGAGTAATTCAGGATAGACTACGTACAGCCCAGTCTAGACAAAAGAGTTTTGCGGATCGGAAGGTTCGCGATGTTGCATTCATGGTTGGAGAGCGGGTCTTGTTCCTGGTGTCACCCATGAAGGGTATTATGAGGTTCGGAAAGAAGGGCAAGTTGAGCCCGAGGTTTATTGGTCCATTTGAGGTATTGCGACGTGTTGGGGAGGTTGCTTACGAGCTTGCCTTGCCTCCCAGTCTAGCAGGAGTTCATCCAGTATTCCATGTTTCTATGCTCCGGAAGTATCACGGCGATCCATCTCACGTGGATGGATTTCAGCTCAGTCTAGTTGGACAAGGATTTATCTTATGTTGAGGAGCCAGTGGCAATCTTAGATAGGCAGGTTCAAAAGCTGAGGTCGAAGAGTATTGCGTATGTGAAGGTTCAGTGGAGGGGTCGACCGGTCGATAAGGTGACTTGGGAGACCGAGCATGATATGTGAAGCCGTTATCCTCATCTTTTCACCACTTCAGGTATGTCTCTATGCCCGTTCGAGGACGAATGATTGTTTTAAGAGGGGGAGGATGTAACGACCCGGCCGGTCATTTTGAGTATATTAGCCTCGATCCCCTATTTATTGTTTTCCCAGTATATGTTTTTGCTTAAGTGACTTGCCGGGAGGTCTTGTTTTGGTTTCAAAGTGTTTCCGGACACTTAGTCCCTAAAACGAAAGCTTAAGTCTCAGGATTCTGACCGTAGTCGGAAGTGTGTGAAGACGACTCCGGAATGGATATTCGTCGGCTTCGTTAGCTCCATTGGGTAATTTGGACTTAGGAGCGTGTCCGGACTGTGAATTTGAAGTCTGTAGCTAATTTAGGCTTGAAATGGCGAAAGTCGAATTTTGAAAAGTTTGACCGGGGGTTGACTTTTTGATATCGGGGTCAGATTTTGATTCAGAAAGTTAGAATAGGTCCGTAATGTTGAATATGACTTGTGTACAAAATTTGAGGTCAATCGGGCATGGTTTGGTAGGTTTCAGCGTCGTTTGTGGAATTTGAAAGTTTAAAAGTTCTTTAGGCTTGAATCAGGGTGTAATTGGTGTTTTGATGTTGTTTTGAGTGATTCGAAGGCTCGACTAAGTTTGTATGGTATTTTAGGATTGGTTGGTATGTTTGGTTGAGGTCCCGGGGACCTCGGGTGAGTTTCGGGTGATTAACGGATCATTTTTGGCCTTGGTGTGATAGCTGATATCTAATGCTGCATTTTTTTTCTGGTTTCCTCTTGCGCGTTCGCGAGAGGAGCCTCGCATTTGCGAAGAGTGTTTCTGAGTTGGTGAGATTTTGCCCTACGCATCCGCGAAGGACAGGACGCGAACACGAATGTATGGCAGTGTCTATATCGCGAATGCGTGAGTGGCGTCGCATTCGCGAAGGGGAGTGAGGCAGCTGGGGACCCCCTCCCCCCCTCCCCCCAGTCTTTTGTTCTACGCGTTCGCAAGGTAAGGGAAGCGTTCGCGAAGGTCTGAGTTGCAAAGCTTCATGTTCGCGAAGAGTTAAGTTGAGAGGCAGTCTGAGTTGGTCTACGCGAAAGCGAGAGGACGGCCGCATTCGCGAAGAAGGAAATCTGGGCAGTCAGTATTAATTTCAAAAACGAGGGTTTGAACCCATCTTGCATATTTTGATATAGAGAACACGGAATTGGGCGATTCTTGAAGGGAGTTTTGTGGAGTTGATTAGGGTAAGTGATTCCTACTTGGTTTTGGTTAAAACCCATGATTATATCTTTAATTTTATCATATAATTTGTGATTTGGGGTGAAAAATTTGGAAGAAGATGAAGTGTTCTTGAGCTAGATTTTTTGGGTTTTGAATGGGATTTTGTTATCGGATTGAAGTAAATTTGGTATGGTTGGACTCGTGAGTGAATGAGCTTTCGGGTTTTGTGACTTTTGTCGGATTTCGAGACGTGGGCTCGGGGAGCCGGTTTGAGCCGATTTCGGATTTTTACTTATAATTTCGTGTTTCTCTTGTGGAATTAATTCTTTTAGCCTACATTAATTATATCGTACTGCTTGTGTCTAGATTCGGGGCGTTTGGAGATTGATTCAAGGGGCAAGGGCATTGCAGAGTAGGATTTTGCGCAGTTGAGGTAAGTAACAGTTTTAAATATGGTTTTGAGGGTGTGAAACCCCGAGGATTGGTATGATGTGAGTGTTTGAAGGTGACGCACATGCTAGGTGACATGCGTGTGAGCGTGCACCTTGAGGGATTGTGACTTGGTCCGTCCCGTGAGACTGTAAAGTCGAATAGCCATTGTTATTACTTGTTTTTCCTTGCCTTTGAGAAATCGACTGTCTTTCATGTTAGAAACCATGCTTAGGCCTTATGATATCACTGTTGGGACCCACAACGGTCGTATACCTGTTGAATTGACTGCTATTTGCTGTCTTGTACTCAGTCACAGTCTTACTTGTGTGTTACATCTCTATTCCCTCTAATACTTATTGTATTCTATGTTTGGGTCGATTATTATCATATTCTGTGAGCCCGAGGGGCTGGAGAGGTTAGTGACTGAGATAGGGCCTGAGTGCCGAGCTGTGAGCAATGTGAGGGTATATGGATCGGGTTGCACGCCGCAACGAGCCTTATGGCTACTTATGGACTGTGGATCGGGTTGCACGCCGCAATGAGCTGCTACTTATATGATTGGGTCGAGCTGCACGCCACAACGATATAGCGCTTTGGGCTGGAAGGAGCCCCTCCGGAGTCTGTACACCCTCAGTGAGTGCATCTACCTATTGAGTGCGAGTATTGAGGGCTGAGAGCCGAGTGATTGAGTTGTTGTAACGAGTTGAGTGTCTGTTTCCCTGAGATGTTGTATTTCTTTTTCATTTGTTGATGCACGTAGTTTCTATCTGTCATTGTTGTGAAATTTCTGAAAGATTCTATATCTGGATTACCTGCATTGTAACTGTATAAGCTGATTTGTCTTGAACTGTTGGATTTGAAAGCATGTCTACTCTTTGCTGGAATTATTGAAAATGAACAGTATTTGTATAGCTCATCACTACCTTCTCAGTTCCTTATTTATCTCCGTTACTTGCTGAGTTGGTTGTACTCATGCTATACACTGCACTTCATGTGCAAATCCAGGTGTGTTTGATCATGGAGGTCGTTGAGTTCATGCGCGATCAAGTATCGGAGACTACGAGGTAGTTGCCGGCGTAGACCTTGTCTCTCCTTCTAAGTTTTTATCTCTTTTCGGTATTGATACTTAGACATTATTGTATTAGACTGGACATCTAGATGCTTATGACTCAGTGACACCCCGATGTCGGGCTAGTTTTCCGCACTTATGTTTTATTTGGGTTTTACCCCCATTTTTATGAAAAACTCCGGTTATTTTAAATGTCTTAAATTTATTTCTGTTAAATTTTGAAAGTGTTTTGGGAAGGTCGGCTTTCCTAGTATCACGATAGGCGCCATCACGATAGGTTAGGTATTGGGTCGTGACACTTGTTAACCTTAAATGGGTATCGAAGTATATATTTGGAATTTTTTTGATGTATTGGATATCTAATGTAGATATTGGCATGTTGGTGACATTTGAGAGTTCTAAATGAATTGGAGCGTCGTACTATTATTTGAAGCTTGGACTTGAGGTTGATTAAAATTTACTCTTCTTGAGGAATTTTCTCTAAAATCATATTTGAGTTATTACATAAGTTTGTTTGTAAATGTGCATCCGTACTTGCAAGGACAAGCGGGAATGGATGTCACCATGTATTTTGAGTTTTGTTACATAAAGAATGTCTTGTTATTTTACAATTGAGATTCTATTTTTACAGATTTGAAGGTAAATGACGCTTGAGAAAAATGTTATAATTTTTATTTAAACTTATGTATTGGAAAGAATATAAAGCATTTTAGTGAGAAAGAGGTATTTTATGAAAAGTATTTCTTTTGAAACTTGATTAAAGGATAATACTCGTCGTATCTTTGAATGATGGATGTTAAATTGCTAAAGGCTTTAACATGAAAAAGATCATATAGTTGATTGTTTTATTCAAATATTTTAGTTTGGCCATGAGCTATGATTTGATAAAAATATATCCTTTAAGGCTACTATGCTATGAATCTATTTTATAGATATCAAATATTTTGGGAGTTACTAGTGGAGACCACCGAGATTGGTTCGAATGTTGAGTTCATTGCCATGGAATTACACGTGCCGGTGTAGGGACACATTTCAAGGCTGAGTCGAGGTTTGTGAGATAAAGTCCCCCATTGAGAGGGCAAATGATCATTAATTAAAGTAATGAGGTTAAGTCGACTCGTACATCACTACAGGAAGCTGCCCAAACAAATAGGGTCAAATACTTGTGGCTAGGTCGACCACCCAGTAGGACTTTATTATGTCGTTGTCGGTATAGTACTCCCGATAAAACGTTAAGAGATAATTTTGTTATGTTTAGGCCTAAGGAGCCGAAAGTGATTTCAATGACTTAATAAAGATGAAATGGTTTCATATGATTTTATTAGAATCATGGATTTATATAAATGTTTTGAAAGTTTGTATCATGGTTTATATTTTTCTAGTCTTTTCATTTAAAATGATAAAGAGCATGAATTGATATAATTGTCATCATTTTATATCAAATGTTAGTTACATTATTTTTGTTAAGCCTTATCCCAGGAACCTGAGTTAGAGAGAGTCTATGACACTTATTGAGTACCATCGTGGGGTACTCAGCCCTCAGGGGGACCTCTCCAGGGTCCCGCTTTCTTTATATGTTTCAGGAGGAGGTATGGTACGTGATGAGCGGATGAGCCCAGGATGACTCTCTTTTCGAGGTGCATGGTGAGGCACCACTTCTATTTCGTAGTAGCTGTCATGTTGATTCTTTACTCTCTGTTGGTCAGGATTGTCCCAAATATTTATTTTATTCTCATGTCTTAGAGATTCCATAGACCATTAGTATTATTTTGGGGTTGTAATTGATGGCCATTCATATAGCTTGAGATGAAAGAGACATTGTTATCCTTATGTAATTTCAATTAGTAAAAATAATGTATTTAAAGATTATACTTCATGTATGGTTTTAATCATTTAAAATGATTATGTTTTCAAAAAGTCTTCTATATACATCTGTTAGTCATATAGATGTATATTCTAGTTTAGGTTGGTTAGCCTGGGTTGGGTATTATGCCGGGTGCCGATCACGTGGTCTTCGGTCGTGACACCGGTGGCCGTTTGTTTTGTGGTATTCGCACCACAAATTTGGATCCCTCTGGATGGGATCGAACCTCATTGGCTTTGGGAACTAGCTTCTTTAATGTTCTTCATAGCCTATACCAACTCTACTATACTGACATTGAAGTTATATTCTGATAGCCTCGAGTAAGAAGGATCCCGTGTACCTGACGCTTCTTTGTCCTGCAATGACATGTTATTCCGACCGCGAACAATTATTCTATCTGTAACGAACCTGTCTGCTAACCAAAAACCTCTATCGCGTCCTTTGGCCCGTTTGTAGGGGAAAAATCGGTCCCTCGAAGATCGTCTATCTATGTCGAAATCGTCTTTTGATTTTTCTTTATTCTTTTCCCGACCTTTTGCCGACGCCGGGAAGCCAATCTGATCATCTTCAATCCTTATTTTAGACTCGTACCGATTGTGAACATCTGCCCAAGTCGTCGCTTGGAACTCAAGCAAGCTTTCCTTCAGTTTCTGGGAAACATCAGAACTTCTCGAATTCAGACCCTTGGTGAATGCTTCAGCCGCCCATTTATCCAGAACAGCCGGGAGCAACATCCTTTCCTTTGGGAATCGGGTGACGAATTCCAGTAGCAACTAGGACTCTCCTTGTGCAATTCTAAATATGTCATCTTTTCGGGCCTGTACCTTTCTGGACCCGGCATGGGCCTTAATAAAAGAATCCACGATCATCTTAAAGGAATCTATGGAATGCTCGGGTAACAGCCAATACCACGTCAAGGCTCCCCTCGTGAGAGTTTCTCCAAATTTTTTCAGCAAAATAGATTCAATCTCATGGGGTTAAATAGTTTCCCTTCACCACCGTTGTATAGGTAGTAATATGCTCATGCGGGTCCGAAGTCCCATCATATTTCGGAACGTCGGGCATTTTAAATCGCTTCGGGATCAATTTTGGTACCGTGCTTGGTTTATACGGCAATTGAGTATACTTCTTTAAGTCCGGCCCTTTCAGCACCGGTGGTGCACCCGAGATTTGCTCCATGCGGGTGTTCACTTCCCTCATAAACCGTAAGAGTTCGCTTTTGAAGGGATCGCTCGCGTTGTTGGGCCGGATCCGCTCCCCCCAGCCCCGTCGGAGCCAACCTCTACCCTCTGTGTTGTTTGATTCGTGGGAGCACCGGGAGGAACTGGACCTCGTCCATTCGCGTTATTGGAAGCCCCCGACAACGCCTTCTTCAGCTCCGTCATAGCCTTATTCTGCCATGTGAGATGGCCTAGAATGGCTGCTTGTTGCTCTTGAAGGACCCTTACTGCTTCAACAATATGCTCCTCTTTAACATCATCGGGAGTTGCCTCCCAAACATGTCGCGGCTACCGCCTGTCGTGGATCTGCGCAACATCGTTTCCCTCATTATAGGTATCACTAATCGAATCCTCGTCCTGAGGTTGATCTCCTTGGGCCTCAAGATTGTGTGTGTTGTTAACACCATTATCGTCCATTTTCTGTGATTTTTTTATAAGAACAAATAATCAAAACACATTAGTAAAAGAGGCAATGACCAACTTAATTATATGACTGTCTAGGCCCCACGGTGGGCGCCAAAATATTTACCCGTAAAATAGTACAATTGAATTTATATATAGTTTCTAGTTAAGTGAATTAATTCGATCCTGAAATTATACAAGAATTGAAGAAATATGTAATACTCAGCCTTGATATGAAGATAAAATAGCAGAGATAGCAATACCGGGAGCGAGGCTTCCGGGCACAACAATAATGAAATCAAAAAGTAAGAAGATAAAATTGTATAGAGTTTTGAATAGATTATAGCGTAAGTTTGCCAGAAAATTTATGTCATTTATAATGATAACATAGCTTACTATTTATAGCTTCACCTAGGGTACAAGACCCTAGGATCATGCCCTTATTTAATGTCAATTATAAGGATCATTGAAGAATGTGTAACGGTGAGCATAAATGACAAACTTTATAACGAGCAGTGTAATAAATGCTGTAGAATATTCTCCATTAAATGCTATCGGGTGGCAGATATTTATTGCATATTTATGAATGTCATTCTTTCCGGTGACAAATGGAACAATTGTCTTCGGTTTAACTATCATCTGTCTTCGGCTCCACGTGTCACCCTTTTATGCAACCACTTAGCATAACATATTTTACCCTATACATATTAACTTTTTATTACAAGGATTTAGACATCAATTATAGGATAAAGGTGTGTGTTTCACCAGTTTTTGACAATAAAAACAAGAAAAAAAGAAATACTTAGAGTCTGTTTGGTGAAATTTTTAAGTACTTACTTTTATAAGTGTTTTTTGTCAAAATAGCTTTTCAGAAAAGTATTTTTAAAAAGCACCAATTTATGTTTGGTCAATTTACTCGTGAAGTGTTTCTTTCAAGAACTGTTTTAATGTGGCTGTCAAATTATGAAAAAGGACATTAATAAAATTTATTTTATAATAAATGATATTTAAATAAAGAAATAATTTTAATTATTATTTCATGAAATATTTTAATTAAGTTTTATATTTATTTAGTTAAAATAATAATAAAAATATATGTTAAGGCCTTTAATCAATATAAATATAGTTAAAAAAAGTGGAGGGGAGAGTTGTATTTATATTTAAGAGATATGTGAGTTAAATTAATGATAGATGATTTGATAAATATAAATTTATGGTAAGGATATTTTTGTCTTAAAACAATTAATTCATCTTCTCGTTATAAAAAAAATTAATTTTCATCTTTTGCTTCCCGATATAATTTGTAATTTCTTTCCAACAGCATAAAAACTGCTTCTTCTTTTTTTTGGCAATAATCTGTGAATATTACCATAATAACCAAAGGTTTGTACACACTAAAGGCGTCTAGTATACGTCCAAACAATAATATTAGCCCCCCAAAAAATACAAACAATCTACTTTATACTTGCTCTAACTACAAAATCGACTAACTAACATTTGACAATTTCTTGCCTTTCTTGAGCCTGCTCGTATGCTGATCCTAGCATGTAGTTCCTTCTTAATCTGACTGCCACATAACTCCGTGGTTAAGCAAATTTGTCTAAAGATCCTCCAATTCCTAGTTTGCTAGGTGTAGTAGATCATAGCACCAAGAATAGCTGCTGCAACTTCTTTTCGAAACTGTCTCCAATACCTTCCTCTTATCCATTGTAATGTTTCAGATACATTCTTTGTAGGGATATCGATACCAGACCAAGTAACTAGATCAACTCTTAAGTTGGTAATCCATTGACACTCTGCAAATAAGTGCAAGTGCGTCTCCAGAACATCCAGTCCACATAAACAACATGCAGTATCTCCTGAGACAGGTATATGCAACTTCATCAATCTCTCCTTAGTCACCAGTTTTTGTTGATTTGCTAACCATAACATTACACGCTGCCTTGGCAATATTAGTCCACTCTAAATCAGCTCTGCCTCTCGCAACCTTGTACTTAAATAAGCCATATCAATGTAGCTGCATGAAACAGAGTAAACGCTGCTACTTGTCAGCTTATAAATGTTACTTGTGTACCACTGTACTATTTTTTTCTTTAGTTCATTCAACTACTTCCAATACCAACTACAATCCATAGGTGGTTGATGAGCCCATATGTCCCTACAAGTCTTCATATATATACCATGTACCCATTTGACCCATAACATGTCCTTTTTTTCCCACCAATTGCCATAAAAGCTTACCTATAGAGGCAGCATTCCATTGCTTGCATCCTTTGATATCTCCAACTTTCTTTGGTTGATAAATTTTTTCCCAAGCAACCAAAAATATTTTTATATGCTCTTCAGTGTTGTCCCATAAGTAGTCCCTACACTTCCTATCTATTTCTTTAGACACACTTTGAGAGAGAATAAAAATAGCTCCCCAAAAGTTATACACAGAAAAAGCACAACATTGATGACTTGCAATCTACCAGCATAGGAAAGTTGCTTCGAGTTACCAGAATTGATCCTCATTGTGATCTTCTCCACTAGCTGATGACATTCCACTTTGCTCCACTTCTTTGAAGTTAGGGGGAGTCTAAGGTGCCTCATAGGTAGTGAGCCAAGAGAAAACCCAGTAGCATCCAAGATTACCCTTTTCAAATCCTCTTCAATCCCAGCTAAAAATATATGTGATTTGTCCAAGTTGGTCACTAAACCTAAAACAATACTAAAATGATTGATAGCTTCCATCATTTTGTGTATAGAATTTATGTTGCCTTTACAAAACAACATTAAGTCATCTGCAAAAATAAGATGAGTTAGCTTAGTGCTTTTGTATATAGAGTGATATTGAAAGTTCGGCAGGTCACCCATTTTCCTCAGAACTCTTGAAAGATATTTCATAACCAACACAAAGAGAAGATGAGACATTGGGTCTCCTTGTCTGAGCCATCTCTTTTCTTCAAAATATCCATAGCCTTCTCTATGTTGATGTCACACATACCATAATGAGCTTTATAAATGGTATAAGAAATCCATAACCTCTGAGTATCTCTTCTAAAAAATTCCAGCTAACCATATCGTACGCCTTTTTAAGATCGATTTTTATTAGATATCTAAGTATAGTCTTCCTATTATAGTGTCTCAAAAAATCATGGCATATTAGTACATTGTGTATGGGAGATCTCCCTTCAATGAAAGCAACTTTGTTGTCAGCAACCAAGGCAGAAAGTGCTTCATTGAGTCTCTTACTGATTACCTTTGAGATGCGTTTGTAGATAATATTACAGCATGACTGGCTAGCTGAGGATTTTTTACCTTTGGAATCAGTGCAATATTTGTTGAATTTATCTAAGTTAGGAGTTGGCCATTGTCAAAAAAATCCAGAATTACAGTAGTGCCCCTATAATGGGCCATGATGCCTTATAGAACTCATTACCATATTCATCCGGATCTGGACTCTTAGTTTCCTCAATGCTAAACATTGCTTCTTTGACTTCAGCAACTATGTATGGCCTTACCAGCTTCAGTTGTTGTGATGTAGTCAAAGTATGTCCATTTTTCATAAAACTCAGAAAAGCAGCTATTCTATTACTCCCTTTAGTCCCTAGTAGCTCTTGGTAATATTCCACAAACACATCCGCTATCTCTTGTTGATCTGTCACCATTCAACCAAGCTTGTCTGTCAACTGAAGAACTGCTTGTTGTAGTTTTCTGTGTTTGACACAGAGAAAAAATATCTATTGTTATCATCACTCAATTTGAGCCATGTTACTTTACTTCTTTGTTGGAGGTAAACCATTGCAAGATAGGATAACCTCTTGAACCTTTGAAAGAGAACCTTCTCTTCCTGTTGAATTCTAGTATCAAGAGGATTTCTATGCAATTCTGCCTGTATCTTTGCAAGTGCTAACCTGTCTTCATCTGCCCTTGCTACAATGTCACTAAAATGTCTTCTACTGAAACTTTTAAATTTAACCTTCAGCAATTTTATCTTCTTCACAACTTGAAACATGCTGCACCCCTAGATTGATTGCATCCTGCCTTCCTTTACTACCTCCATAAAATCTGAATGTGAGGACCACACATTACAAAATTTGAAAGCAAGCTTGTTCTTCCTTTGTGCACTGTATGGAGTCAATTTTAAAGGGCAATGTTCACTAATATTTTCTGGTAGGAATTGTGCTCGAAAACTAGTCATGTTATTTAGCCATGCTGAATTGATGAAAGCCCAATCAATTCTTGACATAATCCTGCTATCCTCATGTCTATCATTCCAAGTGTATCGACTACCAGTCGTGGGGAACTCAAGTAGTCCATATTTTTCAATGCATTTATGAAATTCAGAGATCTCAGCCATAGTAATATGTGTACCACCTATCCTATCCTCCAGGTTTAAAACAAAGTTGAAATCTCCCACCACAATCCAAGGATGTGTCATTCCATTATTCACGCCTTTCAGATAACTCCATAGACTTCTCCTTTCCTCCTAAGTATTATGCGCATATACAAATGTCATTATGTAAGTAGTTTGTAAACTCACATGATTAATTTGACATGTGATTGCCTGCGCACACATAGTCAATAAATCAACTTTAAATCACTCAGGTCTCCAAGTTACCCAAACTCTCTCATTATAATGTTCAGCTAAGTTTGTAATATACCCCCAACCACCAAAAAATTTGCTGGCTAGTTGATCCACCTTGCTTACCTTTATTTTTAGTTTTCAATAATCCTATCAAACCAATATTCTCTTTATTACAAAATACTTTGACCTCCTTTTGTTTGTTAGGAGCATTCATGCCCCTAACATTCCAGCACATGAGATTATCCATGTTCAATGGGAGAATTAGGCTCTCCTCCCACATTCATACCATTACTGATTTTTTCATGCACATTAAAGCTCCTCGTTCACCAATATCTGGAAAGTATTCCGATCTTCTTTAGCTCTTCCCTTACTAGCATTATGTTGTTGCATGTTTGTATGCTTAGCAATGTGTTGAGGAGTGACCCAAAAAAAAAATTTGCTTCTCTTGCTACACACAAACTTAAAATACTTTTTATTTTTGGCCAAATATCACAAATATAAGAAAAAGTATTTTTTCCAAGTCGTAAAAAAAGTATTTTTTTTCACCTCCCACAAGCTTGGTAGTCAAACAGGTTATTAGACATCAATTGTATGAACAAATTGCGTGCTTCAGCTAGTTTTTGAAGGAAATAAAAATACTTCTAGAAAATATCCATTGTTTTTCAAAAAAAATTGTGGTGTGCTATTTTTAAGAAAATATCATAAATATGTAAACTCATTTCTAGAATATAACTTAAGAGTAAGGATAGATATTAAAAATTAAACGAATCCGACATAGCTGAATGCAACTTACATATAGCAATTAAAAAATGCTGACTTATAAATCGCATTGTAAAACGCAGTTTGCCTTTACGAAAGAATAAGCGACCTTAGTAAGCCGGTTACTACCAGCCACTTATAAATGCTACTACTTATATCGTGTTTAATAAACGCGACATATAAAACGCATTCACCATATGCAATTTATGTCTGCTCAGTTTTTCCAACTCTCGTCTGTATATTCCTACGTGCAAGGTGTGTTGTCTTGCTCCTTCATCACATCCCACATCCCCCTTGACGAATCTCTTTATTTCATATTATTTCTTTTTCTTTTAACGTTAACGTTACACCTCTCTCTCTCTCTCTCTCTCTCTCTCTCATTTTTGTAGCTATTTCCCCCCCCCCCCCTCTCTCTCTATATATATTCACTATTCCACCATCAGATCTGGTACTGGGAGGAGGGTGGTATAATCTCACCTCATCAGGTTCACATTTCAATTCATTTAATTCCATCTCTTTTTCATATTTTTTCCTATACCATTTTTTGTTTTAGATCTCCTTAGTTGGCTTTTCATTGACTCATTCATGTGTATAATTTTTTATGGTTATCTGTCATTTGTATTTCCAATTTTTGAGGTAATTTTGTACCTTTGGTGATTTGAGTTGGAAAAATTAAATCCAAAAATGGTAATTAATAATGCTTCATTTTGTTATTCGATTGTTCAGCAATTTTTTAAAATGATGAATTAACAAATTGTGAATGAAACAGGAAATATAGAATATGAATCGTGGCTGGATTGTATGGAATTTTGGGTTTAATGCTTATTGATTAACCTTTTTCTGGAGTTTGTTTATTTATTGTTTGCATTTGCTGAATCTACTTGTGAAAATGGCTGTAATTTTGCTGTTTCTTTGATGAAATAGTTTGCGAAAATCAAATGCAACAAAATGCCACTGCGTATGACTTGATTTCGTACTTGGATTGGTTGGCAAAAGAAATGAAAACAAAGGGCAATGAAACAAGGATAATTGCAACATTTCACCGATGATTTGTGCTACGACGTGTTATATGTAATGTAAATATTGATTGCTGGTGTTGAAGATATCTTTATTTGGTTGTCTTCTTTGTCGAATCTATGCCTCTGTTTCACTTGTAAAGATTGGGTTTTTGGAACTTGTGGGTTGAGGAAATGACTTCTAACCAGAAACGAGTTGCAAATGAACGTCATAATTTGTTTTTCATTTCCGGGTGAAAGATGATATTCATTTTTGAACCCCTGAACGTCTGCTTAGTTGAACGTCAAAGATGGTGCATGGATATAAATGACTTTCGTCTGTCTCTGCAGAGTCACTTGAAGGGTGCTCGTTTTTTGTAGAGTACCTGGCCTGCTAAGTATACGCCAAAATGAAGAAGGCCTTTGGTCAAACTGTGAGAGACATGTAAGTTTTAATAGTTCTAAGACTCTTGTATAAATTCTGTAGTAACTAGCAGAATATTGTTACTGGTAGGTCCTCCACCTTTTGGTACTTCTCATTACCCTGCATTTCTGCAAGAGGCTGTTTCCACGACTTGAACCCGTGACCTCCTGGTAACATGGCAGCAACTTTACCAAGTTACGCCAAGACTCCCCTTCAAATAATATTCAATTAGGTTTTAAAATTTTTTGTCTTTCATATGCTGCTTGCTCATGTTAAATCTTTGGGTTGATATGGAATTAGCTACTTTTTCCTTTTATTGCAGCAAGAGAGGGGTGAACAAAAAAGTTCTTAAGGTCCCTTCAATAGAACAAAAAGTAAGTTATATTCCTTGACCCTTTTGTTAGATTGACATCTGTTCTTTCTGTGCAACTACAAAACTAGATCTACTTCAGGGAATACGAAAATGGGACTGCAAGTTTGTCTTGCCCATCACCAACTAAATATTGCACAACCTTCCATTTGGGACTTGGGGTTGAGATTTATCTCTTGAAAGGAGGAGCACAAAACTATTATGTAGAGTGTGTTCATTTTAGTCTTCATTGAAAAATGTTTAATACAAGAAACAATTGTCACGGATAAACTTTTGAAAATGTAAAAGAACTCATGATGAATGGTGATATGCAACTATGAAATTATTTTACAAACTTTTTGAATGGTTCAGAAATAAATGCGATGTTCTTTAATAGCCAATAACGAATAAGGTTTTGCTAACCAGGCCTATTGCCTTGATGGAAGCATCATGCCTGGATACAAGAAGTGATAGTTTCAAAACTAATCTTTTTTTGTTGTAAGTAGTTTCAAATTAATTAAAAAAAAAGGCATGCTTCTTTGTGTTAGGTCATTATCTATATTCTGGTTCCATCTGCGAGGTGGTTTCTTTTACTTTTGCGAGTTTGAATCTTATGAGTAGCTTTTGCAGTAGTGCAACCATCACTGATTTCTCTTATCTTGCCATAAATCGTTTGTAAAGAAGGGAATAAGGAGAAGATGTGGCCGGGAAGGGGAGTATAAAATCTGTTTAAGTTCAGAAACAACTAGGTTCTGTCCAGTGTCCATAATTTCAGTCTTTTGCACTAATAGATCCATCCATATGTAGAACATTGATGCCCTTGTTAATGACCGATTTAGAAATCAGGGTTAGATCCTAACAGAGACAAAAATTCACTTGGTAATTTCTTTCCATCTGCCTAAGCCTTGGTGGGTTATCCGGTACCTGTGCTAGTGGGAGGTAGCAGGTACCGGTGGAATAGTCTATGTAAGCTGGCCCGGACACCACCTTTGTCAGGAAAAAAAGGAAAAGAATGACCGATGACTGTCGAACTATTTTACATTCTTGCCTTTTATTTTGGTATTATGTATTTTTTGTCTGCATATGCCACAACAAACCTAATTGCCTTTTCATTTGCTTGGCGCTGAATGATAGCCCACACTTCGGATCAGAGAATTGGATAGACAAAAATCTAACATACCTGATATCTATGCCAAGCATATCTTTTTCGACTCTGGGTAATATTGTCTAATCTTAGATGAGCGGAACTGCACAAGAAGCATGGAAAATATGTTGATCTTCATAGTACTTTCTACATAATTTTCTCATCTGTTTACTTTTTGGCATCTTAAGGTGCTTGATGCGACTAGCAATGAGCCCTGGGGTCCTCATGGATCACTTCTTGCAGATATAGCTCAGGCTTCAAGAAACTAGTAAGCTTGTTTGTGCCAGCATCTGTATTCAATTGTGCTATTCTTTTTTGCTTTTCTCCTATTTAAGAGTTCATTGCAAAATTTTCAGTCATGAGTACCAAATGATTATGGCTGTAATTTGGAAGCGTATCAGTGATACTGGAAAGAATTGGCGGCATGTGTACAAGGTTTGTGATGCTTGACTTTGTTTTCCTCCTCCCACCCAAGGTTGCATTTTAAATGTCTCTGGAAAATTTTCAGATTGGTTTGATATTTTCTGAATGTGGCATTTTTTGTGTTACCAAATCCTTCTGTGTCATACCAAGAACAAATACGTGCTTTGCTTGCTTTGTTATATGTAGTCTAATCTAATGGCCGATGGTTAATTTCAGGCTTTAACTGTTTTGGATTATTTAGTAGCCAATGGGTCTGAGCGTGTCATAGATGAAATAAGGGAACACGTATACCAGATATCTGTAAGTTTCTTCTTTGTTTTTGATTTATGAATGTTATGACATGTTCTGCAAATTTTAGTATTTAGAAAATCTGTTAATTGTTGTTTTCTCCTGTCATTATCACAGACGTTAACCAATTTTCAATACATTGACGCTAGTGGAAGAGATCAAGGAAGCAATGTGAGAAAGAAATCTCAGAGTCTTGTTGTTCTTGTAAATGATAAGGAGAGGATCCAAGAAGTCCGCCAAAAGGCAGCTACCAATAGGGACAAGTAAGTCTACTTCAATCTGGTAGTTCGTCTACAAATTTATACTGCACTACATTCATATTTGTCCTTGTACACTGGTGATACGTAAATATCCCTAACTATTCCCTATTCCAAAAATTTGGCAAATATTTTGCCAAATTTTGGTTCTTTTCCGTTGGTAGTCCTTACAATGGCAAGTTGTCTTGATATTTCTCATCTTCTTGGTAGATTCCGCAACACATCAGTGGGTGATATGCATCAACCTGGTTCGTATTCCAGTTCAGGAGGGTATGGTGACAGATATGAGGAGGATCGTTATGGAGGCAGAGATGAAGAGAGAAATGGCTATGGAAGAGATGAGGATAAATATGGCAGGTATGGTGACTCATACAGCCGTGATGGGGATCGCTATGGTAGAGGTTATGATGAACGCAGCCGAGATGGAAACAGGGATGATGATCATCGTGGAAGAAGTCGAAGTGTAGATGATTATAGTTATGACTCAAGAAGTAGGAGCTCTGACAGAGACAGGAATTGTGCTTATGATGATGATGGTCAATATTCTTCTAGGTTTGTCTTTGCACCTTTCTGTATATCTTAGAAGGCATAGTTTTTCATGACATAGTGTAAGTTTCAAATTCTGATAGAAAACGGAATAAGATCTCTTCTAGCACCCTTTTTGATTCCTGCCATTATTCTGAAATTTGATTTGCAATTTCCATCTATTCATTAATATTCTGGCCTTCTTCACTAGTAATGCATTACTTTAATCTTCATGGTTGACTATTACCTTTTACCAACAGAGGAAGTGGTGCAAGGGCTGAGGATCGTCCTCAAGATGGAAGGTGATATTATCAACTCTTTTTAGTTTTTCTCAAGTTCTGTTACTAGATTGGTTTAAGTGACCCGAAAGAGGAACCACAGCACATTGTACTCACTTGGATGATACATAAACATGCATATACAACATTAGATCAATTAGAGAATGGTTCCATTTATGACAAAATTATACATATTCAATTTCAGTGTTACTGATATGCGGCTAGAAAGAAGGTTTTCTGAACAAAACCTTGATGCACCTCCCAGTTATGAGGAAGCTATTGGTACATCACAAAGCCCCACACGTAGTGAAAGGT
Organism: Nicotiana tabacum; assembly: GCF_000715075.1. NCBI lineage: Eukaryota > Viridiplantae > Streptophyta > Magnoliopsida > Solanales > Solanaceae > Nicotiana > Nicotiana tabacum. Next base: position 433,547 of record NC_134093.1, on the reverse strand, counting down.
AATAGTTGTGTGAGAAGATTCTTAACTCAACTCCTCTTCCTGCAAATTTTGTATTGATTTTTATTTTTCTTTGTAAAAGGAATGGGGAAACACCTTCAGCATCTGCTCCTAAATCTTCTTCTCCTCATTCAATTGGGAGTCCAAACCAAGCAACCACCCCTGCTCCTGCTCCAACTGCTGCTTCATTGCCCACTCCAGTACCAGCTGCTGCTCCACCTGAGAACAAGGATATTGAAAGTTTTGATGAATTTGATCCCCGGGCTTCTTTTTCAGGTAGTGACCTACTTTAAAGATCAGCAGGCAAATTAATACTTAACTTAATGCTCTAGTATACCAGTGTAGTCAAACACTTTGGTAATGAAGACTTATTGGTTTCCTGTTGTCCTCGCTAGCTGGGACCTTCTTAGAGTAATCTTTAGTTGTATGGGTTATCCTCTGTCAGTTAAAAGTGTTACTCAATCGCGTTGCATGATTTAGGTCATTTTACTTGATTGGGGTTTTTGAAGACCCTCTATTCTTTGAAGATTTTATGATTTTTTAGAAACTGTTCAACATGAAAATGTATTTTGCCATTTTGGAAACTACAAGTTCATATGTTTACTCTATGGAATACACCTAAAATAAACAGAAAATTTTAAGCTAAATGAATATGCTGATATAGATATACTCCTTTGGTTGGTTTTAACAAGAACATAAGCCTTCTCTTTTTGTCTTCAAAAGCAATGATCGATTCTCTAGAAGAGAATTTTGCAATTTAAAATGAGCAGTTCACCAGAAAGATAACTTCTATAATTTACTTCTTTTAAGACCCACTTCTCACTCAGACAACACTCTCTTTTCTTATTTTATAAGACTAAAAGGCAACTTGTGCCCCCATGTTATCCCGTTTTATTCACTTCTTATCTTAAAAAAAGTACGCAGTCACATGTAGACGTCATTGTTTGGCATAGGGATTATAAAATAAGGGCAATTCAGAGATTTAACTATAGTAATTGAAGCTACTATATGGATTTGGATTTCTTCATATGTTGATTAGTGACATTTTTATAAGTAAATTTTGATTGATAGGTTATTTTCCATGTCACATTGGAAAATCTGATACTTTTTATATGCTTTTTAAATGCAGTATAAGTTTACCAGACTCCATCTGCCCTATACTTTTACTTATTTATTGCACATCACGGCATGTGTTGCTTAATTGTTCTGAGCTAACACTTTTTACTGCTGTTTGAGCAGTGGCCGGAGCTCAATCGAATGGTGCCATGCCAACTACTTCCGGTGGCACTGAAGTGAATTTACTTGGCTCCTTGTCTGAGCCATTCTCCTCCAATTCATTAGCCCTTGTATCAGCAACTACAACCACCTCTGAGGTTAATCCTTTTGGGCCTACTAGTTCTGAACCTATGTTTGGCGGAGCATCACCTGCATCTTCTGTCCCTAACCAGGTTGGCTTTAGTTCATAGACAAGTTTAATTTGTACTTCATTTTATGCCCTCTTTATCCTAACAGTCATGTACTAATCACCTTTTGGTTAAGTTATGAAGAAGGGAGGAAGCTGATTAATTGGCCTTCCTTTAGTGGAGCCTCTATATTTCTTCCTTTTCATCCCCTTTCTCGAGGGCTGAAAAAAGTTATAGGTGGAGGTTGTAGAGACGCTGATCTGCCTTGCTCTAATGGGGGAAATGACTCTTACCCTCGCGTTTTTACTTCCCCTTGTTCTAGACTTCCCTCTTTCCAACCAGGCAATATTTTGAAAAAGTTGAAAGCACAAGGTGAGGTGAGGCAATATCTCAAGCTGTGAGTGGGCATCTTGAAGTAATCCTTTCCACCCTGGCAATATTTTTAAAAAGTTGAAAGCCTTTTTCTGCTCCAATTTTTTGGTTTAAGAGTCGACTTGAAGTAATCTCATGTGTTTTCTGTTTTTAATTAAGATGATCTCATTGACTTTTGGAACCATTTTGTAGTTAAACCTCTTTGAATTTCAGAATTGAAGAAATCAAGTCTACCTTTATAATTTGATTGTCATATGGTTTATCTTCTAAATCCGCAGGGCGGATAATGTATATTACATTCCCTCCAGCGCGCTTGATGTTATTTGTTTGATACCATTTGCCTGGATATTTATTGACAAATTTTAACAAATTTTGGCTTTATCTGTGTGTGGTTGGAAGGAGGTTAGATAAGCCAAAAACACAGCAGACATGAAGAGGACTATGTAAATGGAAATTGACGATCTTAATCATATGTTGTATGCCTATATCATATTACACACCAGTATTTTAATCATCATATGTTGTCATTTACTTAACGACTGAAGTTTGTGCTTTTCCTGTAGATGTTTGAGGATCCTTTTGGTGATGGTCCGTTCAAAGCTGTACCAACCTCAGAGACAGTGCAAATTCAGCCGCAGAACATTGCTCCTCCATCTTTCCTTCCCAACTCAAATCAAAGTGCTGAGGTTTTTCTGTCAGTCCCTCAGAGTGCTGAGGTCCCGAGTACAACATATGCAGCACCCAATTACGCTCAGCAGGAGCTGTCCACATCCAACCACGATATTGATATATTGGCTGATATTCTCCCGCCTTCTGCTCCTTCACCTTCTGTGCATCCCTCGAATGACCATGCGATCCCAAGTGCCCAACTTGCGGCACAGACAGGTTTTCCATCTGACAGTTGGCTAGCTGCACAGCCAACAGGTCATGCTGCTTCACTAACAGGTTTTGCAGCTCAACCTGTTTTACAGTCACCGCAAACAAGTTTTCCCATCCATGGGCAACCTGTATCTCAGATTGGGTTCTCTGGTCAAACGAGCAATTCTCCATCTTTTGTTGGTTATTCAGTTCAACCTGGCCAAACACCACATTCAAGTTTTGGGCCGCAAAATGGCCCTGCATCTCTTAATGGCTTCCCATCTGCATCGGGTTCCTTTCCCCACCCTGGAATTCAGGTCACTGCTGGTCACTCCCTGCAGACTACTGCTAACTTTGGAGGCTACAGCACAGGATTGGGATCTACAGGTTCAGTTAGTATGCAAATGGGTCAAACTCCTACTGGATCATCTTTCCTTGCGCAGCCAGCTACAGCATCCGATATACCTTCACAAATGAATCTTCAATATTCACAAAATCAAACAAGTAATTTTTCAGTACCCCCACAGTCTACTCCAGTTTCAACACCTCTCATCAGCAGCAACCAGCCAGCCAAAGACAAATTTGAGACAAAATCTACTGTTTGGGCGGATACGCTGAGCCGTGGATTGGTCAATTTGAACATTTCTGGACGTAGGTTCTCATGCTTTTGCCTCTGAAATCTGAATTTTCTTTTCTTTTTCCTTAGTAGTTATAAAGTTGCATTTTTTGTTTATGCAGCTAAGACAAATCCTTTAGCTGATATTGGTGTGGATTTTGATGCTATTAACCGCAAGGAGAAGAGGATGGAGAAACCTAGTACAGCCCCTGTGACATCAACTGTTACCATGGGCAAAGCAATGGGTTCTGGTTCTGGTATTGGTCGTGCTGGCGCAGGTGCTCTAAGGCCTTCATCAAATCCAATGGTAGGGTCTGGCATGGGCATGGGAATGGGTATGGGTGCTGGTGCTCCTGGAGCGAGTGCGAGCATGGGAGCATATGGAGTAAACCAGCATATGGGCATGGGAATGGGGATGAATAGACCAATGAACATGGGAATGGGCATGAACTTCGGGCAAGGAGTCCACATGCAACAGCCAACTGGATTTCCTCCTGGATCTACCATGCCAGGAGGCTACAATCCCATGATGGGCAACGGTAACTATGGCCAACAATCATTCGGTGGTGGATACCAATGAGCTTAAGCCTGTCAATTTGGAAAGTAAAGAATGTTTCCTAGTGAATAGCCTGTTGAGTTCACCATCTGTTGTAGAGTCAATACTTTTGGGGTTTTACGTGTAGTTTTTGCGGATAAGAGGTTAGAGTTGTATCTTAATTCATTCTTTCAGCATTGTTCTATAGTTGCATTACCAATGTCCCCTATTTTGGGTCAGAGAGTGCTTGCATAGATGACTCGCACATTGTTTAGTTGTTGTGTACAATTGAGGATCACCTATCTCAGGTGTTCTCTTTTTTTGCAATTTGATCCATATATATACATGTAGATTTTTTGGAGTCATTGATTATGAAACACCAGACTGTTGAACAATAATATGATCATTCATTTTATGTATTGATTCACTGGTATACATCAGTCTTTTCGAATTCTTGTCATTTTTTGTTTTTATTTCTTGAAAATTTCCTGCAATTAGTGAAATGGTGTAAAGAAATAGGTATCATACCATGAAGAAGTTGTGGTTATGTTTGTGAAAATGCCAGGGGGCAAACAAGGAAGGCTTATCGAAGATGAAGAAAAGAATCGCCTAATTGGAAAAAGAATGACAGCTTATTTATTAACTACGCTGTTCCACTTTCTCTGAGTATTTATTTGGGAATCGCTATTTCAGCATCTGAACATGCTTTTTTTAAAGCACTTATGTATGGACACGAGTTTGAGCCGTGATAACAACGTCTTGCAAAAATACCTGCTTACAATAGACCAAGGTCCGGCCCTTCCCGGACCCCGAGCATAGCAGGAGCTTAGTGTACCGGGCTGCCCTTATGTATGGAGTCGAAAATCAATCGAAAATTGAGGCAAATCAGATTTATATAATGTGAGTAACCACTTCAATCTACTACTGATTGTGTTAGTTGAGGTCCACGTTGATCTCTTAACTGTGAAGCTAGCTTCTAGGACATGATTGAAATTCAAGCTGGAAGAAGATGAGTTTCATCGAGGAGAGACTACTACTATAAGAATTTTTTCCCCAAAATTGTCTCAACAATTTCAGTGGTGTGTTGTTCATAAATATGCAAAATGCATTTGTGGAATGATAAAAAACCTTTATACATGCCATAATTCGGATATTGCGATTTATAGGCCATATACTAAATGCAATTTACAAATCTAAAGCACTACTAATTACCCCAATCCACCCCTTGTTGGGTCTCGACAACCTTTTGGGCTGAATCATATCGATCCAGGGTCCGGTCAGGGTGCTAGTGATGGTATTCAACGGGCCGCTTACTAAGTCGCATTCCTAGTTTGCGGTTATTGCTTTTTGTAATACTACATTCTTTCTCGATACAAAAGGTACAAATTGCTCGTAACTGAACCTCTTCACAATCGAGGAAAGATCTCGAGTTGCATACAGATAGCCAGCAAACAGCTGATTTTAACTGGTAATTACTTATTTCCTTTTTATCCCACTTGCTATAAGTCTTAAATTATATAAGTAGCTATTATTGATGTTTCACAGTAGAATTCAGTTACACTAACTGCATAAAATTGCGATATTCTTGCCCTTTAGTCAAAGTTTCTGATTTTCTTTTTGTTTTTTCTTGAGGACAGATTGAAATAGAGGTACCCCTTTTGTTTTCCAGAATCTGAAACCAAAAAAAAAAAAAAAGAAAAGAAAAAAGACTTGGAATGTCTTGGTTAGCCAAAAATCCATTTGATTAAAAAAACCCAAAGCTGGAAATAGTAGATTCCTCGATTTTTTTAAAAAAACCCACCTTTTGAGTTTAAAAAGAAAAAAAGGGAAGGTAAAATACAGTGCTATAGAGTCATCCTTGGTTCAGGAAAGAAGAAGTTACAGGTGATGGTCAATGAGAAAAGCCAAAAAAAAAGGAAAATGAAAAGCTCTGTAATGTTACTCTCTCCGTTTCAATTTGTTTGGCATAGTTTGACTCAATATGAACTTTAAAAATAAAAGAATATTTTTGAAATTTGTGTTCTAAAATATGTCATAGTGTAAGACTTTTGAAACTTGTGGTCTTAAATATGTTATAATAAATTTGTGGCAATAAAAGTCTCTAGAATTGTGTCACTCTTTTTGGAATAGTCTAATAAGGTAATAGTTCAAACAAAGTGGAATGAATGGAGTATGTGGAATGGTTCATGAAATTTGTGTAATAGAATCTGCTGCTTAGTAAATTGTCTTCTCTTCTACGTTCGATAATCTGTGCTTCTTGTTGGATTGAACATCATGACCATCTAACTCCTCAACCAGGAACGTTGGTTCTCTTCATGATTACTAAGAACAGTTCTCATTTATCATCTTCAGTTTTAGTTCACTTCTAGCAAACGTGAGCCTGCAGTATTTGTGAAACTCGTGGCTTATTTGTATTTTTATGCTTGTGCAAGGTTTTGCTTTTTAAGTCTTACATGTTGAACTTATTCGAAAAGCAACTAACTCAAGACTGCATGCCGGCAATTAAAACCTGAATGGATGACTTTTCTATTAGCTCTTACCTTTGGTAGCACTTCTGAGAATCTCACAGATGCTCAAGGAGAAAGTTCACCTGAGAATAATGCTCAGCCAATCTTTTCTGATAATTAGCCATGCTATAATAGCTGCTAAAATACTGCTGCTATAACCGCTGCCGCTTGTAGAATTAGGTTATGTTGGAAAGTGAAGTTCTATATATGGGAGTAATTGCTGATAGCCCTTTTTTTTTTTTTTGATAACCGTGGTGTCACCTCCCACCAGCAACAGGTACCAGGTAACTCTATCCACCAAGGCTTGGATAGATGGGAAGAAATCACCTAGTATTTGCCTCCGCTGGGATTTGAACCTGATTCCTCAAGGTTCTCACCCACTTCATTGACCACTAGGCCACACCCTTGGGTGCAATTGCTGATAGCCCTTTCAATTTTATGTTTACTTTGTTTGTCAAATGAAAGTTTCAAAGAGAAAAAGCAACATTTGGTAAAATAAAGAAAAAAAGGAGGAAAAAAATGAAAAAGAATGAGATGCTTTAACTGGTTGTAATTTGGTTAACTGCTTAAAGAGCTGATTGGCTTCAGCCAGTGTATTGAGATCCATTTGAACTCAACACATGTAGGACTATTAGGTAAAGTGGATGAATCTGGGTTGGGTGACTTTCTGCTGTAATCGGTATGCTGTAATCTTATGCTAATCTACTTACTGGAGAGAAGTATAAATTCTTATGCTAATCGTTTTGTAGGAAGGTATTGCAGCTCTGATTTAAGAAAGAGAGTAGCAGCAAGATGGCATATGAATTAGACGAGCAAAAAAGTGAGCGTCATCCTTTGACTAGCTTCTACAGACTCCATTTTGTGTTCCATGTGATAGTGTTAAGTCTAGTTTTTCTTTCTCAGTTTTACAATCCTTGCTATGCATTTTATCACACCTATATATGAAACAAAATAATGTATATAATAAGAAGCTTAAAAAATGGTAACCAATATCCACTATTGGGAAAAATGATGGAATTAAATCAAAAGGCTTTGTTCACCCAGTGATAAAGTAACACCATACTTTTTAATCACTCTTAAGAATTTTCTACAGATGATGATAGTAAAATGTCTAACTTTCCAGCCAGCGTTGTCAAAGGCTCCTTTAATAGCTATAAAAATGACTTCCAGCCACTGTTGTTCTCCAAGTCCCCGGCTCTATGTACAAGGCTTTGTAAAAAAAATTAGATTTCACTGCTAATAGTATCCTCATCTTTCCCCGTCAGTCTCCAGATTGTCAATAAGAATTTATCTTCGAAGAGAATTCACCATTTTTCTAAGGAACTTGGTATTTTGCGGTTGGATAATCAGATTATGTTGAGGTCCTGCATCTGAGTCTCACTGCACTCAAATAAAAAAAAATCCACGTGGTTGACTAAGAAAAATAGTATTATCGGCCTGTGAGAGAGAATATGGAAGACCAGTATAAATAAAAATATGTCCTCTCTTCAACAATTAAACTTTTATATGAGTTGATTCACTCAATAGTCTTCTTTAAAGAAATTTAACTTGTTGGAAAAACTATTTTTTGTCATGATACTTCACACAGTTGAATTAGACTCACACTTGATCTTGCCATTAGAATCCATGTGCTTATACGTGTGTGTGTATGCGTGAGAGAGAGAGAGAGAGAGATCAATTTGCATGCCTTTATGATAAACCTCATCCTTTGCCAGAGGCTTCGAAGAGCCATAAATGCATTCAAGTTTTCATTCGAGATCTACAGCTCTAACATCTGACCTTGAAATTTTTTATTAACCTTGCAGAGGTTGGGTTAGGTCTCATTGGATTTGGCATCTTTTTCACATTTCTTGCCATAATTTTATTCTTCGACAGGGGTTTGCTTGCGCTGGGTAATGTAAGTAAACAGTAGTTATGGATGTTTTAACTAATCTTGGTTTATGAGACGACCAACTAAATATCTTTTTCATACCTTGTCCTAGATACTTTTGTTGGCAGGTGTAGCACTTTTGCTGGGCTGGCGTTCCACGTTACAACTCTTCAAAGTGAACTACAAGGTAGATATTTTTTGGATAAGTAAAAGTGCACAGAAGTAATTGAGGAATACATCCTATTCTTATGTTATAATTCATTGCATTTTCTGCTACATATGTTAGCAATTTTCTGTATATATAAGCAATCTCATATTTCTGTGGTGTAGTTTAATAGATCTAGCTGATTTATCCCTTCCATGTGATTGATTAGGCATACATCATGCTTGTTGCTACACCTAATCCTTAGGCTTCTCTGAAAGCTTCGGTTGTTACAATCGAACACTATGTCTCAGTGTGGCCTAAATATGACCCTGAAAACTAGTTGCTCTCTATCACGAGGTTATTTTTCTGTCTTGTTAGATAGATTTTTAATATGTTCTCAGAGTTAAAGTTTTTTGATCATTTTTGCTTTCTATTTGAAAATACTGAAGAAAGAAGATTAGGAAATCCAGGAATTAGAAGGTCACAAAGGAGCAGACCATGAAGTATGGATAATTGCGTCTCCTAGCTGCTCAAAAAATCCAGAAAAGCATCGTTGAAGAAATGAGTAGAACACTAGAATTTAGACCCATGAAGCCTAAGAACATACCGAATAAAAGGATATTTGGAAAACGATCCGACTCTCTGGGAAAAGATCATGAATATAAAAATGTAGGGAGAGGCTCCATTACTCTTTTGTGAAGCAATATAAACTTCTTGTTTTAGTAAAGGAAAGAGAAAAAGGGTTCAATGCTCACAATTTCCCATGTGTATTGAAATTCTGGAGTTCATAAATTGCATCTTCTGCAGATATTTCTGGTACCCGCCAATGCTATTTTAAGATTCTTACATATCCAACTAATAGTGTTGCTATTAGTTACAACCCACCGTGCTGTATTCCTGTTGCACTCTTTTAGTTCGACTAAGCTATGATATTGAGCTTGTTTAGGTGGCTTGGTTTCCATTTCTCGTGGTCATAACTCTAGGTTTAAGTTACTTTCTAAAGCAAACCCCTAAGCTCTTGCCGGAAGTGGAGAGGGAAAGAAATAATAGCCCGGTGTTTAAGTGAAAAAGGGTAGAGGGCAGATCCATTATCCACCGAGCTTTGTACCGTGCGCCACGGCCTCGGGGATTTCTCGGTCATCAAGAAAAAGGGGGAAGTTAGGTTGTAGGGAGAGAGAGAGAGAGAGAGAGAGAGAGAGAGAGAGAGAGTTGTGTGTGTGTGTGTGAGAGAGAGAGAGATAGTCTTCTATGTTATTACAGTCTCTTTTTCTGAATGATACTCACGCTAATGTTTCGGAAGTTGATAGGTTAGCACTTTCTGCTCTAATCCCAGACCTTCTTACCTATCTTTCGAGGGCTATTGGTTCTCTAGTCCATGCTTTCTCAACCTTTACGTTCATGCATTGCTGTTTTCTCTGTCTTCTGTCATTTCGCTGCTGAATCCAAATGCTTTATGTTCTCAACTCTTACTGTTTTAATACGAAGCAAAATGAATACAGTAATAGTCTTCATATTGTGAGGGAGAGAGCCGGGGGGAGGGGCACTGACATGGGGTGCTTAATTATCTCACTCAAAAACATAAATGATGGTGTCATTTATTCAGTTTCTTTCTTTGACTGAAACTAAACAAGACTTTTGCTCCAGGGCACGATATCATTTATGCTCGGGCTCCTCCTTATATTCGTTCGCTGGCCAGTTGTGGGTATCATTGTGGAAATATATGGATGCATTGTTCTCTTCGGGTGAGCACCTTTTCCTGAATATTTTCCGAACAAGTTTTCTCATTTTTCTCTTCACGTTCATCTTTCCTTGGGTAGCACAAAAGATTTAGACTATGATCTTTTCCCTGCAGCTGTTTCTGGCCATCCATCAAGGTTTTTCTTTTCCAGATTCCTGTATTTGGATGGATTCTGCAGTATCCTGCTCTGGTGAGTTAATACTTATTTCTGTCTCAAATTCTGGTGGCTAAATTTTGAAAGAGGATATGGCTTCTTTGGGGCAGCTCCTTCAAGTCATTTTTCCTTTAAAAAGGCATATATTATACTGATACATGGGGTTGATGATGTTTCTTTTTCTTCCTAAATACCGAGGAAAGCGGGCATTGTCCCTTGATTGGTTGTGTTATATATTGTACTGTTGTATGCCTGAATTCAATTTTGGCTATCGTCGCATTTCTTTCTTTTCTGCACTTCTCATTGTTTGTTTTTTGGAGGTCCCTAAAATGGAAGTTTTTTCTGGTCCTTGATGGTTGTCTGGAGTTGCAATTTGGTCCTCAATGCATTGGTTGTGCAAATCACACTCCTATAGTGTGGTCATATTGTTTAAATTCGCATTTGATAATGGTTATGTGAAGGGCCAAATGTTCCTTATCAAAAATGTGAAGGGCCAAATGTTGAATGGAGGGAGTAACATGCCCAGTGTGCCACTGTTGCTTACAATAGGGCGCCACATTTTGGTTACGATCAAATTTTTCTCATAGTCTACTCTTTTTGGGGAATAGAAACATATTAAATCTATCAGTCTGATGTCATGTAGTGCCCCAAACCATCCACCAAAATCCGCACTTTATTCTTCACTAAATCCCGAGATGCATCGTTAGAACTCAAAGGGGCAATTTTCTTGTTCTAATAGATAGTAATTAATCTTTGATCTGCAATCAAAGCTAATAATTGGCAATTATGATGTGCCTTGGGGAAAAAATGGTTAGATGGTTGACAGTGGCATTTAATTTACAGATATGTTTCAGTTTTTGTATCTGAACTCTGAAGGTATCGTCCTAGGTTCTAACATCTTGCCACCTTTGTTTTCAGCTTCTTGACCGCTTTCGAAGCTGACTGATTAGTCTGCTTGCTTCAATTATCCTGTTTGATTCCTCATCATCTTTCAATGAGTTTTTGTGCCAAGGGAGGAAGAATATACTCAGCTGAGACACATCCAAATTGTTTGTCTTGTCACTTGTGTAATGCAGCAATTTGCTGTCTAGTTGATCTTCACCAATTGCTCACCCAAATGTAGGATTACAGATTATGGTTATTTCAATTTGCTGCCTAATGATTGTAGTTCTTAACTTCTCCAGTTTTCTTATACTATCCCCTATTTCCTCTACCATTTCTGAGGAAACTTTTTATATGTTTGGTTGAAAAAAGGATTGTAGTAATTGCTCAGGGGCAAGAATTTGTTCCAAATTGCAAAGCATTCTCTTTAATTTGACGAACTCTCAGCCAATGGCACCATTGGAAATCACTTTAAGTACACTTTAGGTGCTAAATTAATTATATTTGTAATCTATAATTTTTTTTTATTTTATGTTTTAGCTTTGTAAATTGAAATCTTGAAACTTCTTCTCGTATTGATATCTTGTCATCTTAATGAATTGTGAGTATTTTTACTTTTAGAATACAGTGAAATGTGAAACTAATTATTATTTATAGAGCTATCCTAAATGACAAGAGTTCAGACCTATCTCTCGATTTCATTAATCAAATCTTCTTTCGAGTCTGATTCAATGTACACTTAGGGTCATCTAGTTATTGGTTAGAGTTATGCAGGTATTAGTAATATAGGGATTAGTTTTGCAGGGTTTAGTTATACATGATTTAGTTATGAATGGATTAGTTATGTAAGAATTAGTAATTTTATGACTTGTAATGTAGAGATTATTTTTTGTTAAATATTTACTTTATTTTAATTATACAATGTGTAATTTAAAATAAATTTGAGTGTTTTTGGTTATTTGATTGTTTAATCCATGTATTACTAATACATGTATTTGTTATTCCACATTCTACCTTGCAGAAATAATATATAGATTTGTTGTATAACTTATCCATGTATTACTTATATCTCCAATGAAAAAAACAACCAAACATAACATTGGTTATGCTGTCTTTTGTACAAAGTAATTAAAGGCTATCAAACATGGTATTACTTATGTTACTCATAATACATGAATAGTTTACCCTGTAACTAGCTACCAAACGAGCCCTCAATCATAAAAGACAAAAGTTTATATACGATGTAAATATGCAGATTTAAGGGTAATGTATGGGGTATGTGAACAAGGGCGAAGCTACTTTATTCGAAGGATGGTAAATTGACTATCCTTCGTCAAAATATTATACTGTTTATATAGATAAAATATTAGCTTTTAGAGGTGTATAACATATACTGAACACCCTTTGTCGGGGAATTTTTCATTTCTTTCAAGTTTGAACACCCTTGCGAAAATTCTTGGCTTCACCACTGTACGTGAACCAATGGCCTCTCCGCCGAACTAGGTATTTTATGTATGTATTTTCTAGAATTGGTCTAATACTATCTGTTGATACCCATGTTCCACAAAGGCTGAATGGTACACTTGGCTGAATACAAAGTTATTTACCCAAAGAAATAAGGATCCTTTCCTATTTAGATTTTTTTTTCTTCTTTTTTTATTTAGCGGTGCACTCATAATTTAAAAATCCTAGATGGCCGTAAATAACCATTGCGACACACTTGGTTATATATGGAAAGACCTTTAATAAGAACATTGTTTGTTCATTAAATCTCTTACAAATAAGTACAAAACCGTTACCATGTAAAAAATCAGCTTTGTCCTCGAGTACCTAATACCAAAGTACATTCTGCAATCTCTTGCTAGTTCCCCTCGGCATTTTAGAAGGTTTCTGACTTATCATATACTCCGTCCGTTTTAATTCATGTAAATCTATTTTCTTTTTAATTCGTACCAAAAAAAATAATTTCTTTCCATATTTGAAAATAATTTATCGTTATATAATGATTTATAGATATACAAAATATATGTTTTATTTTACGTTACAAGTTCATTTTATTTTTCTTCTTAAATTTAGTATCCAGTCAAATAAGTTCACATCAATTGAAGGGGAGGAATTTCTGATTTCAAACTTCTTTCTCTCACACGAATGAGACCTACAATAGGTCTATCAAGACAACATGTCAGAGTTCCCACTGCCTTTCTCACTTCATCCCACCATAGAAATACCAAACCCATGATATCAGATCTCACTAACTACCCAACATGTATGCAGCCAAGGTAGTGCTTCAGTCTTTAATCATCTTTCTTTTTTGGGGTTCAATATTTAAATGTGTAACTGTTTATTTATAAAATTCGATCTAGTACTTACAAATATGTTTTTACACTTGATCGATACTTATCATCTATTTTTAATCAACTAACTCGTGACGCTAATTCTATGTTGGAAAAATATTGGATTATGGAGAATAAGATTTAGCTTGAGGCGTGTTCAAGATACTGTCCTTAAGGATATTTCGCATACACTGTGATAAATAAAATTAAGCATATCCCCCAGGATTCAACAAACTCTTCTAGTATAACTAGGAACAGAAACAACAAAGATTAATAAAATAAACCCAGCACAATAGAAGAAAATAAGAAGGAAAGATTTTACTTTTTTTTTCACGCCCTTTTCAAGATGTAAAACCAAAGAAGTATAAATAGTGAAAAAGAAATGCACAATCTGATATGAAAACTGTCCAAGCCATAAAGGATTTTCAAAGCTTCCAAAAACGTTAAAATCCAAGCATACAAAAACGTTAAAATCCAAAGCCATTAAAGCTATCAAATGGTCAATTATTCTTTCAACAGTAACGTTCAAATTACCATGGATCTACCATGGAATCTGAGTTTGTGACATTGGAATTGGCCGGCAATGAGGCCGAGTGGTTAAAGAACCTTTTTGCAAGTATTCTAATAGGAATAAAATCGACACCTTCTGTGTTGATGCATTGTGATTGCCAAGCTGCAATAGCCATTGCTAAAAATAAATTCTTCAACGGGAAAAGTAGACACATTCGATTGAGACATAATGTGATAAAGCAGAAGCCGAAAGATTGAATTATTTCCATAGATTATGTGAAGTCGTAAGTGAATTTGGCTGATTCTCTAACTAAACCTTTGGGAAGAAAATTAATATCTGAAACGTGGAGGGGAATGAGACTTTTGCCAATTTGAGTTATATCAACTATGATGGTAACCCAACTTATGTGATTGGAGATCCCATGAAATAGGTTCATATGGGTAATAACAAGTCATTAGTTGATCAAATATGCACTATTAAATTATATCCCTTCCTATGGTGTGTGTGTGTATATAGTGCACGACTGCAAATGGGATGCTGAGTTATTAAACTCTTAATCTAATCCATAGCATTTTATAGGTGATGTATTGTGCTGGAGAATACACTTGATGGATGGACCTATATGAGTGTTGAGTGGGGCCACTCCTATGAAATTTATGGCAAAAAATTTCTAGAGCACTCATGAAAATCAGACGCGCGCATGGCCTATTAGCGCAAAACCGCGACAAACAACAAAGTATGTGCGGGTATAATGTGATAAATAAAATACTAAACGTACAAAAGAATTCTTGGTTCATAGAAGTTCTAAACTTCACCGATTGTTCTGTAAGTTTAAACTTATTTTATCTAGGTCTGGTTTATAGTCTAAGAGACACCAAATTTTTTAATATTATTATTTTATTTTATTTTTAATATTCTTTTTGAGATATGTGGGGGATTGATAGAAAAATACTTTTGATATCTCAAAAAGAAATATTCCAAAACTATGTCTAGATTTATTTTCTTACAATTATATTAATGAGTCATTATTATAGTAATTATCTTAAATATATTTGTAACAGAAAATTAGTTTAATTTTGAATTCAATTTGGACAAAATAAATCTGATTATTGAATGCTCCTTAGTGGGTAATTTGAACGTTACTGTTGAAAGAATAATTGACCATTTGATAGCCTTAATGGCTTTGGATTTTAACGTTTTTGTATGCTTGGATTTTAACGTTTTTGGAAGCTTTGAAAAGCCTTTATGTCTTGGACAGTTTTCATATCAGATTGTGCATTTCTTTTTCACTATTTATACTTTTTTGGTTTTACATCTTGAAAAGGGTGTGAAGAAAAAAGTAAAATCTTTCCTTCTTATTTTCTTCTATTGTGTTGGGTTTATTTTATTAATCTTTGTTGTTTCTGTTCCTAGTTATACTAGAAGAGCTTGTTGAATCCTGAGGGATACGCTTAATTTTATTTATCACAGTATAAGCGAAATATCCTTAAGGACAGTGTGTTTGACACGCCTCAAACTAAATCTTATTCTCCATAATCCAATATTTTTCCAACACTCTAAACTTGTCAAGTTGAATACTCCGATATTTCAGTCATGTTTGGTCAAAGGCAGAGCTAGAGCATTAGATACATTTTGGCCTAACACAATACCTTTTGTTTAGATCCCATATTTGTGGCAGAAAATATATTAAATATATATAAATATTTAATTACGAATCCGATAACTAAGACGAATTATAGATTTCGTGACAAGTTCAAAACCCATAAATTTCAAACCCTAGTGTGTTTGATGATCTCTTATTCTCCTTCCCTTTAACATGCATGGCTTACTCCTCCACAAACATCATTTCCTCATTTGAACTTTGTATACTTTTCTTTTTCAGTATGGCTTACTTTAGCTGATCAATAGTGATTGGGTGATGCTTACACAATTGTCCTTACTATAACGTACTCTTCTTCCTAATAATTATATTCTTTGTAGGACATATGTTTAACAGTCTTCTTGAATAGTAGGAGTAATATTTTCTTCTGTCTTTTTTTTTTATTTTAAACCCCTTTCAAATTAGAAGAATCTCTAGTGATTTCATACTTCCTTCCGGCGTGACTCGAACTCAGGATTTAACGGACGTGGGTGGAGGTGCTTTTACCAACGGAACAAATCTTACTCGTCTCTTCCGAATCTTTGGGATTATGTGCTTGTTCTGTATTCATCACTTGTACGGGTCGGGTCATTATAGAGTATATATAGAGGACCACTTTGATGAGTACCTGAGCACCACTTTATTTTAAAAGTTGTCCATGTTCTAGATTGGTATCTTTTCTTATTAGAACAAGGACAAAATTAAAATATTAACAAAGGTAACAGCAGGCTGGAAATCAAATTTCAATTTGAAGCTGAGGTACGTAATATACAATGAATGGATTATGATTATCTATATGGTAATATACAACAAAAGCATAATCCCATTAACTAGGTTTCAGAACAGTAGTCTACATCATTTAGCGATGAGATTATTTGAAAATTATTAGAGTTTTTATCAGCAAGATTCTAATCAATCATGTAATAATTGAGTTATAAAATAGGACAAGAAATGGAGATAGTGTTTAAAAAAGCGAAAACCTTACCATCATGCAGAGCTAGGGGCGGGAGGGGTGGAAAAATTACACTTTATATCTAAAACCAACTTTTTATATATTTATATTGAATTACTATTGATGTTTTTACGTGTTTACTTTTTTTTTTTTTTTTTAAAGTTTTCTTAGGGATCGTTTGGTAGGGTGGATAAGAATAGTACAAAATATGGTGTATTGGTAATCCTGAAATTAATAACAGTGGGATTAGGTATGCTGAGATTATTTCTTACCGATTATTTGGTTTGGTGTATTAAAAGTTTTGAAAGTGCAGTTATGTCTTTATACATGCTTATCCATGTATTAAAAATCATGATATTACTAATGTCATAGTTTGCTATGTATATGAATAGTACCGAATAAGGTGTATAACTAATAATATTAGTTCTACATAAATTGAAAAATCCTACCAAACAACCCTTTATAGAAAATTCTATTTCACTGCTTAGTTCTCAACAGATACGGAACTAGTATTTGAAGTGTGAGTTCTAAATTTTAAAATAAAATACTGTTTTCAGCGAGAATCGAACCTCCATCTTTTTCAACAAATATATAGTCCTTACTGTTAAACCAAGACTTATTTTGTTATTGAATTCGAAAGTATATATTTATATAAATTTAATAAATATTTCAATACAAATAAAGTACCACAAATGACCAAAGGAGCAGTTAAAAGGAAAAGGCAAGATGCTTTATATCTAAGTCAATTATTAAAGGAGGACAGTAAGACCAAGTTGGCTCATAAATGAAAATGTTCCATCCAATCAAAGGAAAATAGAGTACAGGCGGCTATTAGGAAACAATGAGACAAAACAGATAAAGTTAAAGATAAATTTTGAAGAGGAATCCAAACACATCTCAAATAGAGAAATTTTGTATGAGGAACCTCTAATTACTGGACATGTGGAAAAGTGGGTCCCATGGTACTTATACTACTCTTTTCTCTCAGCAAATTTCCTTTTTCTTCTTGCTCTCTCTTCTTTTCTTTTTTTTTTTTTTTTTTTTATAAAAGGGAACAGCAGCCGTTACGCCGCTAGAACAAGTTAGCTCTTCCGTTCGGGTAGCACTCTGTGATGAGTATTTTATGCGCCTGCAAATCATACATATGATATAAATCGCACTAAATAAGTTCTGTGTGACAAACTCAACGCAAAAGACATTGAGGGAGCAATCGATCCCAGCTCAGTATAGATGACCGCCCTAGCGGTTTCTTCAATGTATCATCTCTCTTTTGTTCCTCCTCTTCTTTTCCAAAGCAGTCTCAAAGACTCGAGTATCAAATTTTTATTAACACATTCAGCTCAAACAAGAAAATACTACGCTACAAACATAGCATTGCATCACTAAGAAAACACTTTACAATTTTAAATCATAGCAAAAAATAAAGTACACATAATAATTCAAAACAGAATAACAGATCACCACAAAAGAAAAGGTCTTCAAACCCAAAGAAATTCAAAGATGTTTCCAGCAGTAATACCAAAATAAAAAGATAACTGTGAAGTTGAGTTTGTACTGTACAGGATACACTAGTGAGATGACCAAATTAATCAACTTCAACCAAACTATTGATCATATAATCGTATTACACAGGAACCAGAAAGCATAAAAATTTATAAAATAAGTGATTCTTTCACAAAAGTATTGAACACATTTTTTTCTCTCCCAAAATTCAGGGAAAAAAATTCAGTTAGTCTTCTTTTGGAATTCTTGAATCCTTTACTCGATCTCCTTTTTGAATTTTTTTGACAAATTGAGGAGAAGATAATTAAGAAGTGAGGAAGAGAGAGAACTCTGGACAAAAAAGGAAGAGAAAGAACAGAAAATGACTTGTTTTTCATTATGCATTCAGTAAAAATGGGTAAAAAGTTGAGAGAGTGACTATGAAATGGGAAACACTTTACTACCCGAGAGATAAAAGAGGGAACTAGCAATGTGGGAACCAGCAATGGGACCCACCTTTCCACATGTCCAGTAATTAGAGGTGCCTCATACAAGTTTTCTTGGTTGAGTCTCACTCAAAATAAAATTTCACTCTAAAATAATAAGAAGGAGATATCTTGGTATCTAAAAGTTGAAGAATTCGAAATAGTTTTCTCTTTGTTTTCATCTGGATATATTGTCACATCTTGGCATTGCTGTATGCCACCCAAGTTATTTATAATCTCATTCGAATTAAATGGTGTATTTTCCTAAAACCGTTCTAAAACAACATTCATCTCCTTAAAAGTACGTAAATTTTAAGTTTGTTATATTTTAAAAACATATTTTACAACTCACTTACAATAATAATGTTTTAGGAACACATTTTCGTTTTTACAACTTCTTTTATTCCATTTTAAGAAACAAAAAATTAGCCATATGCAATGTGTTAATGTTTTAGAAACTTTTTAATAAATTTGCAAAGTCAAACAAAAAGAAGCATCCATCTATGTCAAAATTATGAAATCTGGCAATTAATGATGTATCACTATTATATTTTAGTTTTAATGTACAGTACTATTGTATTTTAGTTTTAATTTAATCTTAACTACCAGATAGTTTTCATATCTTAATACTAAAAATATTTTAAAAAGGATATGTATATATGTATTAGGCCAATATAGCTTGAAAATAATACAAAGTAAATATTAATTTAAGAGCGAATATAAATATCGCTGCTGACGTGTCTTCTTGACATAGTGTAGACGCCAAAAGTGAACAATGCACATACTTCCATCTGTCTTCGAAGAGCCTTTATAACATTCTTATGTTTCCTTCAAAAAGTTTTGGTTTCCTCGTAAATTTTTCCTTCCAATTAAGAAACAGACAGAAAACATTTCTAAGAGAGCCATTATATATTTTTCTTTAAAAATTTAATTTGCATGCCTTCCCAATTATTGACGACAAAAAGGCTGCTATTAATCAATTACTAGTATTATGTAGGGTTGGTTTCTCCAATATTTTTCACGTGCCATGTGATTTTGATGTGCCTTTTTGGGACCATCAAATTAGCAAAGAATCAAAACTAGAGGTAGTGACTAACTAATAGGAGTATTGGGTACCACCATTGACCCTCGCAAGTTTGAGTCTCCGCGCCACTTATGCTGGGGTAGGAGTGTAACCGTAGATATTCCTAGCTAGGTGTATTATATCTCTTCGTTTGTCATGATGATGACATGAGTTAAACCTTGTTGCGAAAGATCGTGAGTTAACTAGCACACAATCACACGGAAAACAGATAGAGAAGAAAAATCAACACAAGAATTTAACGAGGTTCGGCTAAGCCTAATCCTCGGGGCAGAAGCAGGGAGAAGTTTTCACTATGAATGAGAAGAAAAACACAGTACAATCTATAGAATCCCTAACTACAACCCCTATATATAGATCCCAAATAGTTCATGACCTATAAGAGAAAGGTTTTCCAATTTGACAAGGACAATAGTTTTTCCTTTCCCAAATCTATTAGGACAATGAGTTTTCGCAAACCTATAGGGATTATGAGTTTCCTTAAAATATAAGAAAATAATTCAAGCCACAAAATAATAAATCTTCCCCTTGGCTTGAATTCTCTTCATCAACAGGAACAACCTCTCTCTACCTTGCCCTCAGCCCTCGCAAGGGCTCTACCCATTGCCGCACGCATCAACCAAGTCTAGGCAACGCCTAAACTTGTTAAGAGACTCAATCTCTTCAGCGATAGCACTAATCCATCGATTTGGTTATGTACTTGGAATAGCTTCTAGATAGCTATAACACTCAAACACATCAACGGTCTCTGCAACTACCAAAGCAAATCCCACAGGATTCATATATTCAAGAAAATTCCCCTCAACTACATTTGCAAACCTTTGCGGTCGGTTGATCTCTCTCTACTCTCTGCTTGTTGCAATGCTATAAGGTTGATGTTGAACATGTGCATTAATACTATCATCTCGATCAATATTTTGCACCTCATCCACTTCCTCCACTTTAGAACTACTGGGCTGAGCTAGTGGAGATTCAATTTCTAGCTCTATGCGGTCACTAACACCACGATTTGTTTATGTTATTGCCTTCCTCCCTCTGACTGTCCAGTGAGGAATATTCATTGAATGTTACATCCCTACTGGTAATTAGCCCTAGAGTCTTTTGATCTGTGCACCACAATCTATAACCTTTCACTCCAATTGCATACCCTAGAAATATGCACTTCTTTGCCCTCGACTCAAGTTTTTCATCCTTCACATGAGCATAAGCAGGACAACCAAATATTCTTAAACTTGAAAAAGCAGCAGGCGAACCGGACCATACCTCAAAAGGAGTTTTGAACTCAATATTTGTGGATGGAGATATGTTGACCAAATAACAAGCTATATTGATTACTTCAGCCCAAAAATCCTTGCTAACACATGAATATGAAAGTATGCTTCGTGCACTATAATAAAACGTTCTGTTCATACGTTCTGCAACACCTATTCTGTTGTGGTGTTCCGACACAAGTGCAGTGTCTTATTATGACCTCTCTGCTGTAGAAATTATCGAACTCATAATTACAAAATTCCAACTCATTGTTAGTTCGAAGAGACTTAATTTTTCTTTTCGTCTGCCTCTCAACCATTGTCTTCCATTTAACAAATGTCGGAAATGACTCATCTTTTATTTTCGTAAAATACACCCACATTATCCTTGAGTAATCATCAATCAAGTAATAAAATACCTAGCATCACTATTGGAGGGAACTCAGTTTGGACCCCACAAGTCTGAATGTATATAATCTAACTTGTCTCTAGTCTTGTGCTCGGACTTCTTCCTGAACTTTACGCTTGTCTTTTCACCAAACACACAATGCTCACAAAAATTCAAAACTTGATTTTTGTACCCATTCAGCAAATTCTGCTTACTCAACAAAGACAATCCCTTATCACTCATATGATCAAGTCATAAGTGCCACAACTGAGACTGATTCAGATCACTTTTCCTAGAAGCTAGAATAACTTCCCCTTCAATTACATTGGCCTGAGGATGATACAATTTAGAATGAAGTTTACCTTTCATGAGTACCATAGAGCCTTTACACACTTTAAATATTCCATTCTTGAAGTGAGGTTATACCCTTGATCATCTAAAGTCGAAAGAAAAATCAAATTTCTCTTTATCCGATAAACATGCCAATACTCAATGTTTCTGATAATTCCATCGAACATTCTCAATGTGATTTTACCAATCCTCTCTACTGGTAATGATTATCATCTCCTATGTAGACAGTCTCACTTATCTGCTTATAAGTTACAAACCAATTTCTGTGTTGACACATGTGAAAAGTAGCTCTAGAATCAAGAACCCAGGAATTATGCCCATGACTAGAACTCACGGCACATGCCAGTGTCAACAATATTTGCCGAATTATCTATTTTTTGCTTCCCTTTGTTCTTTTTCAACTTAGGACAATATCTCTTGTAGTGACCTTGCTCTCCTTACTCATAATAGTTCTGTTTCCTTACTATAGATGTCGATCTAGCGGTTTACTTTTTTCTGTTAAAGTACTTTTGTTGTGTTCTTCCTCTACTCATAAGACCCGCGCCCTCAATTCTGCTGTCTGGAAAGCTCATTTTCAATTCTTTAGATTTTAGTGCATTACTAACATTTTTGGTGAAATGTTATCTTCCCCATATATATAGTAGCGTATCGGCAAAAGTATCATAAGACGTTGGTAAAGAACATAACACAATCAAGGCCTGATCATCACTCTAAATTTTGATATCCACGTTCTTCAAGTCCATTATAATTGAATTGAACTCATCAAGGTGAGTTTTAATAGGTGTACCTTCGTTCATACAGAGATGTATAACATCTTTTTCAGGTAGAGGCGGTTTGTCAGCGATTTCTTAGAATACAGATATTCTGACTTCTTCCATGCCGTTGCTACAGAAGTTTCTTCAGCAATTTCCCGATGAACGCAATCAGTATTGCTCATGAAGATCGCACTCAAAACCCTCTCCTTCAGGTTTGCCTTCTCTGTCTCTTTCATCTCTTCAAGAAATTCCTCATCAATTGCCTTGCATAACCCTTGTAACACTAGGGAAGAAAAGAAAAGGGCATCCCGGTGTACTAAGCTCCCACTATGCGCGGGGTATGGAGAAGGGTCGGACCACAATGGTCTATCGTACGCAGCCTTACCCTGCATTTCTATAAGAAGCTGTTTTCACAGCTCGAACCCGTGACCTCATGGCCACATGGCAGCAACTTTACCAGTTACGTCAAGGCTCTCCTTCTGTAACACCAGGGAAGATTTCATCTTAATCTTCCATAGACTGAAACTAGAACCCCTGTCAAATTTCTCTATTTCGTACTTTGTTGAAGATGACGAAGACATCTTAACCCTAGATTACATGTAGAAAATCAAACATTGCTCTGATACCAATTGTTGCGGAAGATCGTGGGCTAACTAGCACACAATTACACACAAAGCAGATAGAGAAGAAAAGTCAACACAAGGAATTAACGAGGTTCGGCTAAGCCTAATCCTCGGGGCAGAAGCAGAGAGAGTTTTTCACTATGAATGAGAAGAAAAGCACAGTACAATCTATAGAATCCCCAACTACAACCCCTATATATAGGTCCCCAATAGTCCCAAACATATAAGAGAAAAATTTCTCAATTTGTCAAGGACAATAGGTTTTTCTTTCCCAAATCTATTACGATAATGAGTTTTCCCAAACCTATAGGGATTATGGGTTTCCTAAAAATACAAGAAAATAATTCAAGCCACAAAATAACAAATTAAATGAAGAAGTGATATCGACCTTAATTTATTTGAGATTAAGGCGTGTCGCTAGTTTTTATTATTATTATTATTATTATTATTATTATTATTATTATTATTATTATTATTATTATTATTATTATTATTATTATTATTATTATTATTATTATTATTATTATTATTATTATTATTATTATTATTATTATTATTATTATTATTAAAAATACGGAGGGAGTTAATTACAAGGTAGGAAATCGAATTCTCACCAACTGATAAAAGTTCAAGTAATCAACAAAAGAGCTATGAAAATTTCCCTATTATTGTTGTTTTAATAGATATATTCGTTTATTCTATGTGAAGTATTTAGTGAGGTGAATTTGATGCCCTACTTCACAATTATTTCTCAAATTCTTATTTCATTAAATTTTAAGAATACTATAGAAAAACGTTGAGATTCTACTAATTTGATGTTCATGTTAGTACTTGAATTGGTAATGTGTACTACTTGAATTTATCACGAAAGTATAAAATTTAGATTATCTTGTCCTTCTAGTATAGACAATGACCCCATTTTAATAAGTCCTATGGAGCAGGGAATACGGATTAGTCAGACCAATAATATCAAATACATTATACTATATTATAAGCATGAAGACCAAATTAAAAACATAAAAGACTGAAATAACCCTATAAAGTTGAATGACTATAATGCCCTTCAACATGATATTATTTCAAATACAATTTTGTACAAAAATATAAATATACATTCTAATAAAATTAATAAAAAAAGAAAATATTTAATTGAAATAAAGACAAACATGGAATTGGCAGCCCTTCAACTTTCAACATTGATAAGTAACCTCATATTAAATATTAAATAATAGTTACATGAATGTTGTTAATTGAAAATCTTACGTCTAGAATTTCTTAGGAATTTTAAGCATCACCAACCTTTGAATTATTTCTAATTCAATATATTTAGAACACAACCCAATGAATAAGGTGTCAATGATATTATTTTTATTCTCTTAAATAAATTGCTAAATGATTCATCCGTTGTAGAAACCGAAAAGTCGTATTTGCCATCTCATTGTTGTGATGTTGTTTCTTCTTTACTAATGAC
Organism: Nicotiana tabacum; assembly: GCF_000715075.1. Classification (NCBI taxonomy): domain Eukaryota; kingdom Viridiplantae; phylum Streptophyta; class Magnoliopsida; order Solanales; family Solanaceae; genus Nicotiana; species Nicotiana tabacum. The sequence goes on along the minus strand of NC_134093.1, from coordinate 409,149 downwards.
GTTATAACACTATTCATCCTTATGTGGCTAGACAATGTCAAAGCATTCTACAAGCGAACTTTCAAGCATTTAATTTGTTTATACCATATTGTTTGATATTTATAGGAAGAAGCAAAGTTTGGGGTCTACGACAAGGCAGTGTTTCTCTACTAAAGTAAGTAACTGGTTCATGTAACGTTTTCATCTTCTTTTTTCATTTTTTCTTTATTTGGTGTATATTTTCTAGATTGTATATGTAAAAATTTCTAAGTCTATGTTAATTTGGGTCATTCAGAAATATTGTAGCAATTATGGTAGTATAATTATTCATTGAGTGTTACCTAGATAAATTATAATTTTAGTTTGTTTTATTTGGTTCTCAATTTCTATGTATGTATTCGTACTGACATTTTGGAATGAAAACTTAGCTGATGATGTTTCATGTATGGCTATGTGAGCACGATTTTGCTCTCGATTAGTAATCAGAATTGGATTTTTAATAGAAGTTAGTGTAACGACCCGACCGGTCATTTTGAGTATTACAATCCCGTTCTTTCATTTACTGCTCAATTTATGCGTGATAATTTATTATATGACTTGCCGGAGGTAATTGGTTCTGGTCTGGTGAGGTTTTGGAATGATTTGGAAAACATAGTTCCAAGGTTTAGAACTTAGTTTGAAAAGGTTAACCGGATGTTGACTTATGTGTAATGACCCGTGAGAGTTTTTGCTAAGGAAATTAAGGTTTTGTGGTGCCGAAGAAAATATTTTCGGTAGAAAAAAATATTTCTGCGGCCCACTATGCGGTCGCAGAATCACTTTGCGTACCGCATAATGGCCGCGGAGTGAAGCAGGTGAGGCAGCTTTGGAGACTAGTTTTGGCGCATTATGCGATCGCAGACCAGTTCTGCGGTGCATTATGCGACCGCAAAATAGGTCTGCGGACCACATAATGGCCACAGACTGAAACAGGGTTGCCCAGTTCCGGAGGGCCCTTTTTGGTACTCATTATGCGGGCCGCAGAAGCATTATGCATATTAGCGTCGGGGCTTCAATTTTTTTAATTTTTGACCCGACCCTATTTCGATACATTGAGGCAAAAGGACTCTTTTGGAGCAAAAATCTGATATTTTAGAGAGTGGTGAGAGCATCTTAGAGAGAGAAAATGAAGACCTAGTCAATTGTTCATCAATTCTTGTTCAAGGCTTGAAGATTTCACAAGGATCTTACTAGAGCTTCAAAGAGGTAAGAATTTCTTCCCCCAATTCTTCAATTTCGAGTTTGGATAAAGGTGGGTGATTGAGAGTATGATTATTGAGTGTAAAAGTATTATTTATACATATACATACCAATAAGGTTTGTGAAAATATTGTTGAGTTTAAATGGGTAAAGATTGGGTTGAAAATGGTAGAAATATTCAAAGACTTTAATTGAAGATTTGAGGGTCGAGTTGATATCGAAATTTGGTAAAATTTGTATGGTTGGACTCGTGGTTGGATGGGCGTTCATATTTTATAACTTTTGTCGAGTTTCGATATGTGGGCCCCACATGCAATTTTGAGTAAATTTTGGTTTTTAATTGGAAAATTAGTATTTTCTTATGGAATTAATTACAATAGTTGGTATTAACTGAATCAAATTAATTTCGACTAGATACGAGGCTTTCAGAGACCAATTCTCATGGCAAAGGCATAGCGGAATAAAGAATTACACTGTTTAAGGTAAGTAATAGTTTTAAATTTGGTCCCGAGGGTACGAAACCCATATTATGTGTTATGTGATTGGTTTTGAGGTGATGCACATGCTAGGTGACGGGCGTGTGGGCGTGCACCGTAGGAATTGTGACTTGGTCAAATTCCATGGAATTGTGTAGTTGAATAATCTGTTGATACCCGTATATTTTTCCATGTATTAGGGAAATTGAACTATGAATCATGTTTAAACCATGTGTTGACACTGTTGGGACCCACAGAGGTCGTGTACATGTTGAATTATGTGTTAAATTGCTATTTGTACTTAGTCATGATTTTACTTGCATATTACATCTCAGTCTCTCTTATTCATTATTGATGCATCATATCATTATTGTTGGGCTGATTATCATGATTTTTGAGAACCCGAGAGATTATAGAGGTTGATGACACAGTGAGACCGAGGGTCTAATTGTGAGGATATTTATGGACCGGGCTGCACGTCACAACATATTTCATTGATTTATGCAATGATTGACTTGATATAGCGCTTGGGCTGAAGGAGCCCCTCCGGAGTCTGTACACCCCCCAGTGAACGCAGGTACCTACTGAGTGCGAGTGCCGAGTGATTGAGAGGAATGAGTGACTGTGAGAAAAGAGTGATTGTGAGGAAAGAGTGACTGCGAGGTTGGAGTGAATGGGAGGATTGGGTGAATGTTACTATGAGAGGATGTATTGATTTCATTGTTGCTGCATTTCAGCTGTCATATATGACTGTTTTGGAAATATTTCTAAAATACATTTTCTTCTATTTTAGTCAAAGTTGATATGAAATTATGATGAAATTTTAAATGTTGAACTTGAGAGAATGCCTACCCTTTTATGTTGAAAATTTATGTATTTGGGCTTAGCTGTGAAGCTCGTCACTACCTTCAGTTCTTATTTATTATTATTACTTACTGAGTTGGTTGTACTCATACTACACCCTGCATTTCGTATGCAGATCCAGGTGATTTCGGACATAGTGGGTGTTGATTCTTTCACACAGTTGATTTTCCGAAGATTCAGAGGTAGCTACCATGTTTCGCAGACCTTGTCTCTACTTCCCTATCTCCCTGTTTACTGTATTTGGTCTTAGACTATTATAGACCATATTTTCCATATTTGTAATGCATAGATACTCATGTACTCAGTGACACCGGGTTTTGGGAGTGTATTTATATCCAGTATTTGTGGGATTCTCTCTTAAACTTAATTATGATATTTTCCGTATTTAAAAGATATTGTGGGTTATTGATTATGTCGACTTGCCTAGTATTGAGATAGGCGTCATCCCGACGGGTGAGATTTCGGGTCGTGACAAGTTGGTATTAAAATCTAGGTTATATAGGTCTTACGAGTCATGAGTAGGTTTAGTAGAGTCTTGCGGATTGGTACGGAGACGTATGTACTTATCTTCGAAAGGTTGTCGAACCCTTAGGAAAATTTCACTTTCTTGTATTCTATCGTGCGAACTTGTTGATTCTGGAAAACTAAAATTCTGTTATTCTATTCTATCACAGATGGTGAGAACACGTACTACCGAATCAAACGGTCAGCCACCGGTTAGGGATGCAAGAGGTCGGGGCCGTGGTAAAGGCCGGGGTCGAGGTAGAGGTCGAGATGTCACTCAAACAACGGTTGGAGCATCACCTGTAACACCACCAGTTGCTCTAGCTCAGGAGCAGATTCCAAATATAGTTGAGCCGGTGGGACTCGCCCAGGCACCAGCTGTGCCCATTGAGATTCCAAGCGTACAGGAGGCTTTAGCTAAGATATTGACAGTTTGCACTGGCCTTGCTCAGGTGGTTTCAGTTCAGGCCGCACCAGCCACTTCTCAGGCCGGGGGAGGCACTCATACCCCTGTTGCCCATGCTCCAGAGCAGGTAGTGCAGGGACTTCAGATACCGGGGGCACTACCAGTCCAGTCGGCTGCAGCTGTTTAGGACCCAGTAGTCCCCGTTATGGAAGATGCTGAGCAGAGGAGAATTGAGAGAGTTGGTAGGCTTCAACCTCCATCATTTAGCGGTGCTGAGTCAGAGGATACTCAAGGTTTTCTGGATAAGTGCCAGAGGATGCTTCAGAGAACAAGTATTCTGGAGATCATTGGGGTCTCGTTTACCATTTTTCAGTTTTCTGGGGTTGCCTTCAGATGATAGGGGGCTTATGAGAGGCGTAGGCCGATCGGTGCAGCACCACTTATATGGCAGGAATTCTCCATCCTCCTTTTGGAAAAGTTTGTGCCGCAGTCTCGCAGAGAGGAGCTACGCAGACAGTTTGAGCAGTTACGTCAGGATGGTATATCTGTGATGTAGTACGAGATGAGATTTTCTGAGTTGGCTCATCACACAGTTTGGTTGGTTCCCACTGATAGGGAGAGGATTAGGAGGTTCATTGATGGCCTCACATATCAGCTGTGGTTACTTATGACTCGGGAGAGAGTATCTGGTGCTACCTTTGATGAGGTAGTTGACATTGCTCGGCAGATAGAGATGGTTCGTAGCCAAGAGCGTGGAGAGAGGGAGGCTAAGAGGCCTTATGGTTCAGGTAATTTTAGCGGTGTTCCTTCTGAGGGTCAATTTTATCACGGTAGGGGTCGTCCTTACAGACACGCTCAGACGGGTCGTCCAGTTCACCGTGGTGCATCATCCGGGCAGGGTTCATATAGTTCTCATCAGGGTCAGTCATCTCTCGTGTCCCTTCAGTTCAGGGTTCATTTGCACCGGGTGCTTCTAGCAGTTATTCTGGTTCTCAGAGCCCGATTCAGTCCGCACCACCACCAGTACCGGAGAGCTGCTTTGAGTGCGGGGAATTTGAGCATATGTGGAGGTAGTGTCCTCGTCGCTCGGGAGGTCAAGTGCAAAGTATGAGTCATACTACAACTTCAGCACCAGTTACTTCGCCACCCGCCCAGCCAACCCGAGGTGAGACTCAGTCAGCTAAGGTTCGCCAAAGAGGGGGAGGCCGATTAGGTGGCGGTCATGCCCGATTATATGTTTTTCCTGCCAGACCAGATGTTGTTTCTTCAGATGTAGTGATCACAGATATTGTCTCAGTGTGCCATAGTGAGGCTTCTATATTATTTGACCCTGTTCTACTTATTCGTATGTGTCATCGTACTTTACTCATTATCTGGATATGCCATGTGAGTCCTTAGTTTCACCTATTCGGGTATCTACGCCGGTAGGCGATACTATTATTGTGGACTGTTAATTTCGATCGTGTGTGGTAATTATTGGGGGACTGGAGACTATAGTTGATCTCTTATTACTCAGTATGGTTGATTTTGTTGTAATCCTGGGTATGTATTGCTTGTCTCCATATCATGATATTCTGGTCTGTCACATAAAAACCGTGATGTTGGCAATGCCGGGGTTGCCAAAGGTCGAATGGAGAGGTTCTCTAGATTATGTTCCCAGTAGGGTAATTTCTTATTTGAAGGCCCAAAGTATGATGGGGAAGGGGTGTTTGTCATATTTGGCCTTTGTGAGAAATATTGATGCAGATACCCCTTCTTTTGATTCAGTACCGGTAGTGTGAGACTTTTCAGATGTATTTCCTACAGACCTGCTGAGTATGCCACCCGATAGGGATATTGATTTCGGTATTAACTTGGTGCTGGGCACTCAACCCATTTCTATTCCTCTGTATCGTATGGCACCAGCTGAATTGAAAGAATTGAAAAAGCAACTTCAAGAACTCCTTGATAAGGGGTTTATTAGGCCTAGTGTGTCACCTTACGGTGCATCAGTTTTGTTTGTGAAAAGGAAAAATGGTACTATAAGGATGTGCATCGATTACAGGCAACTTAACAAAGTTACAATCAAAAATAAGTATCATTTGCCGCGTATTGATGGCTTATTTGACCAACTTCAAGGAGCGAGATCACGAGTTAAAAATTCAGGATTCGGATATTCTAAAGACGATATTCAGGACTCGTTATGGTCACTACGAATTTCTTGTGATGTTATTTAGGTTAACCAATGCCCCAACAACATTTATGCACCTGATGAATAGCGTATTCCAACCGTATCTTGACTCATTTATCGTGGTATTTATTGATGATATCCTGGTGTACTCACGTAGCCAGGAGGAATATGCACAACATTTGAGTATTGTGCTACAGAGGCTGAGGGAAGAGAAACTTTATGCCAAATTCTCTAAGTGTGATTTCTAGCTTAGTTCGGTGGCATTCTTGGGACACATAGTGTCCAATGAAGGAATTAAGGTAGATCCAGAAATGATAGAGGCAGTTCAAAGTTGGCCTAGACCATCTTCAGCTACTGATATTCGGAGTTTTCTCGGCTTGGCCAGTTATTATCGTCGCTTCGTGGATGGATTCTCGTCTATTGCATCGCCCATGACTAAATTGACCCAGAAAGGTGCTCCGTTCTGATGGTCGGATGAATATGAAGAGACCTTTCAGAAGCTCAAGATAGCTTTGAATACTGCCCCAGTATTGGTGTTGCCTACAGGTTCAAGGTCTTATACTGTATATTGTGACGCATCACGTATTGGTCTCGGCGCAGTGCTGATGTAAGACGGTAGGGTGATTGCCTATGCGTCCAGACTATTAAAGGTACACGAGAAGAATTATCCGATCCACGACCTTGAATTAATAGCTATTGTTCATGCCTTGAAGATTTGGTGGCATTAATTGTATGGTGTCCATTGTGAAGTTTATACCGATCACCGGAGTCTACAACATGTGTTTGAACAGAAGGATCTTAATTTGTGATAGCGAAGGTGGTTAGAGTGGCTTAAGGAATATGATATCACCATTCTCTATCATACCGGAAAGGCCAATGTGGTGACCGATGCCTTGAGTCGTAAGGCGGAGAGTTTGGGCAGCTTCACATACTTACCGGTAGCAGAGAGGCCTTTAGCCTTGGATGTTCAGGCCTTGGCCAACCAATTTGTTAGATTGGATATTTCCGAGCCGAGTCGAGTTTTGGCTTGTGTGGTTTCTCGGTCTTCTCTTTGTGATCGTATCAGAGAGTACCAGTATGATGATCCCTATTTGCTTGTCCTTAAGGACACGATTCAGCACGGTGATGCCAAGGAAGTCACTATTGGAGATGACGGTGTATTACGGATGCAGGACAGGCCATGTGTGCCTAATATAGATGGGTTGCGTGAGTTAATTCTCCAGGAAGCTCGCAGTTCGCGGTACTCCATTCATCCAGGTGCCGCGAAGATATATAAGTATTTGAGGCAACACTATTGGTGGAGGCGAATGAAGAAAGATATAGTTGGGTTTGTAGCTCGATCTTTAAATTGTCAACAGGTGAAATACGAGCATCAAAGACCGGGCGGATTGCTTCAGAAACTTGAAATTTCGGAGTGAAAATGGGAGCGTATTACCATTGATTTCGTAGTTGGGCTTCCGCGGACATTGAGAAAGTTTGATTATATTTTGGGGATTGTAGATCGGTTGACCAAGTCTGCGCATTATATTCCAGTTGGTATTAATTATTCTTCGGAGCGGTTGGCTGAGATTTATATCCGCGAGTTTGTTCTCCTACATAGTTTGCAAGTGTCTATCATTTCATATCAGGGCATGCAGTTTACATCACAGTTTTGGAGAGCAGTACAGCGAGAATTAGGTACAGAGATTCAACTAAGTGGACAGAAAACTCGCACAAGCGAGCTCGCAGGTGCGAGCTGGGATGCGCAGAAGCGGAGGGTAGGCTGGTGATTGTGGAGCGCAGATGTAGAAGGTATCTCGCAGGTGCGGACACGCACATGCACGTGGCGGATCGCATATGCGATAATGTACACAGAAGCGGGGGCAAATCTGCAGAAGCGGTTAAAAATTCCGCAGGTGCCCTCTGGACAGTGTACAAAAATAGAGGGGTCTATGATTTTCTCTTTTTTGGACATTCCAAACACGGCTTGAGGCGATGTTTGAGCGAGAAATCACGGGGAATCTTGATGTAAGTCACTTGTGATCATTTCTACTCTATAATATTGAATTATCATCAAATAATCTGACTAGATTACATATTTTTGAGGTGTAAATCGGGGATTTGAACTTAGGGATTTGAAAATAAGATTTGAAGATTTGGAGGTCGAGTTGAGGTCGTATTTTGGTTAAATTGGTATGGTTAGACTCAAGGTTTAATGGAATTTCGGATTTTGTAACCTTTGTCGGGTTTTGAGACGTGAGCCCCGCATGCGATATTTGGGTTAAATTTCGGATTATTGTAGAAAATTTGTATTTTCATATGAAATTTTTTCCTATAATTTGTATTATTTGAATCAAATTAATTATGACAAGATTCGAGCTGATTGGAGTTGAAAAATCGAAGAAAATATTATTTTTGCTGAGCTATTTATTCCCGAATATTTTGTAAGATTTTGTACTCATTGTGATTCAGCCATGACCTCCCTATTGTGATATTGTAATATTGATACGCATGCGGTGGTATAAGGTCTGGGTGTTGAAATGCATGTGGTGAGATAAGGGTGGCTTGATACGCGTGGCTAGCAGGGGAAAAATATAATCTAGTCGGGATAAGAGTAGCTAAAATGCGGGATGCTAGAACGGGAAAAATATTTTCTTTAAAATTAATTGTGAAGGCTCCCGCGGTGATATAAGGAAATGAGATATTGTGAATTTATTTATGATTTGGAATAACGAGGCGGTACCTCGGGAGTGCCCTTGTTGATATTTCTTTATGGCTGCATTTGCCTTTGATTATTGTTGTGATTTTCTTAAAGTTGTAAATTTCTGTTTTCTTTCCGCGAGGTATTATTTGCCCTTATTCTGTGTAATTTAATGGTGACATACTACTTACTTGATTCATTTCCACTGTTATTTATTATTATTATATTGTTAAATATTTTACCATGTCTTTTATTATTTTCAGTAGGGCTTGACCTGACCTCGTCACTACTCTACCAAGGTTAGGCTTGGCACTTACTAGGTTTCGCTGTGGTGTACTCATACTACATTTCTGCATATCTTTTTGTGCAGGTCCAGGTACTTCCTACCAGCCGAGATATCAGAGAGCTACCTGTGTACGGAGACTTCGAGGTATATCTGCCAGCATCCGCAGACTCCGGAGTCCCCTTCTATCCTTATTATGTTGCTTCCTTATTTTATTTAGACTCTGATATATAGAGACATTGAGGATAAATTCTTAGAAGCTTGTGACTTATTTCTACCGGGTTTTGGGAGTTGTAATTATGTAAATTTGCAGATTTATTTATTTCAGATTTCTCTTGTTATTCCGCATTGATAGGCTTACCTAGTCTTAGAGACTAGGTGCCATCACGACATCCTACGGAGGGAATTTGGGGTCGTGATAAGTTGGTATCAGAGCTCTAGGTTCATAGGTGTTATGTGTCACAAGCAGGTTTAGTAGAGTCTCGCGGATAAGTACGGAGACGTCTGTACTTATCTTCGGGAGGCTATGGAACTGTTAGGAAAAATGTTCACTTCTTTGATTCCTTATCGTGCATATTTGTTGACTTCGAAATTCTAAACTCTTGTCTTTCTATTCTCTCACAGATGGTGAGGACACGCACAATTGGATCCGATGATCAGACACCCGTGCCCCCTGTTGGAGCCGCAAAAGGCCGGGGTCGGGCGAGAGGCCCTGTCAGAGGCTGAGGAAGACCACGTGGTGCTGCCAGAGCACCTGCACAAGCTGCTGCAGCAGAGCCACCAGTAGCTCCAGTTGGAAAGCAGGTTTTGAGACGCCTCTTACTACTCCTGCACTTCAGGAGACTCCTGTCCAGTTCTTGAGCTTGTTTGGCACTCTAGCTCAGACAGGACTAATTCCACTTGCTCCTGCCACATCTCAGGCCGGGGGAGGAGCACAGACTCCTACCGCCCGCACCCCAAAGCCACGGGTCCAGGTTTACCATGAACCGGAGGTTATACCAATGCAAATAGTTGTTCCAATTCGGCCTGAGGTTAGGGCAGCAGTTTTATAGGGGAAGCACCAAGAAGTACCACCATCCCACCTTCAACGGTTTAGTTTCAGAGGATGCTCAGGGTTTTCTTGAGGAATGTCACCGTATCCTCCGTACTATGGGTATTGGGGATTCCAATGGGGTTTCTTTCACGACATTCCAGCTTAGAGGAGCGGCATACCGGTGGTCGCGGGCATATGAGTTGGATAGTCCGGCTGATGCAGCTTTACTCACTTGAACTCAATTTTCAGATATGTTCTTGAGGGCGTATGTTCCTCGGAGTTTTAGAGATGCATGGTGCGCAGAGTTTGAGTAGTTGCGTCAGGGTTCTATCACCGTGTCAGAATATTCGGTCCAATTCAGTGATTTGGCTAGGCGTGCACCAGCCTTAGTTGCTATTGTTCGAGAGCGGGTTCGCCAATTTATTAAGGGTCTCCACCCTAGTATCAAATTCAGTATGGCCCGAGAGCTAGAGATTGACATCACATACCAACAGGTGGTGTCAATTGCTAGGAGATTGGAAGGTATGCGGATCCGGGAGAGGAAAAAGAGAGAAGCTAAAAGACCCCGAGATTCTAACACATATAATAATTCTCGTGCCCCAGCTGCAGCTCGTCATAGTAGAAGCTATGTGAGTCGTCCTATTCATTCATCACTTCCATCTTTCACTGCTATTCCGGTTACTTCCAGACCTTAGGTTCCATATTATGCACCACAGTGTCTACTGTACCTCCTGTACGGGGTGCTTTCTGTAGGCAGTCTAGTCGATCAGGCCCGAGCCAGTCCCAGCAGCCATGTCCTCCGAGGACTTATTTTGAGTGTGGTGACACTAGTCATATAATGAGGGATTGCCCCCAGATTTATGAGGGATGCACCTCCACAGATTTCTCAGGCCTCACCCATTCCACAGGGCCCTCAGGCTTCTCAGGCCATGATCACTGCACATATTGCCACACCACATACACAGCTAGCTAGAGGTGGAGGTCGGATAGGTAGAGGTCGCCCTAGAGGGGGAGGCCAGGCCAGATATTATGCCCTTCCTGCTAGGACAGAGGCTGTTGCATCCGATTCTGTTATCACGGGTATTATTTCGATCTGTCATAGAGATGCATCAGTCTTATTTGATCCAGGCTCCACTTATTCTTATGTGTCATCTAATTTTGCCCTGTATTTGGGCGTACCCATGACTCTTTGAGTTCCTCTGTTTATGTATCTACACCCGTGGGTGATTCTATTATTGTTGACCACGTGTACCGGTCATGTTTGGTTGTAATAAGTGGTTTTGAGACCATAGATGATTTATTATTGCTCAATATGGTGGATTCCGAATCATTTTAGGCATGGACTGGTTGTCGCCCTATCACGCTATCCTTGATTGTCACGCCAAGACGTTGATGTTGTCTATGCCAAGTCTACCGCGGCTAGAGTAGAGAAGTACCTTGGATCATGTTCCTACTAGGGTTGTTTCATTTCTTAAGGCTCAACGAATGGTTGAGAAGGGGTGTGATGCGTATCTGGCCTATGTGAGAGATGTTAGTATTGATACTCCTACCATGGAGTCAGTTCCTGTAGTAAGAGATTTTCCTGATGTATTTCCAGCGGATCTTCCGGGTATGCCACCCGACAGGGATATTGACTTTGGCATTGATGTGTTACCGAGAACTCAGCCCATTTCTATTCCACCATATCTAATGGCCCCAACAGAGTTGAAAGAATTAAAAGAATAGTTACAGGAGGTCCTTGATAAGGGCTCCATTCAGCCCAGTGTATCGCCTTGGGGTGCTCCTGTCTTATTTGTGAAGAAGAAGGATGGTTGTATGGAGATGTGTATTTATTACCGCCAAATGAACAAGGTCACAGTGAAGAATAAGTATCCATTGCCACGTATAGATGACCTATTTGATAAGCTTCAGGGTACCAGGGTATTCTCTAAGATTTATTTGCGGTCAGGCTATCATCAGTTGAAAATTCGGGAGCCAGATATCCTGAAGACTGCTTTTAGGACTCGGTATGGTCATTATGAGTTCCTGGTAATGTTATTTGGGCTGACCAACACCCCAGCAACATTTATGCATTTGATGAACAATGTATTTCAGCCCTATCTTGACTCCTTCTTCATTGTATTTATTAACGTCATTTTGGTTATCATGAGTTGCACTTGAGGATTATGCTTCAGACTTTGAGAGAAAAGAAGTTATATGCAAAATTTTCAAAGTTTGAATTCTGGCTTGATTCGATAGCATTTTTAGGTCATGTGGTAACGAACAAGGGGATCCAGGTAGATCCGAAGAAAACTGAAGCAGTATAGAGTTGGCCCAGACCGTCATCAGCTACTGAGATCCGAAGTTTTCTTGGCTTGGCGGGGTATTATCGCCGATTTGTAGAGGGTTTCACTTCTATTGCTGCACCTATGACCAAATTTACCCACAAGCGTGCTCCGTTAAGGTGGACCAAAGAATGTGAGGAGAGCTTTCAAAAGCTCAAGACAGCTTTAACTACCGCCCCAGTATTGGTATTGCCTACAAGTTTAGGGATCTTATACTGTGTATTGTGATACGTCGTGCATTGGTCTCAGCGCGGTATTGATTTAAAACGGTAGGGTGATTGCCTATGCGCCCAGAAAGTTAAAGGTACATGAGAAGAATTATCCGGTCCATGACCTTGAGTTAGCAGCTATTGTTCATGCCTTGAAGATTTGGCGGCATTATTTATACGGTGTCCATTATGAGGTCTACACCGATCACCGGAGTCTAACACATCTGTTTAAACAGAAGGATTTTATCTTGCGGCAACTGAGGTGGTTGGAGTTGCTTAAGGATTATGATATCACCATTCTCTATCATCCCGGGAATGACAATGTAGTTGTCGATGCCTTGAGTCATAAGGCAGAGAGTTTAGGCAGCTTAGCATATTTACCGTCAGTAGAGAGGCCTTTATCCTTGGATGTTCAGGCCTTGGCCAACTAGTTTATTAGATTGGATGTTTCCGAGCCGAGCCGAGTTTTGGCTTATTTGGTTTCTCACTATTCTTTTTATGATCGTATCGGAGAGCGTCAGTATGATGACCCTCATCTGCTTGTCCTTAAGGATACAAATCAGCATGGTGATGCCAAGAAAGTCACTATTAGAGATGACGGTGTATTACAAATCCACGACAGGCTATGTGTGCCTAATGTAGATGGTTTGCATGAGTTGAATCTCCAGGAGGCTTAGAGTTCTCAGTACTCCATTCATCCGGGTACTACAAAGATGTATCAGGACTTGAGACAACACTATTAGTGAAGGCGGATGAAGAAAGATATAGTGGAGTATGTAGCTCGGTGCCTAAATTGCCAGCAGGTGAAGTATGAGCATCATCAACCGGGTGGATTGCTTCAGAAGTTGGAGATTTCAGAATGGAAATGGGAACGGACCACTATGGATTTTGCTGTTGGGCTCCCACAAACCCAGAGGAAGTTCGATGCAGTTTGAGTGATTGTGGATATATTGACCAAATCTGCTCATTTCATTCCTGTAGTCACTACTTACTCTTCGGAGTAGCTTACTCAGGTTTATATTCGCGAGATTATCAAACTTCATGGCATACCGGTATCTATCATCTCTGACAGGGGTACGCGGTTTACATCACGGTTCTGGAGGGCCGTACAACGTGAGTTGGGTACTCGGGTAGAGTTGAGTACATCATTTCACCCTCAGACGAACGGACAATCAGAGTGCACTATCCAGATATTTGAGGATATGCTTCGTGCGTGTGTGTTAGATTTTAGGGGTGTTTGGGACCAATTCTTACCACTTGCGGAATTTTCTTACAACAACAGCTACTGGGTTGGTTCGAACCGGGCGAAGCTAGGCTATTGGGTACAGACTTGGTTCAAGATGCTATGGAAAAGGTTAAATTAATTCAGGATCGACTTCTATAGCCCAATCTAGACAAAAGTGTTATGCGGATCGGAAGGTTTGTGATGTTGCATTCATGGTTGGTGAGCGGTCTTGCTCCGGGTTTCGCCCATGACGGGTGTTATGAGATTCGGGAAGAATGGCAAGTTAAGCCCTAGGTATATTGGGCCTTTTGAGATTCTTGAAAGAATTGGAGAGGTGGCTTACAGACTTGCGTTACCACCAAATCTCACTACAGTTCATCCAGTGTTCCATGTTTTCATGCTCCGGAAGTATCACGACGATCCATCGCATGTGTTAGACTTAAGCTCTGTCTAGTTGGAAAAAGGATCTATCTTATGTCGAGGAACCAATGGCCATTTTGGACAGACAGGTTAGAAAGTTGAGATCGAAGAGCATCGCTTCAGGAAAAGTACAGTGGAGGGGTCATCCTGTTGAGGAGGCGACTTGGGAGACCGAGCATGATATGCGTAGCTGTTATCCTCATCTTTTCACCACTCCAGTTATAATTCTAAACTCGTTCGAGGACGAACGTTTTTTTAAGAGGGGGAGGATCTTATGACCCGGCCAATCGTTTTAAAGGTTGTAGCCATGTTCCCCTATTTACTGCTCATTTTGTGCTTTATAACTGTTATGTGACTTGCCGGGGTATTCGGTTCGGGTCCGGAAGGATTTCGAAGTGAATGAGACATTTAGTCTCATAATTGAAAACTTAAGTTGGAAAAGTTGACCGGATGTTGACTTATGTGTAAACGACCTCAGATTTGAATTCTGATGATTTCAATTCCTCCGTATGGTGATTTTGGACTTAAGAGCATGTCCGAAAAATTATTTGGAGGTCCGTAGTGGAATTAGGCTTGAAATGGCGAAAGTTGAATTTTTTGGAAAGTTTGACCGGGGTGTTGACTTTTTGATATCGGGGTCGGAAACTGATTCTGGAAATTTGAATAGGTCCGTTATGTCATTTATGACTTGTGCGCAAAATTTGAGGTCGATCGGACGTGTGCGCAGAAGCGAGAGAAAATCCGCATAAGCGGTTAAAAATTCCGCAGGTGCGAAACCTCTAGACGGTGTACAAAAATAGAGGGGTCCGCGATTTTCTCCTTTTTGGACATTCCAAACAGGGGTTGAGGCAATTTTTGAGCGAGAAATCACGGGGAATCTTGAGGTAAGTCAATTGTGATCATTTCTGCTCTATAATATTGAATTATCATCGAATAATCCGACTAGATTATATGTTTTTGAGGTGTAAATTGAGGATTTGAACATAGGGATTTGAAAATAAGATTTAAAGATTTGGAGGTCGAGTTGAGGTCGGGTTTTGGTAAAATTAGTATGGTTAGACTCGAGGTTGAATGGCTTTCGGATTTTGTAACCTTTGTCGGATTTCGAGAAATGGGCCCCGCAGGCGATATTTGGGTTAAATTTTGGATTTTTGTAGAAAATTTGTATTTTCATATGGAATTTATTCCTATAATTTTGTATGGATTTAGGCGAATTAATTGTGACTAGATTCGAGCCGATCGGAGTCAGAAAATCGAGGAAAAGACATACTACTTAACTGATTGAGCGTGGTTTGAGGTAAGTGACTTATCTAACCTTGTGTGGGGGAAATTCCCCCTAGGAGTGGTATTGATGTGATAATTGTAACGTCTTGAAAGTCATGTACACGAGGTCACGAGTGTGTACACTGGCTAAATGTGAAAGATTATGTCTTTAAATTGTGTAGATTACTGATGCATATTAATTAAATTATTTTATCCTATTATATTCATCATCATTGATCTACTTTATATTCTTAAATTTTTCTAACATTTGTCCTACTAATTATTTTACCTTTTTAGTTGAAACTTTATTTATTTTATTCTGTGCATTATTTGAAGGTTGAATTTCTTTAATTTAAATATTATTAATATGAAGTATTTGATATTTTTAAATTTGGTATTGAGGCAACGTGTTAAAAATTGTGAAATATTATTTTTGCTGAGCTATTTATTCCCGAATATTTTATGAGATTTTTTACTCATTGTGATTGAGCCGTGAGCTCCCTATTGTGGAAAATATTATTGTTGTTGCTGATTTATTTGGCAAATTAAAATATTTGAGCACTTGAGGTGCAAATTGTGAGATATTGTGATATTGATACGCATACGGTGGTATAAGGTCTGGGTGTTGAAATGCATGCGGTGATATAAGGGTGGCTTGATACGCGTGGCTAGTAGGGAAACTAGTAGAAGTCATGCAGTGTGATAAGGGTGGCTAAAACGCGGGATGCTATTTTGAAAAAAATATTTTCTTTAAAATTAATTGTGAAGGCTCCCGCGGTGATATAAGAAAATGGGATATTGTGAATTTATTTATGATTTAGGACTACGAAGCGGTACCTCGGGAGTGCCTTTGTTGATATTTCTTTATGGCTGCATTTGCCTTTGATTATTGTTGTGATTTTTTTAAAGTTGTAAATTTCTGTTTTCTTTCCACGAGGTATTATTTGCTCTTATTCTGTGTAATTTAATGGTGACATACTACTTACTTGATTCATTTCCACTGTTATTAATTGTTATTAGATTGTTAAATATTTCACCATGTCTTTTATTATTTTCAGTAGGGCCTGACCTGACCTCGTTACTACTCTATCGAGGTTAGGCTTGGCACTTACTGAGTTTCGCTGTGGTGTACACATACTACGCTTCTGCACATCTTTTTGTGCAGATCCAGGTACTTCCTACCAGCCGAGATATCAGTGAGCTACCTGTGTACGGAGACTTCGAGGTATATCTACCAGCGTCCACAGACTCCGAAGCCCCCTTTTATCCTTATTATGTTGCTTCTTTATTTTCTTTAGACTGTGATATATAGAGACATTGAGGATAAATTCTTAGAAGCTTGTGACTTATTTCTACCGGATTTTGGGAGTTGTAATTATGTGAATTTGCAGATTTATTTATTTCAGATTTCTCTTGTTATTCTGCATTGATAGGCTTACCTAGTCTTAGAGACTAGGTGTCATCACGACATCCTACGGAGAAAATTTATGGTTGTGACAAGTGGAGAGGTCGGCCAGTCGGAGAAGCTACTTGGGAGATTGAGCGGGAGATGCGGAGCAATTATCCAGACCTATTTGAGACTCCAGGTATAATTCTAAACTCGTTCGAGGATGAATGTTTGTTTAAGAGGGGAAAATGTAATGACTTGGTTGGTCGTTTTGAGTATTACAACCTCGTTTTCTCATTTACTGCACAATTTATGCGTGATAATTTGTTATGTGACTTGCCGGGGGTAATTGGTTTGGGTCCGGTGAGGTTTTAGAATAATTTGGATCACATAGTTCCAAGGTTTAGAACTTAAGTTGAAAAGGTTGACCGGAGGTTGACTTATGTGTAACAACCCCGGAGAATATTTGCTAAGAAAATTAAGATTTTGTAGTGCCAAGGTAGATCAATTAGTACAAAGGTTATAGAAATTTCATGTAGCGAGCAAGCTCACCGCGGCTCGGACTTTTTGGGTTGAACAATGCACTCGGGAGTAAAAAAAAAATTTCGGCGGGGGGAAAATATTATGCGGCCCACTATGCGGTTGCAACACCACTCTGCAGACCGCATAATGGCCGCAGAGTGAAACAGGTGAGGCGGCTTTGGAGACCAAGTTTGCGGCGCATTATGCAATCGCAGACTAGTTCTGTGGTGCATTATGCGACCGCAGAACAGGTCTGCGGATCACATAACGGCCGCAGACTGAAGCAGGTTGCCCAGTTTCGGAGGGCCCTTTTTGCGACCCATTATGCAGGCCGCAAAAGCATTATGTGGTCGCATATGCAACCGCAGATTAGCATCGGGGCTTTAATTTTTGACCCGACCCTATTTCGATATATTGAGGCAAAGGGACTCTTTTGGAGCAAAAATCTAATATTTTCGAGAGTGGTGAGAGCATCTTAGAGAGAAGAAAGTGAAGACCTAGTCAATTGTTCATCAATTCTTGTTCAAGGCTTGATGATTTCACAGGGATCTTACTAGGGCTTCAAAGAGGTAAGAATTTATTTCGCCAATTCTTCAATTTCAAGTTTGGGTAAAAATGGGTAATTGAGAGTATGATTCTTGAGTGTAAGAGTATTATTTATACATACACATATCAATAAGGTTTGTGAAAAGATTGTTGAGTTTAAATGGGTAAAGATTGGGTTGAAAATGGTAGAAATCTTCAAAGACTTTAATTGAAAATTTGAGGATCGAGTTGATGTCGGAATTTGGTGAAATATTTTCACATATTAGGGAAATTGAACTATGAATCATGTTTAAACCATGTGTTGACACTGTTGGAACCTACATAGGTCGTGTACATGTTGAATTATCTGTTAAATTACTATTTGTACTCAATCACAGTTTTACTTGCATATTACATCCCAGTCTCTCTTATTCATTATTGATGCATCATATCATTGTTGTTGGGATGCTTATCATGATTTCTGAGAGCCCGAGAAACTGGAGAGGTTGATGACTGAGTGAGGCAGAAGTCCTAATTGTGAGGATATTTATGGATCGGGCGGCACGCTGCAGCATGTTTCATTGATTTATACCATGATTGGCTTGATATAGCACTTGGGTTGAAGGAGCCCATACGGAGTCTGTAAATACCCCCAGTTAGCGCAGGTACCTACTGAGTGCGAGTGCAAGTGCCGAGTGCCGAGTGATGAGTGATTGAGAGGAATGAGTGACTGTGAGGAATGAGTGACTGTGAGGAAAGAGTGACTGCAAGATTGGAGTGAATTAGAGGACTGGGTGAATGCTACTCTGAGATGATGCATTGATTTCATTGTTGCTGCATTTCAGCTGTCAAATATGACTGTTTTGGAAAATTTTCTAAAAGACATTTTCTTCTGTTTCAGTTAAAGTTGATATGAAATTATGGTGAAATTTTAAATGTTGAACTTGAGAACATGCCTACCCTTTTATGTTGAAAATTTATGTATTTGGGCTTAGCTGTGTAGCTCGTTACTACCTTCAGTTCTTATTTATTATTGTTACTTACTGAGTTGGTTGTACTCAAACTATACCCTGCACTTCGTATACAGATCCAGGTGATTCCGGACATAGTGGGTGTTGATTCTTTCACACAGTTGATTTTTCGGAGATTCATAGGTAGCTTCCATGTTTCGCAGACCTTGTCTCTCCTTCCCTATCTCCTTGTTTACTGTATTTGGTCTTAGACTATTATAGACCGTGTTTTCCAGACTTGTAATGCATAGATACTCATGTACTCAGTGACACCGGATTTTGGGAGTGTATTTATATCCAGTATTTGTGGGATTCTCTCTTAAACTTAATTATGATATTTTTCGTATTTAAAAGATATTGTGGGTTATTGATTATGTCGGCTTGCCTAGTATTCGATTATTAGTCAGAATTGGATTTTTAATAGAAGTTAGATTCTAGAAATTTTTTTTGCTTTTTAAGGGGCTAAACATTTGAATGTAGTAGGAGCTTCTCTAACAAAAACCAACAAAGAAAGAACAAAAAGGAGTTTTAAACAAAATACATCCTTTCCTATGAGAAAATGAACGATATGTGTCCAATTTCTTTCTAAAATAATTTTCAATGCATTTTTTTGGCATTTGATAAAATTCATGGTTAAATAATTTCTAAAATATATTTTCTCACATGAATATCTATATTATAGTATAAAAGGGATATTTTATGTTTTCTACAAGATTTATGATAATGGTAAAAGCAAACCTAGATAATAGGATAAAACATATACCAACACTAAATATTTATATCTCGTCAAATAAAACTAATGTAATTATACATAATCGTAAAGTTTAATTTATAATTTTATTTCCAACAAAAGCTACTATTTATAATATACTTGTGATCACAATTATTTCGATATATATTTTGTAAAAATTGATATGGGTTGCACGTGTCCAGAGACTAGTTATAACAAAAAGATTAACTGCGCTTTAAGCTAAAAATTGAGTAATTACCCGAATGGTAAAATTGTTTATTTATCTACAGAGGCAACCCCCCAAACCCCAGAAATCGAAGATGCTTAACCCAAAATCTCCTTTTAATCTTAAGGTCGTTATGCTTGATTTTTCTCAAGAATCGGATATTATTTGCATATTTCTAAAATGTACTTTAATTTGTCATTTCATGGCTAGCTTCGTCACCTTCTTTTGAATATAGCTTAATTTTACAAATTCAATTCGGTAAATAATTTGAACTTTTATTGTCGCTCTTAATTTCCAAAAGAAAAAGATTAAAATAACATCAAGTTCCTCGAACCCAACTTTGGATATGCGAACAAAATAAAAACGTGTCGTCACTCAATAGTACTTTAAAGATTGATCAATGAGAAGAAAGACCACGGAATTCAGTTTGAACTGATCGAGCTTAATTAATCACTTTCTCGGTATTGATATCTTAATTAATAGGATTGTTAGTAGTATTGAAGTAATAAATTGTACTATTATTTTAGCAGTGTCCTATTTCTTTAATTCATGTCCTGCCCCTTTATACGATGTCCCTATGGAAGGGCCTGAATAATTTATCTGGCCAAAATATTAATAAAATTTCATCGCACATGTAACTAGAGAACGGATAATAAAACCAAAGAGAACAAGTGAAGTGAACAAAATTCATCTCTTTATTGATTTGGTGCACAAAGCACAAGTAGGCACTAGTAGACAGCCAACAATAATTAACACGAAACAAACCAAACAAAGATATATACTTACAATAATAAATTATAAAGAAGCAACATCAAAAAACATGAAAACTCAAATACACTTCAAAGATCAACTAAATAATTAATATTCTAATAAAAAACTAAGCTGTTGAAGCCACTTCCACGTGAAGACACAAAGAAAACAATGTGTAAGAAGGCCACCAGAGAAGTAGAAGCAAAGTGGTCCAAGTCGCTAGGAATCAACCTCTGAATTGCAAAGTTGATGATCTTATTGATTAAATTAATTGCTTTTGACCATGGACGTCTGAATCTTTCCCTCAAGAAGCCATCACTTATTTTGTGATTTAAACTGAAATCTGCAAAAGGGCAGCAGAAAAATATTAGAGCTTTAGTTGAATATCACCTTCAATTTTGTGTAATTAAAAGACTCCCTTATAAAAGTATAATTCAAACAGCTACTTACTTGAGTGGTTGTGGAAAATGGCCAAGCTTTTCAAACTGCTTAGTAGTGGACTGGTGGTGGCGGAGAAGCATAAATGTATACTGGAGGGGGAGGTGATTTTACGGGTGGGGGAGGTGAGGTGTAGTAGTATGGAGGAGGGGGAGACTTCACAGGTGGAGGTGGGGAGTGGTAATAGTATGGAGGTGGTGGAGACTTCACAGGTGGAGGTGGAGAGTGATAATAGTATGGAGGAGGGGGAGACTTCACAGGTGGAGGTGGGGAGTGGTAATAGTAGGGAGGTGGGGGAGATGGTGATGGGGGTGGTGGAGAGTGGTAATAGTATGGAGGTGGGGGAGATGGTGATGGGGGTGGTGGAGAGTGGTAATAGTATGGAGGTGGGGGTGATGGTGATGGTGGTGGTGGAGACTTGTAGTAATAGGGAGGTGGAGGTGATGGTGATGGTGGGGGAGGGGACTTGTAGTAATAGGGAGGTGGAGGTGATGGTGATGGTGGTGGTGGAGACTTGTAATAGTATGGCGGAGGAGGAGACGGGTCCGGGGGTGGTGGAGACTTGTAGTAGTATGGTGGAGGAGGAGATGGCGATGGTGGTGGAGGAGACTTGTAATAGTAAGGAGGTGGTGGTGATGGAGAGGGTGGTGGTGGTGACTTGTAATAATAAGGTGGAGGAGGAGATGGCGATGGTGGTGGAGGAGACTTGTAATAGTAAGGAGGTGGGGGTGATGGTGATGGGGGTGGTGGTGACTTGTAATAGTAAGGTGGAGGAGGAGATGGAGATGGTGGTGGTGGAGACTTGTAATAGTAAGGTGGTGGTGGCGGTGACTTATACACGTATTTCGGTGATGGAGGAGGCGGGGACTTGTAGACGTATTTTGGTGATGGAGGAGGCGGTGATTTATACACGTATTTAGGGGATGGAGGCGGCGGTGATTTATACACGTATTTTGGTGATGGAGGAGGCGGTGACTTATACACGTATTTCGGTGATAGAGGAGGCGGGGACTTGTACACGTATTTTGGTGATGGAGGAGGCGGTGATTTATACACGTATTTAGGGGATGGAGGCGGTGGTGATTTGTACACATATTTCGGTGATGGAGGAGGCGGGGACTTGTACACGTATTTTGGTGATGGAGGAGGCGGTGACTTGTAGACGTATGTTGGGGTTGGAGGAGGCGGTGATTTATACACGTATTTAGGGGATGGAGGCGGCGGTGATTTGTACACATACGTTGGGGTTGGAGGAGGCGGTGACTTATACACGTATTTTGGTGATGGTGGAGGTGGTGACTTGTATATATATTTTGGTGACGGAGGAGGTGGAGATTTGTAATAGTAAGGTGCGGGAGTTGGCTTAGGCTTCATGCATTCTTCATAAGGAGTTTTGGAGGCATAAGCAAATGGTTTTGCATAGAGTACAACTTCGTATTTATCCTTTGACTTCACTTTGAGGCTAGCACCTTTAATGCCCCAGTGTAGATTTGTAGGAATGTTACATTTTGAATCCTTTGGTGCTTTGTGGAGTTTAGCCATGCATGCATCTGCTCCATATTTAGCATAGTCAAATCCTTCGACTGTGATAGCAAACTTGCCATTGATTTTAGTGGTACCATAGCTCTTGATTTTCTTGTCACCAACTTTGCATGTGACCTCAACAACAGCACCTACTCCGAGTGTGACAAATGATAATTTCAATTAGTACTTAATAATTGAGTTGTTAACAGATCATATAGACATATATTCACCATATTTTCAAACTAGCTACAATAACCAACTTTGTCCTATTCTTAATGTATAAAAATAACTGTTCCATCACATGATCAAAAGCTCATTTTCCACTTTTTCCTTTTTATCTAATAAGGAATATAAAAGTCAAGAATCTACCCATCTGGCTTCCTTTACTGCTTTTAAGCTGTAGGCTCCCTTTTGTTGAATGATGGCTAGATTAAAATGGGCAGTTTGTGAGCCAACGAAGACTCCGTTTGGACACCACAAGAGGAAGCCGCTTTTTCACCATTTTGGTGATTATCCAACAAATTTATTTCATTATTATATATTTTAATAGTTTGATAATAATTACTTAATCATAAAAAAAGAAAAGCTAAAGAAAACCTTAATACCACAAATAATTACTTAATCATGAATATATATCTCATAGATCCACAGGGAAGACTGCTTTTTGTATGGATATCATAGATAGATGATATTGATTTTTGTATGGGAAGACAGTATTTTTCTTACTTTTACTATTTTGATTTTTTTTATGATTCAGTTGTAAAAAAAACTTCTTCGATGCTACTTCTTGGTTTTTAAAAACTTTTTTGACAAATATATTTATGACATTTATCAACTTTATAAATAATTCAAGAATTAGCCTTACAATTAACCCTGCATACAAGATTTATCACTTTCATTTTCAGAACCAAGTATTAATTGTCATTCGCTTTCACTATAATATTCCATATATTTAGAAAGAATGTTGGTTGGTTGACACATTATTAATGAAGTTGGTGCCTTCAAATTCAAGCATGTCTCAGGGTATTTCTCCAAGATCAAAAACTCAGGAAGACACATTAATTTCGAGGAAAGCTAAGAACGAAGAGAATAATTGCTTCACAAGTAATTAAACATCTTACTGAATATTGTTATGAAGAAATATTAAACAGGAAAAAAAAAAAGAATATTGCAGAGATGAGTACTATACCTTTGAGGTGCTTCTTGTCGTGGGAGTTCTTTGGGTATTTCCAGTCATAGCATCTGTAGCAGTAGACTTTTCCAACAACTTTAACGATCAAGGAATGATGAGGAGGATAGTAAGGAGTTGGGGGTGGTGGTGAAGTGTAGTAGTAAGGTGGAGGAGGTGACTTAACTGGTGGTGGAGGGGAGGAGTAGTAGTAAGGTGGAGGAGGTGACTTAACTGGTGGGGGAGGGGAGGAGTAGTAGTAAGGAGGAGGAGGTGACTTAACTGGTGGTGGAGGGGAAGAGTAGTAGTACGGTGGTGGAGGTGACTTAACTGGTGGTGGAGGAGAGGAGTAGTAGTACGGTGGAGGAGGTGACTTAACTGGTGGTGGAGGGGAGGAGTAGTAGTACGGTGGAGGAGGTGACTTAGCAGGTGGTGGTGGGGACTTGTAATAGTAAGGTGGTGGGGGAGAGGGTGAAGGGGGTGGTGGTGATTTATAGTAGTATGGTGGAGGTGGTGATGGAGAAGGTGGTGGGGGAGACTTGTAATAATAAGGTGGAGGTGGTGAAGGTGAAGGTGGTGGCGGGGATTTGTAGTAATATGGTGGTGGAGGTGATGGTGAAGGAGGTGGTGGTGATTTATATACATATGGTGGTGGTGGAGATGGTGATGGAGGTGGTGGCGACTTGTACACATACGGCGGTGGAGGAGATGGTGAAGGAGGAGGTGGCGACTTGTAAACGTATGGAGGTGGTGGAGATGGTGAAGGAGGTGGCGGTGATTTATACACATAGGGTGGTGGTGGAGATGGTGACGGTGGTGGTGGAGACTTGTACTCATAAGGCGGTGGCGGAGAAGGAGAAGGAGGGGGTGGTGACTTGTATTCGTAAGTTGGTGGTGGGGGAGAAGCATATACATAAGGGTCAGCAGAAACAATATTAGCAACAGCCAAAATGGCCAATGCCACTAAGATTTGTGGCACATGACGACCCCGGCGGGGGTCGCCACCGTTAAGCCTCATTGCTAGTCGGAAAATTGCGACACCAACTCCTCTAATGTGGCAATGCAAATCTGCACACTGTCGGAAGTGTGAGAAAAGAGAAAGAGAAGAAGCTTTAGTTGAGAGGTAATGACTTAAGAGGAAGCAATGGCCTAAGTATTTATAGTAACACTTAGTGAGACTGTGAGAGGCAGTCGTTGGTATGGAGCTGTCAATTGGCACCAATTTAGTTTGTCCGATTGAGAATCAAGACTTTTCAAATTATGAACTCTATACAGCTGGACTTCTCAAAAAAATTTTAAGTTCCATTACTTCATCACTCTGCATTTTCCATTGTTTTTTTTTTCTCTAACAAGTGGTTACCTGCTACATAGATTTACAAAAAGAACATAACATTATGCAGAGACGCATGCTATAATTGTGTAAGGGAAATAAGGAGTGTTTTTAATTTTTTACATTTTCACTCTTCGTTTCGTTTTCAATATTTTTGTTGCCTCTGAACCTTAATGAAAAGTGGGATCATAGAATTTGGTCTTTTATTGTTGTCTTCCATGGTTCTGTTTTCCTAGCCGCCGGGGTGGGGATGGGGTGGGGGTGTGGGGTCCTAGGAAATTAGGGTAGGTGGAGTTGCCTTTAATTTGAGGTGCCCCTGTTTTACCACTAACCAAATTAATCAAAGCCAATAGATGTGTAAGCTTCACAATTTGAGGAAAACTATTTATATGGAGTATGTATTATTGTTGATTTATGTTTTCTTACTGATTCATGTGAGCATTTTATCCACCAGATACTTCACGAGCAAGTTAAATTCTCTCATCAATAAGCCAATGCACAAGAATCTTATCTTCTCCTTCTATATATGCACGTGCGACCACAAATAGTTACAAAAGTAAAGTTAAACACCACTTTAATTAACTTTTATTTAATCTTAGCTTATGGTAAATATTAAACAAATTAAACATTGAAGCTGGGGGTCTTCATTATCGCACTTCCCTGGAAGAACAACTTACTCTTACTTGATATTTACATTAAACCATTAAATACAAGTGTCTTTCACATAAATATTTATATTGTCATGTATGAGGAAAATAAAGCTTTTCTTCTAACTGTGAAGGTTAAATTGCTTATTTTGATGAAATATTGAGCACCAATATAAGTATTTCCTTGAAAAAAACACCGAGGGTGTGATTAGTTGGTGGCATTGTCTTTTTTCAAACTTGATAGCTTCAAGAAAAAGTAACCCTTAACTATGGAAGATGCATAGTTCGAATTACATTATGTTTGTTAAGTGTCGATGGCTATAGAAAAATTTTATCTTTGCCAACTGGAAAACTGGAAATAGTCCTCAAGAAACTTTGAAGGGGACATTTTGTTTGACATTAAAACGTCTCAAGAAATCCATATGGAACTCTCTCAGCGTTTTCCTAGATATATGAATAATAAATAAATACATACATAAATAAATATTACTAAAAGTTTAGTTTTTTATGTTTTCTTCATTATCAATTGGAGAAGCATTTTGTTTACTTAAAACATTACTGATAAAATATTCGTGTATATTTCTGTTATATATTATATGGAAGAAATTGAAAAATAAGCTATGCAATGAGACTTGGTAGGCACTACTAATTCAAAGATTTCAATACGCGTTTATTATGTAATCCGATTGTTCTTTTTCATGTTTATTATAATTGGTTTTAGTGTCATTGGTGCATACATAAAGAAGTTGTGTTGAATTGTTTTTTACATTTTTTGTATAGTATCAGAAGAGAATGACTTGGTATAACCTACTACTAATTCAAAATTTACAAGCCGACATAACAATTTAAATAATTTACTAACTAATTAGTTGACTTTACTTTGCTTCTATTCCGTTACGCCACTTTTTTTTTTCCAAATTTTTTAAGTGATCTGTAAACCGCTGAGACTTTACTTTCAGAAATCCCTTTCTATTCCTCCATTTTCTAGTTCCACGTCTAAATATCCTAGTTTTGTTTATCAAGTATCAATTTTAATAAAAATTATAGATTCAAAAAGTTATAAAAAATTAATTAATGTGAAGAATATATCTAATACTATATAGTATATACACTGATACACACTATGAAAGTACCAAAAAAATATCTTCATTTAAAACTTTAATCCGATACATCTCTGTGTTTTTGAAACAGGAAAGACATAATCCTTAGAAAACAGATATAATGCATTTAGTTATGCGTTTGGACAAAAACATGTGATTTTTGAAAAAAAAAATAGTTTTTGGAGTTAAGTTAAGAAAATGTATTTAGAATTTAAAATTATTTTGGATATATTTCACTTGAAAAAATATTACAATGTGAGGAGAAACCAAATTTTACATGAGAAATGGTAAAACTCACTTTTTCAAATTTGAAACTCATCTTCAAAAATTCAGTTAAACATTTAACCAAACATGATTTGAAAATATTTTTCGAAAAAAGGATAAATATTATATCCAAATGGCTCCTTAATTATTCCTTGATGCCCTTGTAAAACTATAACTACAGAAAAGCGGTATGTACAAAATTATATCCGTATGCTCCTTAATTTTAATTATTTCTTGACGTCCTTGCGGTAAAATTACGAAATCTTTAAATAATGAAGTTGATGTGATGCCTTTTGTTAGCCTTCAAATCAGATTGATTTATTTGAGTTGTAATTTGGGAGAAGTTGACTCAATCCTCACCCTTTGATTTAGATTTTCACCCTTTAATTTTTATGCATACGTATTTTTTATATGCATATGTATTTTTTTTACATTGTATAGTTTGAGTAGAAAGTAATAAGTTCAGTTAAATCTACAAAAAAACGCTTCTATTTTTACCCAATTCAATTATTTTATTAAATCAATTTCATCAATCCGATTCATATAAAAACTAATTTTTAAATCTTATTAAATTAAATAGGGTGCATCTTCCAGGAAATGGATTCCCCAAATGTTCTATGCCTTTGTGATCCACTACTACACCACTTTTGGAAGACTTGTTATGGTTTTTCGTTTCTTATATTTTTCAATGTAGTCTTAATTTTTGAACTGCATGTGATTTCTCAATTATGCTATCAACTGCATGTGGAGGCAATTGATTTTTTTTTATTTTTTTTGAGTGTCGAACAGCAAAGAAACACGTAATACGTAACAAGATAAAAAGAGGAAATGAAAAGGGTTTTTCTACCTTTTTCTTGTTCGTTTTCTATAATAACTACTGTACTAGTTTCTTAAAATCCAAAAAAAGTCCCCACACATTGTGAGAATTATTCATAGAATGCTTACAAGCAATCCTTCAATACGGGAAGATGGAGTTTCTTATTTTGTTTTGATAATATTTTCTATTTTTTGAAAGGATAATAATTGTAAAAAAAAAAAATATTCTAATACATTGTTTATGAAAAACGTAACTTTAAATTCAAAAATTTTCTCGTGCATTGATAACGAGTAATGAATAAGAAAGTTTAAAAAATTCATTGGAATAAGAAAGTTTTAAAAAAAAAATCATGCGTTAATGATAGGGCCATGAGCTCTGAAGACACACGTTAAGCAGGGAGAGCTAACGTACGCACAAAGACGATGGCCCGACAGAAATCACAGATAATTGTGCCGCCTACAATACCGGAGACGGACGAAGGAGGTAGAATGGTAACACCAGAATCAGGAATACCACAAATGATAGGTCAGATGCAACTGGTCCACTGGATGACTGGGATGGAAAGCGCACCAACAATCATGCAAGCTTCGAAATGTGTTGAAGAAGAGAATCCCAAACCAGCAGAGGTAGATGTCAATACTGCAGCGAGGAAGCTGACTTTCTTAGTGCAACGAGCAAACCCTAGTCGACCAGAACCGATTCTAGCTGATGTGGTTAAAGGAAATCGAGCTCAACAACAGGGGCTGAAATTGGAATACTATCCACCAACAATGAAGGAAGGAGTAAAGATTGTGCGATTGAATCAGACTCAAGTAGTAGAGCAAACTCAGAAATGGAAAGAAGCGCTAATTGGGTATGCGTTGGGTGGAACTTCCTCTTTCAAAGAAATGCTAAAATTTGTGTATGGGGTGTGAAATTTTATCACTGCACCACATGTATTCCTACATGATGATGGGTACTTTATATTCAGATTTAGATCTGAAGATGATAAGATAAAAACTTATACAATAAGGCCCATATACATACCATAATAGACCCATGATACTGAAGCACTAGGAGCCTAATTTCCAGATGAGTAAAGAGTTGACTCAAAATGTACCAATATGGGTCATATTCCCGGGATTACCAATTTAATACTGGATAAAGGAGAGTTTGGGGCGCATAGCCAGCTACTTAGGAAAACCTATATGTTCAGATAAACTCACAGCAGAGGGGGATAAGATTTCCTATGCGCGTATGCTGGTGGAAATGGATGTATCACAGGATCTACCAGATACAATGCTCATTGAAGAAAAAGATGGCAAGTATAGAGAACAAGCACTGGACTATGAATGAAAACCTTCTTTCTGTGAGGAGTATTTTCAAATAGGGCACCATAATGAGAAATGTGGGAAGGCTTTACCAATGAGGTAGCAAAAGCAAACCAATGCCAGCAATGGCAACCTGGAGAAAACTGGTAAACAACAACAGAGGCAATGGAAAGAGGTTAAGCAACAGAACATAAAACAATGGAGGGTGAAACCTGTTGTTGAGCAACCATAAGTGCAGAAAAGCAGATTCCTGAACAACTACAAGAACAACAGGTCAGTCAAGTTAATGCAGAGCCAACTACTGAGCAAGAGATGGAAATACAACAAGTTCAGAAATCTAGAGGCAGGCAAAAGATAAAAGCTCAAGGACCTACATAACATAAGGGAGCCTTAACTGATACTGATTTAGATAATATGCTGAAGAGAAATAGATATAGTCCATTGAGAATACAAGATGATAGCAGCACTGGAAAGGTAACTTAAGGGATTGGCCTCAATGAGGAGAATCCGACATGATAATAAGCTCTTGGAATATAAAAGGAATGAACAAGCCCTATAATCATAAAGAACTCAAGGCCTTTCTGCTAAAACATAAAATAACTTTACTAGGCTGCCTTGAGACAAAAATAAAGTCTAGAAGTATTAGTAAAGTTAAAAGAAAATTTTGCAAAAATTGGAAAGTGCATTCAGATGAAGCTATAAGTAACAATGGGAGAATCTGGATCTTTTGGAAGGCAAATTTGGTGCAGGTACATATACTGTTAGCAACTCTTCAATTGCTACACTGCCAAGTGAAGGATAAGGGATCAACATTCTCATGTTGCATAACATTTGTATATGGAAAGAATAAAATTGTTACACCATGTACGTCCGAAGTTGACGTATAATGAATATGAGACTTGTTAATAATGATTTAAATGAGTTTAAAGTCATAATATGACTATATATGATGGTTGGACAAAACACATAAAGTTTGGAGAAAATCGGATTAAAGTTGCGGAAAAACCGACTAAGAATTTACCATATAATAGAGCTTTTTGAGAAATATATTCCGTATAATATATGAGGTCTTTTGGGATATATTATATACCAAATTGAAGGTCTTGGAATGTAGTTTTCAAAGCTCTTAACCGTTCATTCATACAATATCCGGATAAAAAGATATAAGCGTTGGAAAATGGGTGAATGAGAGGGTGCCAAGCTAGCACCTTTTGACTTTTCAAAAGTTTGATAAATATGTTTTAACTCGTCTCTCTCTCTCTTCATTTTACATAGAATCTAACCAGAGACACCATAAAAGAACGGTCCTTGAGCTCTCTAATAGTTTCGAATAATAATAATATCCCGGGTACGAAATCGAGAAGTGATAACATTAGAACGATCCCTACGACGTAAGTATCACTATATCACCTCTTTTTTTATTTGTAGTTTGAGTTTTGGAATGTATTTAATAGTTAATAAAAATTTATAATTTCTGTATTTAAGCTTTAAAATATCAAAAAAAGTTGATAAATTCGTTTCCTAATAGTTAGATCTCACGTGACGGTGATCGAAAACCGTGAGTTTGAGTTATTTGATTTGTAGTAGACTGTTTTGTTGGCTGTTTTGTGTTGCTTTTGGGCTGTCTATTGTGCTACTAATTTATGGAGTATGGAAGGATAAAAATGGCGTGGAGAAATGCCACATATGGTAGGGTAGTAGGCTGGTCGCTCGTCGTTGTAGTTGCAGGCTAATTGATAATTTGTTGATTGGTGTATTATGGTATATTTGGGGGTTTTGTTGTATTGAAGGTCCCGGATTGTAATTAGGTTGGTTTTAAGTTGATGATTGTAATGTGTTTGTATCTCGCCTATAGTAGGCTTGAGGGAGCAGTAAAATCAGGGGAAATGCTGCCCGTTTTATTTTAGAATCGAGTTATCGTTTGAGATACGTAATATACTACCGCCATCTAAATTATACACGTATTTATTTGCTATATGATTGGATCTCTAGTTGTCATAAGCTTGTTGTTGAGTTGCATTGACGACTTGAGGTATGTTAAGGCTATTCCTTCTTTCTTTTTGGCATGATACAAACGAAACGAGCAAAATACGCAACTTTCAAAAATGACTCTATTCATAGAAATACTAGGGGTGTCTATATTCTTGATTTCCCATGTGAATTATTATTATATCCTCTGTTCATAGGTCCCAGAAAAATATGTATTTGATAAAGTTTGTCCGAAAGGAATATAAATTTTATGATATTCGAGAAATCTTATTAACGTATTTCATATGCATTTCATGCATTTATACATGTATATGGACCCATGACCAGAAGGCGTTATATACGCGTATATTATATGTATATGGATATGGAAAAAGGTTAAGGCGTTATATACGCACCACCACCTGATCAGTTGGTATATGTTGATGATTTTGCCCACAGTGGCCGAGATGATACGATGGGATGCCCTCAGAAGCTTGATGATGTTATGTACACCTATACCTATGCATGATACAACATTTACACGCATGTGCATGATATTATAAATGTTTCAGGATTCATAAAGTTATTTAGACTCACAGGTGGAATTCTTTACCCCATATTTCATCTATGTCTTTTATGTACTGATTTTCATGCTTTACATACACAGTACATTATTCATACCGACGTCCCTTTTTGCCTGGGGACACTGCGTTTCATGCCCGCAGGTATAGGTAGACAGGCTGACGGTCCCCCTTCTTAGGATCCTTGATCAGCGAGAGTTGGTGTGTTCTATTTGATCCGGAGCTGCTTTGAGTTTTGGTACGGTGTGTTTACATATATATATGGGTACGACGGGGCCCAGTCTCTTCCTTTATACAGTTGTACACTCTATTAGAGGTCTGTAGATAGTCATGTATAGTTTATAGTATGTGGCCTTGTCGGCTCACCCTACAGTATATATATGTATGTATGTATATATGTCTTTTGAGCATGTTTTCCCACGTAGGTTGTTCATATGAATTAATAGTTTATTTCCAGACGTTATGCATGACCTACACTTATTTCATGTTTATATCTTAGACGAATGCTTATGGGTGTTCGATAGGTAGAACTCGAGCACTCGTCACGGCCTATCGGTTTGGGTCGTGACAAAAGTGGTATCAAAGTAATTCTGTCCTAGAGTTGTCTACAGACCGTGTCTAGTAGAGTCTTATTTATGGGTTTGTTGTGCACCACAATTATAGACAGAAGGCTACAAGATATTTAGGATGGTTACTCTTCTTTCTTATCTTAGATCGTGCGATATAATAATTCATTTTCCTAACGACATGTTATGTTTTTAGCAATGCCCAAGAAGGCTACAGCCGCCTAGAAGGGCAAGTCCGTGGATGATGAAACTACAAGTAGAGCACCACGAGTTACCAGATCTCGGGGAGAATCGCATAGTGAGACTCCATCTCAGACTTCACATACCCTGCTCTTTCCAAAGGAGATCCGAGGGGCACCAGCTCCTCATCCAGATGCACCGGGTCAGGAGACAGATGCACCGGGTCAGGAGATAAGAGATGTTATTCAGTTATTGACTCGGTTAGTGGCCGCACAAGCTCGGCGTCAGGAGGTTGGTATTGGTCATGCAGATAGGGCCATTAGTGCGAGGGTTCATGATTTCATTAATTTGGACCCTCCGATATTCACTGGAGCAGATCCAAATGAGGACCCTCAGGTATTTATCGATAGTATGCAGAGGACTTTGAGAGTAATGAAGGCCACTGCGACTAAGCCGGTTGAGCTAGCTTCCTATAGACTTCGGGATATTGCAATTAATTGGTACGAGTCTTGGGAATTGTCCAGAGGTGAGGATGCCCTTCCAGCAGTATGGCAGGATTTTACAAAGGCTTTTCTTCATCATTATTTGCCACCAGAGCTTAAACGGGCCAGAGTTGATAGGTTCTTGACCCTTCGACAGGGTAATATGAGTGTTCGGGAGTACAACCTTCAGTTTGATTCTTTGGCGAGGTATGCTCCCATTATTGTAGCTAAGATGGAGAATCGGGTTCACCGGCTCGTGATGGGGTTGGAGCCGCACCTGCTCAATGACTGTATGTCGGTCTCACTTCATCCAGACATTGATATTTCTCGTATTCAGGCATACGCTCAGGATGTAGAGGAGTGTAAGCAGAAGCAGGGGGCCGATCGTGAGCATGATAGGGGCTATAGTAAGAGAGTGAGATCTTCAGATCCTTCTGGTGAGTTTCGAGGTGGTCAGAGATGGCAGTATCCGAGGTATCCAGCTCAGCCATTATCTAGTGTACCCCCCAGTTTTCTGGTAGGAGATTTGATCGTTCCACATATTCAAGGCACAGTCAGAGTTCCAGGGCCTCTCGTTCTCAGTATAGGGGTGGGTCAAGTCAGGTGAGGCCACCTTTGCCACGATGTGCTCAGTGTGGTAAGCATCATGTCGGGTAGTGTCTCGTGGGGTTGGGTGTTTGTTATACGTGTGGTTATCCAAGACACGTTATGAGAGATTATCCGACGAGAGGTGGTGCAGGTATAATTCAGTCAGCGGGATCTATAGCTGGTTCGTCATCATCAGTACGCCCCCCTCGGCAAGGATCACAGGCACCGGTCGGTTGTGGTAGAGGCAGAAGTGGAGCATCTAGCTTGAGCGGTCCTCAGAACTGCATTTATGCATTAGCGGGTCGACAGGATTAGGAGTCGTCACCTAATGTTGTTGCAGGTATATTATCAGTCTCTTCATATGATGTATAGGCATTGATTGATCCAGGTTCCACCTTATCGTATGTCACTCTATTGGTTGCTAGCAAGTTTGGGATGGAACCTGAGTTGATTAAACCTTTTGAGGTGTCTACACCTGTTGGGGATCCAGTGATAGCTAGACGGGTATATAGAGATTGTATAGTAGGAGTTCTTAGTTGTTCTACAGTAGCGGACCTGATTGAGCTAGATATGGTAGAATTTGATGTTATAATGGGTATGGATTGGTTGGCTTCTTGTTATGCTAACGTTGATTGTAGATCAAAGATGGTTTGGTTCCAGTTTCCAGGGGAGCCAGTTCTAGAGTGGAAAGGTAATACTGCATTGCCGAGAGGTAGGTTTATTTCCTACCTCAAGGCAAGGAAGATGATCAGAAAGGGTTATATTTATCACTTAGTTCGGGTACATGATGTGAAAGCAGAGTCACCGACCCTTCAATCTATTCCAATGGTTAATGAGTTTCCCGATGTTTTTCCTGATGAGCTTTCAGGCCTTCCGCCAGAGCGGGAGATTGAGTTTTCTATTGACACATTACCAGATACTCAGCCGATATCTATTCCTCCTTATAGAATGGCACCTGCAGAGCTGAGAGAGTTGAAAGAACAACTGAGGGATTTGCTTGAAAAAGGCTTTATCAGACCCAGTACATCACCGTGGGGAGCACCTGTGTTATTTGTGAGAAAGAAAGATGGTTCCTTGCGGATGTGTATTGATTACAGACAGTTGAATAAGGCGACAATCAAGAATAAGTACCCACTCCCGAGGATTGATGATTTATTTGATCAGTTACAGGGTGCCGGGTGTTTCTCAAAGATAGACTTGAGGTCGGGGTACCATCAGGTAAGGGTTAGAGAAAATTCCGAAGAGAGCATTCAGGACCAGATACAGACACTTTGGGTTTCGTGTTATGTCATTCGGTTTGACTAATGCCCCAGCGGTATTCATGGACTTGATGAACCGTGTGTTCAGACCTTTTCTAGATCTGTTCGTGATTGTATTTATAGATGATATTTTGGTTTATTCTCATTCAGAGGTTGAGCATGCAGATCATTTGCGTACTGTGCTCAGAGATCTACAAGAAAGGAAGTTGTATGTAAAATTCTCTAAATGTGAATTCTGGTTGAATTCTGTAGCCTTCCTTGGTTATATTATTTCGGGTCAGGGTATCCGGGTCGATACACAGAAGATCGAGGCAGTGAAGACTTGGCCTAGACCCACGACACCGACATAGGTTCGTAGCTTCCTGGGTTTGGCAGGTTATTACAGGAGATTTGTAGAGGGGTTTTCTTTCCTTTCAGCACCATTGACAAAGTTGACTCAGAAGGCAACCAAGTTTCAGTGGACTGATGCTTGTGAGCGGAGTTTCCAAGCATTGAAGGACAGATTGACTTCAGCACCGGTTCTGACACTTCCAGAAGGGACCGATGGTTATGCTATCTATTGTGAAGCTTCGGGCATTGAATTGGGTTGTGTATTGATGCAGCATGGTAAGGTTATCACTTATGCTTCTAGACAACTAAGAAACCACGAGAAAAATTACCCCACCCACGATTTAGAGTTAGCCGTGGTGATTCATGCACTAAAGATGTGGAGGAACTATTTGCATGGCATTCATGTAGATATCTATACGGACCATAAGAGCCTTCAGTATATATTCAAGCAAAAGGAATTGAATTTACGTCAGAGGCGATGGTTGGAGATACTAAAAGACTATGATGTTGATATTTTATACCATCCAGGAAAGGCGAATGTAGTAGCGACGCCCTCAACCGTAGATCTATGGGGAGCTTATTATATTTACAGCCAGAGAAGAGTGAGATATCTTATGAGATTCATCAGCTAGCTAATCTTGGAGTTCGATTATTAGATTCAGGTGGTACCGGAGTTACTATTCAGGACACGGCAATATCCTCTCTAGTAACTGAAGTGAAGGAACGCTAGTATGAAGATCCTGTGCTAGCTCACTACAGAGATACAACCCCTCAAAAGGAGAAGACACCATTGGAGATTACAGGAGATGGAGTCCTCAAATATCGAGGTCGATTATGTGTTCCTAATGTAGCAG
The DNA here is from genome assembly GCF_000715075.1 of Nicotiana tabacum. NCBI lineage: Eukaryota > Viridiplantae > Streptophyta > Magnoliopsida > Solanales > Solanaceae > Nicotiana > Nicotiana tabacum. Next base: position 373,518 of record NC_134093.1, on the reverse strand, counting down.
GGTTGCGCCAGCAGGTTATGGGAGAAGCTCACTATTCTCGTTATTCCATTCATCCAGAAGCGACGAAGATGTATCATGATATCAGGGTAATATACTGGTGGGACGGAATGAAGAAGGATATAGCAGAGTTTATTGCTCAGTGCCTAAATTGTCAGCAGGTTAAGATTGAGTATCAGAAACCCGATGGATTATTGCAGGCTATAGAGATTCCGACTTGGAAATGGGAAGTGATTAACATAGATTTCATCATAGGCTTACCTCGTACCCAGTGTAAGTTCGATTCTATATGGGTTATTATTGATAGACTTACAAAATCAGCCTGTTTTCTGCCTGTCAGGACTACGTATTCAGCAGAGGATTATGCAAGGATTTACATTAAGGAGATAGTACGACTTCATGGTGTCCCTATATCTATTATCTCAGATAGAGGTGCTCAATTTACAGCTAATTTCTGGAGGTCCTTCCAAAAAGGATTGGGGACTCAAATAAGTCTTAGTACAACATTTCATCCCCAAACAGACGGTCAGGCTGAGCGTACTATTCAGACACTAGAGGATATGCTACGGTCTTGTGTGATGGACTTCAGGAGTAACTGGGATGATCATCTTTCACTTATTGAGTTCGCATATAATAATAGTTATCATTCCAGCATTCAGATGGCTCCATACGAAGCTCTTTACAAACGAAAGTGTAGGTCACCTATCGGATGGTTCGAGGTTGGGGAAACTAAGTTAGTAGGACCAGAGTTGGTACAACAGGCAGTTGAGAAGATTAAGCTTATACGGGAAAGGCTATTAGCAGCTCAGAGTCGTCAGAAGTCATATGCAGATAATCGACGACGAGACTTGGAGTTTCAGGTAGATGACTGGGTATTCCTAAAGGTATCACCAATGATAGGCGTTATGAGATTCGGTAAGAAAGGAAAGCTTATGCCTCGGTACATTGGACCTTATAAGATCATACGCAGAGTAGGCCAGGTAGCATATGAGTTAGACTTGCCTTCCAACTTGGAGTCAGTACATCCAGTTTTTCACGTGTCTATGCTCCGCAAGTGTATTGGATATATTTCTAGAGTTATTCCAATTGACGATATTTAGGTCACAGAACATCTATCATATGAGGAAGCTCCCATTGCTATAATAGATAGACAAGTTCGGAGATTGAGAACTAAATACGTATCTTCGGTTAAAGTACTTTGGAGGAACAATAATGTGGAGGAGATGACTTGGGAAGCTGAAGAAGACATGAAATCTAGGTATCCTCACTTGTTTCCTCTTCCGAAGGAGGATCGGACTGAGACATCACAGCCTTAGGTACGTATATGGTACTTGATTTTTATGTTAGTTATTGTCATTGGTTGTGTAAGACCATTGGTATTATTGATAATTATGGACCTGTGTGGCTTTGTATTGTTGGGTTTTCTGTCTTACAGGTTGGTAGTGATACCATTACAGAGGAGACTCTGCCAAAATTTCTATAAATCTCTAGGAGTTTAACATTCGAGGACGAATGTTTCTAAGGGGGGGAAGATTGTTACACCTTGTACGTTCGAAGGTGACGTATAATGAATATGAGACTTGTTAATCATGATTTAAATGAGTTTAAAGTCATAATATGACTATATATGATGGTTGGACAAAACACATAAAGTTTGGGGAAAATCGGATTAAAGTTACGGAAAAACCGACTAAGAATTTGCCCTATAACAGAGCTTTTTGAGAAATTAATTTCGTATGCTATATGAGGTCTTTTTGGGACATATTATATACTAAATTGAAGGTCTTGGAATTTAGTTTTCAACTCTCTTAATCGTTCATCCATTCGATATCCGGATAAAAAGATATAAGTGTTGGAAAATGGGCGAATCAGAGGGTGCCAAGCTAGCACCTTTTGACTTTTCAAAAGTTTGATAAATATATTTTAACTCGTCTCTCTCTCTTCATTTTACATAGAATCTGACCAGAGACACCATAAAAGAACGGTCCTTGATCTCTCTAATAGCTTCAAATAATACTAACATCCCGGGTATGAAATCAAGAAGCGATAACATCAGAACGATCCCTACGACGTAAGTATCACTATATCACCTCTCTTTTTCTTTGTAGTTTGAGTTTTGGAATGTATTTAATAGTTAATAAAAATTTATAATTTCTGTATTTAGGCTTTAAAATATCAAGAAAAGTTGATAAATTTGTTTCCTAATAGTTAGACCTCACGGGACGGTGATCGGAAGCCGTGAGTTCGAGTTATTTGATTTGTAGTGGACTATTTTATGGGCTGTTTTGTGTTGATTTTGGGCTGTCTATTGTGTTGCTGATTTATGGAGTTGGGAAGGATAAAAATGGCATGGATAAAAAGCCACATGTGGTAGGGTTGTAGGCTGGTCGCTCGTCGTTGTAGTTGCAGGCTAATTGATAATTTGTTGATTGAGTGTATTATGGTATATTTGGGGGTTTTGTTGTATTAAAGGTCCCGGATTGTAATTAGGTTGGTTTTAAGTTGCTGATTGTATTATGTTTATATCTCGCCTATAGTAGGCTTGAGGGAGCAGTAAAATCAGGGGAAATGCTGTCCATTTTATTTTAGAATCGAGTTATCATTTGAGATACGTAATATACTACCGCCATCTAAATTGTACACGTATTTCTTTGCTATAGGGTTGGTGCTCTAGTTGTCATAAGTTTGTTGTTGAGTTGCATTGACGACTTGAGGTATGTTAAGGCTATTCCTTCTTTCTTTTTGGCATGATCCAAATGATACAAATAAAACGAGCAAAATACGCAACTTTCATAAATGACTCTATTCATAGAAATACTAAGGGTGTCTATATTCTTGATTCCCCATATGAATTATTATTATATCCTTTGTTCATGGGTCCCAGAAAAATATGTATTTGATAAAGTTTGTCCGAAAGGAATATAAATTTTATGATATTCGAGAAATCTTATTAACATATTTCTTATGCATTTCATGCATTTATACATGTACATTGACCCATGACCAGAAGGCGTTATATACGCGTATATTATATGCATATGGGATATGGGAAAAGGTTAAGGCGTTATATACGCACCACCACCTGATCAGCTGGTATATGTTGATGATTTTGCCCGCAGTGGCCGAGATGATATGATGGGATGCCCTCAGAGGCTTGATGATGTTATGTACACCTATACCTATGCATGATACGACATTTACACGCACGTGCATGATATTATAAATGTTTCAGGATTCACAAAGTTATTTAGACTCACAGGTGGAATTCTTTACCCCATGTTTCATCTATGTCTTTTATGTACTGATTTTCATGCTTTACATACTCAGTACATTATTCGTACTGACGTCCCTTTTTGCCTGGGGATGCTGCGTTTCATGTCCGCAGGTGCAGGTAGATAGGCTGACGATCCCCCTTCTTAGGATCCTTGATCAGCGAGAGTTGGTGTGCTCCATTTGATCCGGAGCTGCTTTGAGTTTTGGTACGGTGTGTTTACATATATATATGGGTATGACAGGGCCCAGTCTCTTCCTTTATACAGTTGTACACTCTATTAGAGGTTTGTAGACAGTCATGTATAGTTTATAGTATGTGGCCTTGTCGGCTCGCCCTACAGTATGTATATATGTCTTTTGGGCATGTTTTTCCACGTAGGTTGTTCATATGAATTAATAGTTTATTTCCAAACGTTATGCATGACCTACACTTATTTCATGTTTATATCTTAGACAAATGCTTATGGGTGTTCGATAGGTAGAACTCAGTCACCCGTCACGGCCTATCGGTTTGGGTCGTGACAAAAATAAATGAAAGAAGGGACCTATGGGAGCAGCTAGGACAAATACATATTGATATGCATGAGGCTTGGCTAGTTATAGGTAATTTCAATAATGTTTTGTTTGTTAATGATCGGCTCAATGGACAACCTGTGTAATAAGCTGAAGTTGCGGATTTTCAAGAATGCATAAGGGATATTGGACTGGGGCAATTAAATAGGAAAGGGCGCCAATGGTCATGGGGTAATAAAAGGGATGCGGAGAGTAGAATATACAACAATATTGACTGGTCATTTGGGAATGCTTCTTGGCTTACTCATTACAGTAGCCTAGAAGCAGTTTTTGAATTGCCAGGAGTTTCTGACCATTCCCCTATTATTATTAACACTGATGTAGCCAAAAATCACCTGCCAAAGCCATTTAGACTATATAATGTGCTGCTGAATCCTAAGGAGTTTGAAGAAGTTGTTCATGAGGTGTGGAATCAACAAGTACATAGACATACTATGCACTCAATTTGGCTGAAGTTACAGAGGTTGAAAGATAAGACAAAACACATGAATAAGGAGATGTCTTCACAGGACAAAAAGATTGGCCAACTTAGGGAGCAACTGCAGAATACTCAAGGAACGCTTGATGAAGATCCATTCAACATTCAGCTAATAGCCAAGAAAAAGGAGTTGCTACTGCAGATTGAAAAATGGGAAGGGGTAAATGAACAGGTTCTGAGACAAAGATCTAGAGCAATGTGGATAAAGGCAGGTAACCAGAACTCTAAATTTTTTCATGCTCATTTGAAGGCCAGACAATTGAGGAACAGAATTGAATCCATATCTAATGACCAAGGAATTAGAGTGATTGATCCTATATTGATAGAACAAGAGTTTAGAGGGTTTTTTCAAACACTTTTCAAACACTCTTAGGCACTTCAGCTACTGAACTCCCTTGTATTGATATTGAGAAAGCTAGAAATGGTCATTGTCTTACCAAGGAACAACAACTTCTCAATGCACAAGTAACAGAGGAGGACATTGATCAAGCTCTTAAAGACTTGCCAAATGACAAAGCTCCAGGGATAGATGGATTTCCAGCTAAATTGTTTAAAACATACTAGAAGGTTATTGGAGGAGAGGTTAAACGAGCTATTCAAGAGTTTTTCACCAATGGGAAACTACTGAAAAGTGTCAACTACACCAGACTAACATTGGTACCTAAAGTTCCAAGCCCAACATTTGTCAAGGAATACAGACTTATAGCATGCTGCTCCACTTTGTACAAACTCATCTCAAAGATCATTACAGTAAAATTGAAGATGGTGATGGATTCTATTGTGGGACCTGCTCAATCAGCATTCATTGAAGGAAGGAACATATTGAATAATATCATTATTGCACATGAACTGGTCAAAGGATATACTCAGAAAGGGGTTTTACCAAGATGTTGCATAAAAGTAGACATAAGGAAAGCTTATGACTTAGTCAAGTGGCTTTTTTTAAGGATAATACTGATTGAATTTGGAATACCTGTGAAGTTTGATCAGTTGATAATGGAGTGTATGACCATTGTCAGTTACTCCTTGCTATTGAATGGGGGACTAACAGCTAAATTCCAAGCAAAGAAAGGGCTAAGACAAGGAGACCCAATATCTCCTTACCTATTTGTATTGGTGATGGAGTATCTAAATAGGTCGTTGAAGAAGTTGAAGCATAATCCAGACTTTAACTACCATCCAAGATACTCCAGAAATAACATAACACATATATGCTTTGCTGATGATTTAATTTTATATTGTAGAGAAGACAAAATTTCTATAAGCTTGTTACTGGAAAGATTCACTCACTTCTCTGAGGTCTCAGGTCTCAAGGCCAACATGGAGAAGAGTGCACTGTATATTGCTAAGGTTCCTAGGGAGTTCAAAGAAATGATTCTAGAAGAAATATAATTCACACTTGGAGAGCTACCATTCAAGTATCTAGGAGTGCCATTGTCTTCCAAAAAATTATCTATACAGCAATGGATGCCATTGGTTGAAAAGATCACTGCCAGAATTAATTGTTGGATAGCCAAATTCCTATCATACAGTGGAAGACTTAAACTATTCAAGAGTGTGGTATTTGAAATGCAAACATACTGGGCACAGGTGTTCCTATTGCCAAAGAAGATCATCAAATTAGTTGTCACAATTTGTAGAATTTTCCTATGGACAGGAAGGAGTGAACCATCTAGAAGAGCCTTGATAGCTTGGGATACAATTTGTATGCCAATGTCAGCATGTGGGCTTAATGTTTTGGATATTTACACCTGGAATAAGGCTGCCCTATGCAAGCTGTTGTGGGCTATCACTACAAAGAAAGATACCCTATGGATCCATAGCTTCTATATAAAAGACAGAAGTGTTGGGACTATGAGTACTCCTAAACTGGCTTGTTGGCTTGTTAGGAAGATATTTGATGTTAGGGACTAGTTTAGTGAAAAGAACCCTACTGATGATTTGAACAGCTACTGCAAGCAAGGAAAATTCAGCATTAAAAAGCTCTACATTGCAAAGCTCTACATCAGTTCATTCTTTGGCTGGCATTACATAGAAGATGAGCCACAGTTGATCGACTACAGAAATGGTGAATATCAGTAACAAGCGACTGTGTACTGTGTGAAAAGAATATTGAGGAGACAAGGGAACACCTGATGTTTGAATGTGATTACTCCAGAATCATATGGGCTACATTACTGCAGTGGATAGGAGAAAGACATCAAATAGGAAGTTGGGATGAGGAGATAGAATGGATAACAAAAAAGGCTACCAGCAAAGTCAGGGGTGATATGTTAGTATTTCTATTTGCAGCAATGGTCTACCACACATGGGCTTAGAGAAACCACAGAAGATTTCAAGGAAAAAAGACAACCTGCAACAAGAGGATAAAAGAAATTGTATTGGATTTACACATCCGAGGGCAGACAAAAGTCAAATGGCAAAAAGAATTAGAAAGGCTACACAGTTTCCCTAGCTAGTTTAAGTTGAAAGGTAGACAACAAAAGCTAGGTACTCTTAGTAGCAGAAAAATATTTGGTCAAATCTATTTTTTTATCAGTTTTGTATAGATATTGGATAGGGTCTAGCTCTAGAATCCAATTGAGTTAGCGGATATAAATATTATCCTTGGTTAAATAAAATTTGATAGTTTAACTAAAAAAAAGAAAGTTTAAAAAAACAATATATTATTTACATTTAAGTAGAACAAAAGTACTAAATATCGACGAGGGAGAGAAAAGATTGGATCTATATATGCATTCTAGGTGCCACTTTTGTTGCAACGTTGTCCGTTTGGACAATATTTACGAGGAAGAGATACTAAGATTGGATCTATACATCCAAGGTGCCACTTCCTTTGCAACGCTACATTTGACACACCCCTTAAGAAAATACTAATTTCTAAAAGAAAAAAGGTATTTTGACTAAATTATTCTAAATTAAAATTTGCATATTATTAACTTGACACATTGGAATATGCAAATAAGGGTAAATTTGGAAAAATAATGTTAATTCCTTCTTGATTATGTAAAAACACTTATTTGGACTAAAATAAAAAGTCCAAAAAAGTCACTTATTATGGACATATGCGAGTAATTAAAGTTCCTCCAAGCCAGCAAAATGCATATTCAAGCTTCATTTAATTTATATATCTCTGTGCTTTTGACATAATAATAATAATAATAATAATAATAATAATAATAATAATAATAATAATAATAATAATAATAATAATAATAATAATAATAATAATACTGATATGAAAATAGCATATATAATGTTATACAAATAGTAACTAATAGTATTTCCCTTCATGTCCCTACATTTACTAGAGAGCAATCCACATTTTCATCCTTTGTCTCAGCATTTGTTTTAAAATAAAATGTTCAAATTTAAAGCGTAATAATGTACAGGATGTTGATGGTTATTTCCCTTCAATATGATGAAATATATTGATAATTTGGAGAAGATGCTAGCATACTTCTTCACCACTCATTGCCCAACTTCTATAATTTTCATTTGAAAATTGAGAAAATAAAGTTTATTTCAAGTACGTTAGGTGATCACATGTAGGATCATGGTTTATCGTTTAAATTATTAATAATATTCACCTTCCTATAATGTATGTCTCACTATGTGTTGTTCGTCAACTCTCTTGTATGATTACCAAAAAAAATTAAACAAACACGATCTACATGTTTGGATTGTATATACATATTTTGTTTTTGCTTGTCGTGGCGACTTTTTCTATGATTTCAAAATAAGACAATGAATGGATCTGAATCTTACTCTTTTAAATCAAAACAGAAAGAAATACTTTAAAAAATCACCGAGTACTATATAGCGTGTATAAGCTTTTGTCTTAACATTTTGAACCATTTATTTCATGTAAATAATATCCTAGTTCCATTGTCTAAAATAATTTCAACTTCCTAAAAGATATCAGAAGACGGTTATCTTAATTGAAGAAATAAAATAGTAAATACTAAGAAAATTATACAACGACATCGAAAATCTGCATCTTCAAAAATAATTTATTTAATATATTTGGTCAACGTAAATTAGGTAATTGTGTACGTATATTATATTCCAACTGGTTTTGAAAGAATAATGAACGTTATATTTTTTAAAGCAACCTATATTTCAGTATTATTCATCAACTAATGTTAACCTACTAATTGATATCTTCATTAAGAAAAAATTTCTATAGAATTCTCGGTATATTAATTTTGTTCTTCCCCTTCCATCATGACCCCATTTTTTTTGTCACATAGTGCATGCTTTATAAAAATAACAAATAACAATAAATTTAGTATAATCTTATAAGTGGAGTCTGGGATGGGTAATGTGTACGTAGACCTTACCACTACCTTGAGAAGATAGAAAATTTATTTTCGATAGACATTCGGCTCATGATCCTCGGCTCAACATAGTGCATGTTTTGATTTAAAAATAAAAAGAGAAAGGAAAAAAGATGATAGAAAAGAAACAATAATTTTCACTGAAAATTCAGCGCACCTAATCCATGTGGAAAATCTTTCTGCAGGTTACTCTATTTTTCTCTTCCAATTATAGATTTGAAAATGATAGTAAATATAAAATCACATGGTGTTCTATATTTTCCTCCCTTGCTATGTAACAACTCATGATACCACGACTAGGCTAAAAATAGGACTTCTAAAGCTCATTTTGTCTCAAAAGTGGTCTTTAATGTCTTTAAATTATTTAAGAATCTTAGTTAATAGAGGTGTCTCTTAACACGGCATTGACTAGCCTTAGGGGGGTTGGGTCATTTTCAATGCCAGTAATGAAAGACCGAAAGAATAATTTGTATCTGTTTTGGTTTTACCTCATTCACTTTTTTTACATTAGATCTAGATAAGCGTAAGAAAACAAAACAAGACATGGTAAAGTATTGTATTTTCCTTTAATTTGTAATTTGTAATTGGTAGCTAGCTAGAATCCAATGCTAGCTTAAAGTATGTTTTTGGATGTGATTATTACTTATGTAAGCTTAAAGTTTAAGAGTAAAAATTATAAAGCCTTTCAACCTATTGATGCTAAGCTTAGTACTAGCAAATGTAGAGAATCCGTTCGGATATGAGCGAGTTAAAAAAGATTAGACCATTTTCTTGTGTGCAGTATTTGACGAGTACCAATGAATTTGACTATATTATCCATTTTTTATCCATCAAGCATCCATTGTTTTCCATAAGCCTCCACGGATATAATGTACAATAAGCTGATCATTTAACACCAAATTGCCAAAAAAAATAAAAAAGGAGAGAGTAATAATAAAAGAGATAAATGGAAGTCCAAAAGCCATCATCTTAAAGTTTTCACCTAACGCTCTCCCTATCGCATTAATTATTATTAATTATTAATTAATTATTATTTTAAAGTTAATAAAGCAGTCCTCCATGTTTTCTTTTTCTTGATTTTACCTTGATTGGACATTTGAGTTATAAATGGTCTGAGACACGTAAAAAGGGACGATATTATATGATTGACTAATAAATTAATTGTTGAAAATTGACATGTATGTTTCACCAACCTAAAAATGTATAGGATATTATCAAATGACCTACAAAACAGCATATATAGCTTTGCTATGACTAGCTAGAGGTATATCGGGACTCTAACTAAGCTTATGGTGATCAATCAAATGAATGTATCCCATATATTCTAGGGAGGGCAAAGTTCATGTATTTAGGATCCGTCTTGTCTAACCCAAAAATGATTCTCAAGGTCAAAGTAATAAATTTTATATGACGGGCCACAAGCAATCGATTCGATCCGAAAGATATAAATTTTCGTTTATACAATGTGATAGAGAAGTAAAAAATAAATGCAGATAATAAAAAATAAAGCAGAGAAGAAAAACTTCTTATTGAATGATCCTTGATAGGATGATGAGTCGAACAGAGCTTGAAGGGCCGAACTATGGCTAACTTGGGAGCAAGATGTTATGAATTACAATGTATAGAATTGTAGAGAGAAAAATTAGATGATTACAATGGTGGTAAAATGTATTTATTTATAGGGCTAAATTTAAGTAACCATTCTCCTTGAATTATGGGTCCATTATGAGCATTTACTCAATTTATCCGTCACTTTTGGAAGACTTGTAACAACTATTTAAATGCTGGAATTCCGCAACTGATGAGTTAATTCCATAACTGATGAGTCAATCTCGTACCTGTTGAGTCAATCCCGTGCTTGTTGAGTCAACCTCGTGCATGTTGAGTCAATTTCATAATTGATTGCCTTGTTCTGCCCGTTACAATCATTTATTGTATTTATTGTATATTGCATAATTGATTGTAACTGATGCCGTAATGATGGTAAATCCCATATAATCCGGAATTAATTGATTCCTTCCTCATTTGTAATTATGAGCTATTCTCCCGTACCTGATCTGGGCTTATATGATGATCAGTTCCAAGGCTAACAGGCACAGTACAAGTATGTTTGGTCCTGAGGGTGTTTCACATATCATCTTTACATGTCATTCTTCACTTTTCTTCAAACTTTGCTCACACATGTCGCCATTTAATAAACCCACGTGGCGAGTCTATTTTTCACTAATATAGATAGTCCCCCCACTTTTCGGTTACTCACTGTGATGTGACCGGGAAGTGGAAGATTTTATCTTTTCCACCCTTGCCTCTGCCTCATTAAAAATCTTGCCGGAAAAATCCAATAAGGACAAAATCCAGGCGACGAAAAAAAGAGTGTAGAACTTAGAGATTTAGATGACAACTCCACCGCTTATGTTCCTTTCGTCAATAATCGGTTGGTGATGAAAAAGTACTACTACCACAGAAAGCTTGATCTTGGATTTTTAGTGTTCATCCGGAATTTTTAATCTTTGAGTTTTGACTCCTAGGTTTTTAGTTTTACCCAAAAATTTTATAACCTCACATCCTTAGACACCGAGTATGTTAATAACCGGGAATTTTTTACTTCTAATTTTGATAAAGTCCAGAAATTTAATACATCTGATTAACTTTACGATCGGAAAACAAAGCATCCGACCATTAGCCATTTGATTGGATGATTTTAGAAGACGAGTACTATGGGTACTAATCTGGAGAGTGTCTTTCCACGTCTTCCAAAGAAAAGATTTGACAAGGGGAGAAAAGAGCTTTCTGAGGATAGTGAGAGTAATCCCCGAACTAATTCCCCACCTACTCAGTTTCGTCTCCAAGCTAGATGATATTTCTATTATCGTGGCGAATGGTAGAGAGAGTTCTCTGATTTGAGAAAGATATAAGTACTGCAAATTTAAGTACTGTAATCATGTTTGTCTAGATATCATTTAGTACTTTTGGGAATTTGTACGAGTACTAATTTTTCTTGACCATTTAAGAATTTATTTGAGTGCACATATTTAGTCTTATAGGCTTGAAATATATATATATATTTGGATGCATCGTATCATGTGCTATGTCGTAAAGTTGCACCTTTGGGTGTATAACTTTTAAATAAAAGAATGCACTTTTATATATTTTAAACACTATGAATTGGACGTCTCCTTTTCATTCAGGTGTAAAATAGAATCGATTGATCCGAGTAGACTTTTAGTCTAAGGGAGTATTAATCCCGGTAGGATTTACATGAGTATTGACCTCAATAGGATTTAGGGGAGTATTGATCCCGGTAAGACATTGAGTTTAAGGGAATATTGATCCCAAATAAATGTATATCTTAGTAGATTTGTCCCGAAGATACATTTAATCTAATTGGATGTTGAATCCGAATTGGAGTATATGAACATACTTCCAAGTAGAGAGGGACACATGTCCGAAATAATATTTGAGATTTTTATTAATATATACGGGATAATCGATCCGAGTCATAATACAATTAGCCATTAAGAAAGGCTTATATATTTAACTTGAATGGTCGTTATTGGACCGATATAAGTCACGTGTTTGTTCAAAGTGAACTTTATTCTGGAGGCATATTTGCATATATTTATCTTTACTTGGATATAAAACTCTCGTTTTTTATCGTGGGATTCTTGACTCTGACATGGAGTTCTCGATTCTTTTTGTGTACATGTAGTATATGTATTTTTGAAGAACTCGTTCAACATTGTTTGAATTGTTTATGCTTGATATGAGCAAAACAACTAACTGAGTTGAGATGGTAGTAAATAATGTCGGAATACTCTTAGGAATTCTATCTCTCAAGGCAATCGATTGTTTGTATCACTTCTTATAATGTCAGGTCAAATTGACTAATCTTCAAGTATAAGTAATCTTTCTAGTGTTCGAGTTTTGAGGTATGAGAACTCAAACACTGGAATAATAATTAGACAGTCTCCAGTTTAATAGTACTGATAGGATAGCTAGTTTTGATGTTGATGGACTTTCAAATGGTCCAGTTCCAAAATAGGGACGGTACCAGAAGGGAACTACGGAGGTTCCAAAATGTTGTCGAGGATCATGCCATATCTTGATTTGAGCTATTCATACTGGCTTTGATGAGTTTTCGATTTAAAACCTTATTACCGGAGTAATTTTCACCGCTTTCTTTATAAATTTCTCGCATTATATATTTTGTTTATCTGGTCCATATGTCATTTTAGCTTTGGGACCCTTGAATATTCTCAAATATAATTCTCCTTCAACAAGGTAGTACGGAATGAGACGCACTCAGAGTTGTCGAGAGCCTGCTTGTCTGTGGGTAAAGTCCCATTCTGTAAGTAATCAATGAATTTATTATGCCAAAATTAAATTAGTCGAGATTACCTCATTGTCATTCTAATTGATGATAGATCAGGGATCGCCCAAATAAGGGATGACTCGATCCCGAGACTGTTTGATCCAGAAATGATATTTCTCAATAAGAGCCCGGAGTTGCTTCTGGAGTCGGGGATATCAGCAGTAGATACGAGACTAGCACATCTGGCTCAATTTTCTTGGGCTGCATAGTTTTCTTGAATTTGATCAATCGTTAAATCAATATTTTTGCTTTGAGTCCCCTAACTAATTCAAGCCATGTAGCATATACTTCATACTCTTCTTTGTTGTTAGTAATAAAGTATTTTTTATGAATTATCTAACTACTTTTCCTAATAGGTATTAAGCATTGTCCCTAACTCGGGACTTTTAATACTTGTGGACTTAATTATGTAGAAGGTCCAGATCCCGAGAATTGTCCCAGAAATAACATGTACTCTCTTTTCAGCTTCGGGTAATATGTTCAAGCTAAGATTAATCATAAAATCTGCTAAACTTGTGATTTTATAGTCGTGCATGGCTGATAAATAATATCATATTCCCTAAGTTCGACTACTCATTTAGCTAGCCTTCCTGACCGTTCACATTTATGCAAAATATTGCGTAATGAAAATATAGTGATTACGAAAATTGAATGACATTGAAAATAAAGCCTTAGATTTAGTGCAGCTGCAATTAATGCCAACTTCTCAAAATGTAGATATGTAATTTCCATGTCTAAGAGCATTTTATAATAGATAGGAAAATATGTACCTTTATCTTCTTGAATTAAGATTACATTTACCGAGACATCCGAGACAATTTGGTATACCATCAATCATCTTTCTCCTCGGAATTTTGAAAGTAATGATGGGTTGATATTAGCTAGCGAGTCCGAATGATTCGACTTTTCGAACTAAATCGATTTTTCGAAGTTTTGTAACTTTATCTTTTATTATTTGACTCCAGTTTCTTCTTTTGCTTGACCGGATTATACAGCGGGGTCAATATTGAGAATATAAACCATTATCTCTGGTGGTATACCTATTATGTTAGCATGGGGGCAAGCAAAGCAATTTACGTTAGCACGTAAAAGTTTAATCAACTTAAATTTAAATTTGGTATCGAGTCTCGACCAACGTAAACCTTTCTATTTGGGAAGTCAATGATAGTGTCACGACCCGATATCTCACTTGTCGTGATGGCGCCTATCTCAATACTAGGCAAGCCGACAATCTCAATAAACTACCATATCTTTTAAGATTGAAAACATAATATCTAAATTCAGCAGAAGAAAACTCACAAATACATATATAAATACTCCCAAAACCCGGTGTCACTAAGTACATGAGCATCTAAATAAATATAAGGTCTCACTAATAAAATCACTGTCCGAAAAATATAGAACAGTACAATAATTAAAAAGGAAGGGAGTCAAAGTCTGCGAACGCCAAGCAGCTACCTTGATAATTTCCACATAATAAATTCTAAAATCTAGCAATCGCCATATCTGGGAGCACCTGGATCTACACACGAGGTGTAAAGTGTAGTATGAGTACAACCAACTCAATAAGTAATAAGACTAACCTTTGGGCTGAAAGTAGTGACGAGCTCAGCAGGTACAGTCCAGTATAGAAATAACAGTACATAAATGTAGGCATGCTTTCAAGTTCAACAATTACTCTCAGTGCAAATAAAATAGATCAATATTGAACAATATGAGGAATATGACATCTTTGTATCTACATGCCAATGTACATACTGTATGTGATGCACCTTAGTGAAAACTCTGTGTACTCACGATCTAAAATACTCAATCACTCAGTATTGTATATGGCCAATCCATCCCAGGGAAGATCCATCCCAAATATAAATGTATATCCATCAACTGACAGTCAGTCACTCAGTACTGTATAAGGCCAATCCAGCCCAGGGGAAGATCCATCCCCAAATATCAATGATTCGGACAAGATCCATGTTCAGGAAAAATTCATCCCTCAATATGAATGTTTCGGGCAAGATCTATGCCCAGGAAAAATCTATCCCTCAATATAAATATTTCGGGCAAGATCCATGCCCAAGGAAGATCCATCCCATATATATACATATCAACTATGCTTATTGTGGGGGTGCAGACTGCGGAGGAACTCCTTCAGCCCAAACTCTATAATAGCTAGATCCAGACATAAATAAATAAGTACAACTATCACTCAGAATCTCTAGTCTATCAGGCTCTCAATGACATGAAGAATCAACCCGACATGATGATATGAAGTATCAATGAATGACAAGAGAGACTGAGATATGATATGCAAGTGATAGATGTGACTGAGTATAAAATTATAAATTCAAACATATAGTTCAACAACAATACGACCCATGTGGGTCCCAAAATATATTGGCGCGTAGCCAAATCATGATCTTTAATATGAGTCTCAACTCAATTTCTCTAACACGTGAAGGATGTGCGAATAATGTCATTTATTTAATTATGCAACTCCACGAAATCAATTAAGTCATAATTCCTATGATGCACGCTCACACGCCCGCCACCTAGCGTGTGCGTCATCTCCAAATAATTCATACAACATGTAATTCATGGATTCATACCCTCAGAACCAGGTTTAGAAGTGTTACTTACCTCAAACCGTGTAATTTCTCACTCTGTTATGCCCTTGCTTATGAATTGGTCCCCGAAAGCCTCGTATCTAGCCACAATTAATTTGATTCAATCAATACAAATCATAGGAATTTATTCCATATGAACATACTAATTTTTCCAACAAAATTCGAAATTTATCTCAAAAATCGCCCGTGGAGATCACGTCTCGGAACCCGACAAAAGTTATAAAATATGAACGCCCATCCAATCACGAGTCTAACCATATAAATTTCACCAAATTCTGACATCAACTCGACTCTCAAATCTTAAGTTAAAGTCTTTGAAAATTTCTACCATTTACAACTCAAATTTTATCCATTTGAACTCAACAATCTTTCCACAAACCTTATTGGTATGTGTATGTATAAATAATACTCTCACACCCAAGAATCATACTCTTAATCACCCATCTTTTACTCCAAATCCAAAATTAAAGAATTGGAGAAAGAAATTCTTACCTCTTTGAAGCCCTAGCAAGATCCTTGTGAAATCTTCAAACCTTAAACAAGAATTGATGGATAAATGACTAAGTCTTCACTTTCTCTCTCTAAAATATTCTCACCTCTCTCTAAAATGTCAGATGAAACCCTTCAAAATGACTTCCAATAGTGTTTTATAAGAATGGAGTCGGGTTTATAAAACCAGAAAAATTAAGCCCTGAAACACACTCTACGGTCGCATATGCGACCGCATAACGCTTTTGCAGCTCACGAAATGGCCGCGAAATGTAGCCTCCGGAACTGGGCAAGGCTGCCTCAGTATGCGGTCGTTATACAGTCCACAGACCTATTATGCGGTCACATAATGCATCGCATAACTGATCTGCAGTCGCATAATGCACCGCAAACTTTCCTCCACACTTGCCCCCACTCCTGATTCACTCTGCGGCCATTATGCGGTCCGTAGAGTGATTCTGCGACCGCAGAGTGTCCGCAGAAATGACCCTTTTCCGGCAAAAATTTTCCATTACAAATCGGTGCATTGTTCAACCCAAAAAGTCTGAGCCGCGACCTTTGTACTAATTAATCTACCTCAGCACCACAAAACCTTTTCAACTTAAGCTTTAAACCTTCGAACTAAGTATTTCAAATCATTCCAAACCTCACCGGACCCGAATCAATTAATCCGGTAAATCATAAAATAACTAAAAATCATAACTTGAGCAGTAAATGGGGAGACGGGGTTGTAATACTTGAAACGACCGGTCGGGTCGTTACAGATAGTTTCTAGTTCTTTAGCATTTAACCTCGTGGCTTATAATTCTTTCGGTTCAAGGATTGTTTTCGAAAATATTTGTCTAATTGTCCATGGTTATTAATGAACCTTCTTCCTCGTAGTCTTTAATTATTCATCCCGCACCTCTCTTTTCTTTTCCAATTGTCAGGTACGGTATCTTTGTAAGCAATCTCGTGGGTGTTTTACCCATGCTTTTTCTAACCTTCATTTTTCTCCGGTGAAATTTTGCAATTTAGCAAGGTGATTCCTTACTTGTACGTGAAGGTTCGGATCTTTTTCAGCCCGTGACGAAAATCCCGTATCTCTTTGCTCGGACCTTTTTTTTTGAATTTCTGCATGTAGATTCGGATCACCCAAGGACCACCTCCGTTTGGTCTCCGAACCTATTTTGACTTTCGATTGAACCTCCGTGCCTTCCTCTATTTGAAGTCCGGTGCTATAACAGTTATGCATATTATTCTCGTGGGATATTTGGATATTTCCGGAGGTGTTCTATCCGCTCATTCTGTTCCTTGGTCTGTTTTTGTAAAGTTAAAACTAAATTTTGTAAATTAAAATTACCTGATGTATCTGAACCTTATGTTTCGGTATTGTTTGGCGCAGATTCATTTTAATCAGTTCCGGTACTAATAGTTGCGGTACCAATATCTTTATTTTTATCTGCTTGTTGCTTACTTATCATTATCATGGCTACTATTCCCTTTTTAATTTTCATGGTAAAGCCATCTCCAGCTTGGTTGTCCTCAACTGTGTTGATTGGCAAATTTCGGCCATGATGAAGGTTTAAACTGAAAACAAGCAAATATTGACAAAAATTGTTAGTATCTTTGGATGAATAGCAAATTTGCTTGAGTTCCCGGTAACGGAACCAAACTGTTTAACCCAAAAAATAATTTTCAAAGTCAAAGTAATAAATTTTATATGACGGGCCACAAGCAACCGATTCGATCCGAAAGATATAAATTTTCGTTTATACAACGTGATAGAGAAGTGAAAAATAAATTCAATGGCAGATAATATAAAAATAAAGCAGAGAAGAAATAATTCTTGTTGAATGATCCTTGATAGGATGATGAGTCGAACAGAGCTTGAAGGGTCGAACTATGGCTAACTTGGGAGCAAGATGTTATGAATTACAATGTATAGAATTGTAGAGAAGAAAATTAGATGATTACAATGGTGGTAAAATGTATTTATTTATAGGGCTAAATTTAAGTAACCATTCTCCTTGAATTATGGGTCCATTATGAGCATTTACTCAATCCATCTATTACTTTTGGAAGACTTGTAACAGTTGTGTAAATGCTGGAATTCCGCAATTGATGAGTTAATTCCATAACTAATGAGTCAATCTCGTACCTGTTGAGTCAATCCCGTGCTTGTTGAGTCAATCTCATGCTTGTTGAGTCAATTTTATAATTGATTGCCTTGTTCTGCCTGTTACAATAATTTATTGTATTTATTGTACGTTACATA
The DNA here is from genome assembly GCF_000715075.1 of Nicotiana tabacum. Taxonomy (NCBI): domain Eukaryota; kingdom Viridiplantae; phylum Streptophyta; class Magnoliopsida; order Solanales; family Solanaceae; genus Nicotiana; species Nicotiana tabacum. Next base: position 355,115 of record NC_134093.1, on the reverse strand, counting down.
ATTGATTGTAACTGATGTCGTAATGATGGTGAATCCCATATAATCCGGGATTAATTGATTCCTTCCTCATTTGTAATTATGAGCTATTTTCCCGTACCTAATCCGGGCTTCTATGATGATCAGTTTCAAGGCTAACAGGCACGGTACGAGTATGTTTGGTCCCGAGGGTGTTTCACATATCTTCTTTACATGTCATTCTTCACTTTTCTCCAAACTTTGCTCACATGTGTTTCCATTTAATAGATCTACGTGGCGAGTCTATTTTTTACTAATACACGTCTAAGGAACTCGCCATATCCCTCGACCTTTAATTTTTCACGGCAATGAATAATAAGAAATGCGCCTTTGAGTTATTTTTCTTGATTATAATTTAGAAGAATTACCAAATAACCGCCCACTTAATCGCTTAAACTAAAAATAGTCGATAGAGGTATAATATATGCATAATTTTTGTATTATATATGTTTAATTATGCATAATCAATGTGTGTGTGTGTGTGTGTGTGTGTGTGTGTGTGTGTGTGTGTGTGTGTGTGTATATATATATAGAGAGAGCTAGAAAAAGTAATCAATAAATATAGCTGGCTATTTGTGTAAAGATCCCAATTTATGTAGGGCGAGTAGGAGGCGATACTCGAAGAGCAGAGCGGCAAGGGTAACTTATAGGAGGTTTAAATCGAATTTACTCTAAATTGAATGACATTGAGTCAAGATTATATTTAAACTAATTTGATTTTACACTAATGTACTCAAAATCTATTGTAGAATAGAGAAGATCCTTGCATTCTTAAATTCGAGTTAGATTTTAAACTACATCCTCATTTAACTAAGATAGATAACGCAGTAACTAACTGTTTATACTTTTTCAACATTTATTTACATGCTATGTGAAAAACGATTATTGTGTGCTGGTGAGCTTAATAGTAGCCCAATACGTCACAAACGATTCTCGAGTGTTCAAACGGTTTACGTGGTGAAGGAACTCCGCTTCTCTACTACGATAAGCGTTTTAGTTAGAAAGTGATGAGTTGAAACTTTTGTGAGAGAAATTGGACTCAATTGTAGACTAACTGTACACATTTTTGGTAGAGATCCCCCACCTCCCGCGGCTACAACCAGTACCATAAGCCTAGAAACGAATTTTGGGCACATATAATCCATTTCGATCAACAATTTAGGGGTATTAGGCTAAGTTGCTAAAGGAATTTGTTTGCTAAATCGACATCAGGGCCGGCTGAAGGGCTAGGCAAGTAGCCTTAGGCCCCCAGTTTTAAAAGGAATATGTTATGTGTTAATTTTTCTTTAAAAAGTTTAAGCATTTTATAGTAAAAATTTATCATTGTGAAGTTGATGTGACTGTTGAGTGATGGAGAAGTCCTCCCGAGTAAATATATCTTTATAATTTCCTTAAACTTGATATAACTTTCATTTTGCATTTTTTACATTCTAACCACTGACAAGCGCAAAACACACACTTAAATTATGCTCGCTAATCAAATATAGTATAGTATAATATCGTATCCATGTGGATTTGATTTAAACAGTATTCTCGTAGTTTCTAGATTGGTTGTTATCCAAGATTATCAACAGTTGAGATTTATAAGAAGTCTAACTAAAATTAACTAAGAATCTAAAGCTATTGACTAATGACAATCGAAACAAGGAAGTTATCAGTGGGAGGAAATATGGGAGAAGATAGGGTTTTGATAGGATAGGCGCAAGATAATTGTATGGGATCTAACTCTAGATAATTCATTTCTAATGTTCAAGTAAGTCTCTCGAATTCACTCAATTATTAGTTCAAACGTTCAGTAAAAACTCCTCTCTCGATTAAGTTTTAACCTCACAAGATGAACCAATTTAAGCACGTGAAAATATGCAAGAATGCATAGTGGATTGATCGTTAGAAAAACCTCTTTCGATTATTCTCCTAACTAGATTTAATCAATGATTCAACTAGCCTTTTTCGATTACTTAGAAGAATCTATGAACTCAACCAACAATATAATGCAAAGATATCACAAGTTATGCCTCTCTCGATTACATGAATAAGTGAATATAGATGCAATAATTAAATCATCCAAAACGCTTCAATACATAAAACTAGAGTTATAATTCACAAACAATCATCAATACACCAAATCCATAAAACCCTGAAGAGAATTACTCCATAGATATGGAGCAATTCATCACAAATAAAGTTAAAATAGAGGAAAACATGAACTCAATCCGAACTCTTTTCTTGAGTGAGCAAGGAATGATCTCGTGCTCTTGTTCTTCCAACTCCCTCCTTAGCCTCCTTAGGTCGAATATGTGTCAAAAGTTCAGAAAATAATGTTTTTCCATGTATTTATACCAAGTAGGGTCGGGCCCAGATGAAATCACCTTTTCCTAACCGAAATAAGAAAAGTACTCTGTAAATATTGCACAGGCGCACCGCATGGGGCGACGCACCATGCGGGGCATTAGTGGGAAAATTCAGAGAGTTAGTTCTGACAGGCAGCAGAGAATTACACAGGCGTGGTGCCCCACGTGCCGCGGCAGTGAGGATTTCTCAAAGTACGGATTTTTCTTGCGTTTTGACGTCCAGACTTGGTCCTAGACCCCCGAACACGATCCCGGCTTAATCCTTAGGCTTTTACTCAGATTTGAAAGCTCCAAATCACTCAAATTCATTCCATAACATCTACATAGCTTGGAATCACTCCTACAAGGCATAAAACACAAAATAAGTACAGAACACTATCAATTAAAGCTCAAAACGAATAAAGTGCAGTAAATTAGAGTGCAATAAGTGACTAAAACACAAGATTATAGCCTACCATCAACCACTAAAGCATAATAGTCACTCTAATATTGATGGCTTAGATTTATATTTCGAATTAAAAGTGTTAAGAAAAGTAGTACAAGTAGTGCAGATAATACTCTAATCGATATACTTAATTATATAAAAAGACTTGATTCTTTTTCAAATACCTAACAATTTCCTCAACAGAAAGAAGTTTTTAAAAATAAAAATAGATAAAATCTTACTCAAGATCAATAACATCTCAAGAATGATAAAATCGGTTAGCTATATTATCAATTAAAAAATAATTACTAAAATAAAAAAAATTAGGCTTCTAATTTTAATTGCGCTTTAGGTCCCAAGTATGCCGAGCCTTCCCCAATCGACATAAAGGAAGATTGCCTCACGAATTGTGACCGACATAAAACTGTACTACACAGAGAATAGTACATGCATGTGGTGAATTAGAGATGCGCTGTTGGTGATATTTTTTGTGTTGCTACCCAATATTTGGTTGTTTCAAATTAAGCTAACGTTTGGCCATAAATTCCCAAATTTATTTTGAAAAATCTGTTTTGGATGAAGTTTGACTTGAAAATGAAAATATGTTTGGACATACGTTTACAAAACATATTTCCCAAATTTATTTTGGAAAAACATGTGTATTATTACGGATTTGGCCCATTGAGCTGATTTTGGGATTTGGGATTTGAGATTTGGGATTTTGCCAAAATATAGGCAAAATCTATGGCCAAACATGTGTTTGCCAAATAAAACCCAAGTTTATTTTGGCAAAATTTATGACCAAACGGGTCCTGATATATATATTCAGTTAGTTGGTTGGTCTTACTTCATGGTCGAGATAGAAAAGAAGACTTTCATGTCTAAGTTAATTTAACTAAATCCCTTTTTGAAGATAGTTAATTAGTTTTATAGCTTTTTATAAATTTATTTTTAGTTTATATTTTTTTCATAAGAAATCTTTAATTTTTACACATAAAAAAACTAAAAATAAAACACAAGATCTTTATAGGATAATTTTCTTCTTTTCAAATTGTAAAGCCATATTCACTCATTTCCTCCATTTTTCCACCCTGTTTCAGTATTTTCAATGCGACGGCATCATCCTTGGCAGTTAAAACGTTATATTTAAGGCGTAACTAACTGTGATGCAATGCTGCAAGCTGTTATCAATTTCAACGATACAGAATACGGCTGACTTTTGTAGGCAATTATACAAATTTACAATATTTTCTTTTCCCAAACTACAAAATAGCTATCCTGCATCCACGTGTCTTCTTTTTCTTTTTTTTTTCTTTTTTTTACTTGGATCAAGCATACACCTGTTGTCATCAAATTTTTGCTGTGATTGGCAGTTTTCGTTTAAAAAAAGAATTAGCTGGACCAGAGATTGGCTTTCCTTGTTTTGAAAAATTCAGAACTCATATATAACTTTTTTTTTCATCTTTGTCTTTTTCTCACTCTTTAGCACATCGTAGATCTTTTTCATAATTTAAAATAACTTCACTTTCAACTTAAAAAGAACACTTACAAGGTGAGTTTTTCATATGAGTATTTTCCTATTTACGTCTTTATTCTCGCGTTAGAGTCGATAAAGACGGAAAATGACATTATCTTTTTTTAACAACGTTAAGTAAAAGTTACTGATATTACGGTCAACATAGTAACAATTAAATTTGTTTACCCAAAAATGAGTGACTCTTAAGAATACATGGTTTAATTCAATACGAATAATTAAGAATAATGGATAGATGAATTAAAGACAAAATAAACGATCAAACCAATTGTAATGTAATGACCAAGCCTGATCTTAGATTGAACTGTGGAACTCGCCCTCGATTGGACCCTCGGTACAAGTTCGATCGCGAGTGAAGAAAAGAACAAGTGAGTAATGCCTTAAACTGTGGTTAGAAGACAAAAGTAAACTTTTATTGCTTTGAATTGCGTGTTACCATCCGTCAGACTAAAGAAAAATTTCTCCTTTATATAGTAGGAGAATTTCAGTCCTAATATAAGTCTAAAAAAAGGTAAAAATAAACTTTTTCCGGTAATTGTTGATCTATAATTGATACTGAACGGGATTCGCGCCGTAATATCCGGTTGAGGGCGAATATTACGACCCCCTATACGTCATGCATAACTGTTCACCGCATCTCCCGAGGTCCAGAAGCTATACTTGGTCCGAGGCATGTCACTTTAGCATGTCTGATCTCATATACATCGTTTATTCTTCCCGGGTCTCGATATGAGGGGTTCCTGGCCTCGATTATAATCACGTCGATTCGTGCTTTCCCTTCGTTCTCTCATCGAGGAATTAGGGAAAACTTTGCTCCCGATTTTACCCGTACACAGATAGTCCCCTCATTTTTCAAAGAGTAGATTTATAGAAGCGACGACAAGCGATATATTAACCCTGGTTCCTTCCTTCATATATTACAACCGAGTTGACGGGTCAGTGAAACTGTCACGCCCCGAACCTAGGAGAGAGACCGGCACTCGATGGCTCACCTAACCTAGCATACCAAATTGCGACTAAGGGACTCTGAAACTATAATGTCATAATTTGGCCATGGGGCCACCTTGCAAGAAAATTTGCGAAGCAAAATATAAAACTGAATGGAAACTAGCACTGATTAAACATCAATATAAAGCTGGGTCGACAAGGCCGTCATAACTACTACAACTGACAAACCACCAAAATATACATACCAGGCCTACAAGCCCAACATACTGCACTAACCAATAGGATATGTCTACAAGCCTCTATTGATGGATATATTGTGATCGGAACAGGGCCCCGACCTACCTATAACATATATACATACATACAGAAGACGTACACGAAAACCTAGACCCGATAACTTCGAAGGACGTGGAGCTTACCGATCAGGCTGAACTCTGGAAACACCTACTGAGGAGGTCTACCCGTTTGTCTATCTGAACCTGCATGCATAAAATGCAGCGTCCCCAGAAAAGAGACGTCAGTACAAAATAATGTACCGAGTATGTAAGGAAATAACATAATTGAAAACTAAAACTGAACTGATAATATAATAACTGGAAGTAATTGGGAGTCAAAGATGATCTGGAGATATACTTACCTGCTGATACTGACTCAATTCCTTCAATATAGTAAGTAAAATAAATGTCCGGCCCTATAAGGCTCGATACGTGTAACTGTTCGACCGTAGTAGGCTCGCTCATAGGCGCTCGACATACTAGGCTCTGTATCTCGGCCATCCTGGGCTCGCTCATAGGTGCTCGGCCACAGTAGGCTCAGTATATATAACATACCATCTGATCAGAGGTTGCCCAATAGGGGCCTGCCCATCGATTATAGCTCGATGGTGATGAAAATGTTGTAATACTATATAGATATATAGACCATCTGCTCACTTGACTGGAAGAAAATAATACTTAACTGAATATAAAGTCTCGATAAGGGAGAATACTATAACTTCTGAGACTAGGATAATGTTAATAAATTCATGAATACGAACTTCTCTTTATGTCTCATTATCAAACATATGTAGTTACGGGATCATGCCAAAATGAAGGAAGGGCTTAGCCTTAACATACCTTATCACAATCTTTTCAATCACCAAGTTGAACTCGCCTCTTCTCACCTTAATCTACAACAACGATAATAATACTATCATTAAGTTACGAAATGTATAACTATCGCACAACGAACGACATGCTTATTTTGTATTAAATCGGACAGCATCTCCCCTATAATACTTACTTTCTCCAAATTCAAGATAATACCAACAACACCAAAAACAATAATAATAACATATATACATTATTTTCCAACCTTATGTACACCACACAATACTACAAAATAGCCCAACACACCCCAATCTCTTCATACACAAAACGACCATTGTATTAGTGTCAATAACCCGAAAATGTTACGACAAACGACCAGCCCAATATCCTGCATTTATGTGGTGTTTCTCCACACCCTTCCTCCTCCAAAACTCTATAAAACAATAGTAAATCACGCAGCCCAACAGCAACACAAACAGTCCACAAAACAATCCATAAAACAGTCCGCTACAAGTGAATAACTCGAACTCATGGCTTTCGATCACCGTCCCGTGAGTTCTTACAAATATAGAACAACTTACTATGCATCTACAGCAGTAAATAATGGATGAAAGAGAGTAGTAAACTTACCTTATTTGTTGGATAACTCAGCTCCTATCTTGGTTCTTCAAACTCTAGGCTTTACCTCCAATTAGAACTTGAAAGGAAGAGAAAATCAATTGGGGTTTGTGGGAAATATTTGAGAGGACTTTTGCAGAGATTAGGTCTGGTTATTTTGCCCTATTATTATCCTAATATATGAAGGGGATAATCTTTTAAAAAGGCCTCTTTGAACGACCCGAACTGGCCTAGTTTTGGATTCTCGTTTAAGCAAGTAGGTGACAGTCTGCGTTGTCTCGCAAAAATGCCCATATCTCTCTACTCCAATATCGTATTGACAAACGGTTTAATGCGTTGGAAAATAGACTCATAGATATTTCATTTGATGGGTGGAACACCCCATAACTCTAAGTATATTTGGAGACAATTGCAGTTACATTTGACCCAAAGTTTCAGTAAAACATATGAATGTAACTTGTGATGACTTTCATCGACTTTTGTTCCACCACTCGCTTGACTTCAAAACATAACACACGAATATCATACGAATAACATAACTCATAACATAAACTCCTTATTATGTTAAACACACTGGTCTCACCCCAAAATTACATGCTATAACATTCCCAACTTGTCGGCTTTCGACGAAACATTATTTTCTTCAATTCCTTTAGCTTCTGAACCTTCCAACCCTCTTTGTACTTGTTGTTCATGATCTTCAATATTTTTAACTTCCGAGGTAATATGATTAACTTGCTTTATATATATTCAAAGATGATCTTATTTTTGGGTCCTACATTAGTTTGCTCACGATGCAATTTTACGTACGAAAATATAGGATGTAAACAGAAACATCCCATCGGTCGCGTCGTTCTGACTTCGGACACGTGTCAATCGCCGATTGACTGCCCTTGAATACGAAAATGTCACGCATTGATTATCCTTCTTCTACAAAAGCTCCGACCCCTTTTTCACTTTTCGATTCTAGAGCTCTTTGATTTACCCTCGAATTCTCCACTTAACTCTAACCCCTTCAAATATTCATACATTACTTCCTAGATCTCCATATCTTCATTTTCAAATCTTCATACTCCTTCTTTAAATCTTCGAACCAGACCTTCATACCTTCATATTTTTCTTCAAACCTTCATATTTTCTAGAATTCGATGGCAAAAACTTCCAAATCCGTGCCTCAGCAAACGGCCCCTTCAACTTCCAATCCAGCCACGAATGCCGAGGTGACCATTCTCGAGGTGATCCCGGAGCCTCTCTTAAAGAGTTTCGTTCTCGGGGGTTGTTCTATTGAAAATTATTTCAAAGTCGAGAAGGCCTCCAGTCAATAGGACCAAGGCGAGGGAGTATAGAGGTACATATGCTCTGTTACCGAGGACACACTCCCCACAGTTCGGGCGGACTGCAACTGGGAGGGCAAGGAGAAGGTCATTTTTTAGGCCCAACGAAGACATCACCATTCACGTGGAGGGGTATCTAAGTGTTTACACTTACCCCTTCACGCTCGCCCCAGTGGACCCTATAATCCTCAATTTCTGCAAATGGCAAGAGGTATGCCTTGTGCAGATTCACCCGTCCTTTTGGAGGATCATAATCCTCCTTCATCACTTCATAAACAACAACGAAGCATCTCGGTTCACCCTCAACCACCTGCTTCGTCTCTACAGTCCCCAATCTTTCGAGGGGGGGATGATCAAGCTCGTTCGTTGAGCAAGTAAAGCTCCATTCTCGAACATCGATGAAGATCAAGATCGAGGTTAGCAGAGAAGGTTCGTTCGGGTGAAAACTGAAGACCTCATTCCCCCCCCCCCCCCGAATTTCTATTGTTCCCTGAAAAGTGGAACTCATCCCGTAAGTCTTCTCCTTCTCGAGTGTTTGATACTTCCTTTTGTTCTTTTTCTAATTGCTTGTGTCTACGTTGTGTATCGGTCGCCCAAGTTCCCAATGCAGTCCTCCGCTTCAATGAGTGTCGAGGGGATTTACAAACAAATGTCTTACTTCGAGCACGAATGGTGCAAGCTCTCGATGGAAAGTAGGAAGTTCATTCCCATGATGAGTCTTCCTCCTGATTAATTACATTTACGTACTTATCTTTTCTTTTTGCCAAGTCTTTTCCCCTTTCACAGGTTTGCCCAAAACCACCGAGCTTCGGTTATTAGAAGAGGATGAGACCCCGTCCTCGCTTGTTGAACCCTCCGCCTCGGGGTAGCCCAGAGCTGCCGCAAAGGAGGAGAAAAAGAGAAAACCCTCTGGCTTCCGTACGCCGAGGTGAAGAAGAAGAGGGTAGTTGTCCGGGTTCAGAAAAGAAATAAAAAGAACACCAAATCTAGGGTACCGGACCCCGTTTCCCTCTTCCGACTCAAGTATTACCCAGAGGACGATGATTTGGAGTTCATTGCTCACATGTCAATCATCAACGAGGGTGAGCGGGCGGCAACCGGAGAAGGTGGCCAAGAGGTTGATCCCCCTGTAGCTCAAAACTAGAAGGATAACCGGAGGCCAAGGCCTCCCGACAAGCCGCTCCTGCCCCAAAAGAAGTAGCCAGTGTCATCGTCATCACGGAGACGCCATCCCACACAGAGTCTATATTTGAAGATGCTCAAGTCGATAAAAAGAAATCAAATGAGACGGCACGCGGAGCAGATGATACCCTCAACATGTTCTTCGATGGCATGTACATGAGCGCGTTGGAGGACTATTCCGTGCTTGGACACTTGGAGGTCCCAAAAAAGGATGTGTCATCAGGAGCGGGCAAGCCAAGATCGAGCCCGAAGCTAGTGAGGCAGTTTTTTATCCCGAGTGTGGATCTCGGCCGTAAAAGAACGATCGTTCTTACTATCCCGGCGGATGCTCGGGTGCTATCCGCTACAGTGGGTATGGCCAGCTATCTTCATTGCCTGGTGACCGAGGAGGACCAGGCGAAGGTGAACGAGGTAGGCACATCGAGCCTCTTCAACGAGGCGCAACAGGCACTGAACCGGGTAAAATATCTACTCCTTGTACCCTTTGCAAATTTTGCTTAGTTTTAGCATATTCTAATGACCTTATTATTTTTCAGGCTTCGGTGCTCCACCATGAAAGCTTCATTCGGTCCCAAATGGAAATCATCCAGCTCGAGTTCGAGCTCAAAGAGTAGGTCTGGAAGAAGGACATATACAAAGCTCTCAGTGAACAACAAGACGGGGCTCTTAAGGGCCTCCAAATTCTCCGAGCAAAGCTGGAAAAGGCACAGAATGAGGCCTCGTTCGTGAAACATGAGCATACCAATCTATTCGAGAAGGTAAATCTTTGAGGCTAAAAATGAGAAGTTGCTCGTGATGACTAACGATGCAACTTCATTGTACCAAGAGAAGATAGACTTGATTGACCAGATTCGGGCCTAGATGGATGAGATCAAGACCACGGTCGAGGCGCTGAGGGGCAGGTAGACCTGTTGACTTTGGAAATAGAGGCTACAAAAGAGGAGCTAGCATCGGTCAAGGACCTGCTCCGGATGTCAAAGGACAAGACCAACAAGTGGTCACGGCTAAATGATGAACTCCGAGCACAACTGGCATCATCCGCCTCGGAATGGGATGCCCTTGGCTAGGAATATACTGCGCTGAATCCCAAATTGGAGTCAACTTCGGTTGATTCCCCTAAAGTTTAGGAAATGTTGGCCAGTATAAGGTTGATGTAGAGATAGTCGAGGCTCGTTTAAGAATGAAGACCAAGTATGAAAAGCGGTTTTCCCAGAGGGAGACCCTTAAGGAGGTTCACGTCCGAGGATTTGACATGTCGGCCAAGATTGAATAAGCCAAGAGGCTTCAGGCCAAAGCAAAGGAACTTTATGGACCTGAGGGTCCCGAAGGCTCCAAAGGTTCCGAAGGTTCTGACGGTTCTGGTGCCGAGTCGAGCTCCAGTGAAGATCAAGCGTAGATGCCTTAGTTCTTTTTTGTTTCCCTTATGTATACTTTCTTTCTTATTTATTTTGAGGTCGTTTTATCGTGCCTTTGTAAATATATTTTGAAGTATATATAAAATTTTCTCTTTGGCAGCACAATGCTTTTATTTTTCAGCATCTATTTGCAATTTTTTATTTGTGTATCGTTCCTAATGCCTTAGCATAGAATCAAACACGATCTAGAGCATCTGTTTTTCGGAGGTCTGAATGGGGGTTGATTTCGATGGCAACTCTGAATTACTTATGGCTTCAAAATTTTGATAAAATCAAAGGCCTTTAAGATGCTTAAGTGTTTTAGTCAAATACGACGATGTTTTTGTCAAGGGTACCCCTTTAATAGGTTTTGATTATACATAAGGGCCTTACTTTCTGAGTACGGACTTCGGTCGTCTCTGAGCTGTTTTAGGGTGCCGTAGCCTTTCATATTCGGCCACTGCCTAATAGGCTCGATTCCTCTGGGATTCGATAGCCCAAGCTGTCCGATTTTTTTATCAGACGACAGTCCCCGAGTCGGGGTAGCCCGTGGGCTTTGGGATCTAGGATCCATTGGGAAGTATCAGCGAAGCAAAATGCATAGTAATAAAGTATGAGGGAAGCAAAGATTTCTTTCATTGTTTTATATGTAGAGAATATAATTGGAGGCGCATAAGCCTTGTGTCGTGACTATAGTCGGCTATATGAGCACGATTCGTTTGACCGTTTGACCCTCACAATGAATCGTAACCACCAAGCCTTGGCTTTTGACATATAAAATTTACCCTTTCTAAAGATCTTAACCTAGGGGTAATGGCCCTTAGTATTTGAAGCCGAACCTGTGAGGGCTCGGATACAGTTGGTTTGATGCAAACGATCAGTAATTCCAGTTTAAGGCCGGTCTTCAAAAATAAGGTAGCACAATTTACTGTTTCCTCGTTAAACTTGCCGAAAAATCCACTTCGGGACAAAAATGGTTCAAGGGAAAAATAGTACAACGCATGCTTTCAGACCTAATAGTCATATTTCCCCTTGCCGAGTACCTCCATAAGTTAGTTTGTAATATAACAAAATTAAAAAGGGAATTGAGTTCATACCTTAGCAGTAGTACTGCTTTAAGTGTGCCACGTTCCAGTTATTCTGTAGTTGTATATTGTTTCCCGACTCGAGTTTATACGAGCCTTTGCCGGTAATTCCAGCAACTCTTTATAGTCCTTTCCAATTTGGACCCAGTTTCCCGTCGTTTAGGTTCCTGATGTGTAGTGTTACTTTTCTCAAGTAGTACCTCCCTACTCGCTGCTTCTGGGCGGCAAACTAGACCAGGGCGGCTTCCCGCCTTTCGTCCAATAATTCCAGGCTCGTGGTCATGACCTCGCCGTTTGACACTTTGGTAGCATACTAGAACCTGAGGCTCGGTTACCCTACCTCGACTGGTATTAAGGCTTTCGCTCCGTAGGCTAGAGAGAACGAGGTCGCTCCGGAACTCCACTTCAAAGTCGTACGGTATTCCCACAAGTCTTCGGGTAAGATTTCCTTCCACTTTCCCATTGAATCGGTCAATCTCTTTTTTAGATTTTGGAGTATAATTTTGTTTGTCGATTTCGCTTGTCCGTTCCTACTTGGGTGGTAAGGCATTGATAATATCTTCTTGACCTTGTGGTCTTCGAAAAACTTACTTACCTTGCGAATTGTTTTTCGTTGTCGCAAACGATCTCGGCTGGTATCCCAAATTGACATATTATGTGATCCCAGATAAAGTCGATGACTTCCTTCTCCCGAACCTCCTCGAACCCCTGAGCCTCGACCCATTTGAAAAAATAATCAGTCATGAGTAGTATGTATTGGGCCTTACCAGGCGCCCATGGCAGGGGACCGACGATATCCATTCCCCACGTCATAAATGGCCATGGTAACAGGATCGGGTAAAGCATCTCTCTCAGTTGATGAATCATCGTGGCGTGTCTTTGGCATTCGTTGCATTTTTGTACGAAGTCTTTCGCATCCCTCTCCATTTCATTCCAGTAGTAGCCGGCTCTGATCAGCTTCCATACATCGGATTCTGCCCCCGAATGGTTCCCGCAAGTGCCCTTGTGGACTTCCCTCATGGCGTATTCGGTCTCTCCCGGACCTAAGTGTCTAACCAGTGGGCCGAAGAAGGACCTTCTGAACAATTTCCCTTTGACTAAACTAAACTTGGTAGCTTTGGTGTGCAGGGCTTTCGATTCTTTGGGACCTGGTGGCAATTTTCCTGTCTTCAGGTAGTCTATGTATTTGTTTATCCAATCCCAAGTCAAACTTGTCGAGTTTACTTCGGCGTGACCTTCTTCTACCACCGAGTTCATCAAATGCACCACTACCCCCGAGTTGAATTCATCGGAGCCGACAGACGACCCCAAGTTGGCTAGTGCATCGGCCTCACTGTTTTGATCTCGAGGTACGTACTACAGAGTACATTCCTTGATTTGGTGTAAGGTTACCTGCAATTTATACCCTTTCGCATTGGAAGCACCATCCATGAATAGGGTTTAGATCCCCTAATTAGCCCCCGAAGTGAGCAACAATTCCTTTTCGACTTCGGGTACCAAGGCCAGCGTAAAGTCGGCCACAAAGTCCGCCAAATTTTGAGAATTTATGGCAGTCCAGAGTATGTACTCGATATCATATCGGCTGATCTCTACGGCCCATTTGGCCAGCCAGTCTGAGAGCTCGGGCTTATGCATGACATTCCTCAGCGGGTAAAAATTCATGACACATATGGGGAGGCATTGAAAGTACGATTTTAGTTTAATGGAAGCTCTTAGTAAGGAGAGCGCTAACTTTTCTAGGTGAGGATACCTTGTTCCGACATCTCCTAGGGATCTACTAACATAATAAATAGGAAATTGTGTACCTTCTTCCTCCCAGACTAGGACACCACTTACCGCCACTTCGAAAATCGCCAAGTAGAGGTACAGTTGTAGTCCGCCTTCGGAGTGTGCAGCAAAGGGGGGCTCGACAGATATCGCTTGAGTTCTTCCAAAGCTTGTTGGCATTCCGGAGTCCAAGAAAAATTGTTCTTTTTTGCTCTTATCCGACGATCTCGAGATTAAATGACCCAACGCGGCTATCCACCCGGTTAGTCTTTGAGCTGCCTTGACATTGTTGACTACGGTGATGTCCTACTATGGCCTTTATTTTGTCGGGGTTTATCTCTATCCCTCGATTAGATACCATGAATCTGATAAACTTACCCGAACCGACCCCAAATACACACTTCTCCGAGTTTAGCTTCATGTTGTACTTCCTTAATATGATGAATGTTTCTTGCAAAAATTTCAAATGGTCCTCTGCTCACTGGGACTTGACCAACATATCGTCAATATAAAATTTCATTGATTTTCCTATTTGTTCTTCGAACATCCGGTTTACTAAGCATTGTTATATGGCACTCGCGTTCTTTCATCCAAACAACATTATGTTATAGCAGTAGGTGCCGAACTTTATTATGAAAGAAGTCTTTTCTTGATCGTCCGGGTTCATCCGAATTTGGTTGTACCTAGAGTAAGCGTCAAGAAAATTGAGTATCTCGTATCCGGCCGTTGCGTCCATCATTTGATCGATCTTAGGCAAAGGGAAAGAATCTTTTGGACATGCCTTGTTTATATCCTTATAATCTACACCCATCATCAGTTTATTTCTTTTTCTACGTACTACCACTATGTTACTTAATCCATCCAGGTATTTAACTTCCCGGATGGAACCTATTTTTAGAAGTTTGGATACCTCATCCTTAATGAACGCGTGTTTGATCTCGGACTGTGGCCGTCTCTTCTGCTTGAACGGATGGAACTTTAGATCCAAACTTAATTTATTAGTGGTTACCTCTTGTGGGATCCCTCTCATGTCTAGATGGAACCAGGCAAAACAATCGGCGCTAGGTTTAAGAAACTTAATAAGTTTTTTCCTGAGCTCGAGGGTTATCCCGTGCCTAGGTATACCTTTCGATCTGGTAGATGCTCGATTAATATAACTTGCTCCAACTCCTCGACCGTTGATTTGGTGGCGTTGGTGTTATCGGGCACTATGAATGATCTCGAGACACTGTAATTGTCCTCACCATCTGCTCCTTGTTCTTCCTGTTTCTCCGGTTCGACTAAGGTCGGCATCATTGATTGCTATTTCGTTTCTTTTTTTTTTGGTCGGTTCTGCGCTTCTTGACATTGAGACTGTGGGCACCGGGATCACTTCATCGACAACAAACATTTCCCTTGCAGTCGGTTGTTCTCCACAGACAGTTTTGACTCCCCCGGCATGGGAAATTTCAGCACCTAGTGTAAGGTCGAAGGTACCACCCTCATGTTGTGGACCCATAGCCTTCCAAATAAAGCGTTGTACCACATATCCCCTTCGATCACGTAGAACTTCATTTCTTGGGTTGTCTCAGCAGTGTTTACCAGTAAAGTTATCTCTCATTTCGTGGTCTCACACGCAATGTTGAACCTATTCAATACCTGTATTGCCGGTACAATATGATCATGTAACTCAGTTGCTCTACGACACTCGATCTGATGATGCTGGCCGAGCTACCTGGATCAATCAAAACATATTTAACCCTAGATTTATTGATAAGTATAGATATTACTAGTACATCATTGTGAAGTTGTACGATGCCCTCGGCATCTTCGTCGTTGAATGAGATAGCTCCCTCCGAAACGTAATCCATGGTGCATTTTTCTGTCATAGTAGACATTTTTGTGCGCTTCATCATTGGCCCTTGGGGAACATCGACTCCCCCAATGATCATGTTGATAACGTGCTGAGGCTTCTTTCGTCCGACCTGTTTGTTGGCGTCCTTACTTCTGAAGTGGTTTTTAGCTCGCTCGCTTAGGAATTCTCGGAGGTTCCCATTGTTAAACAATCGAGCAACTTCTTCTCTTAATGACCGGTAATCTTTGGTCTATGACCGTGAGTGTCGTGATACTTACACATCAAATTAAGATCTCTCTGGGCAGGGTCGGACTGCAATGGTCAGTGCCACTTGGTCTCTTTGATGCACCATATGGCCGACACGATGCTTGTAGCGTCCATGTTGAAATTGTACTCCGATAATCTTGGTGCTTACCTACTACCGAGCAACCTGTCAAACCCTCTCTTGCTCATCAGGCCCCGGCCACTCGGCCCTTGATCACTTCTCTTCTCGTTCCTAGTTGGATGACGCCAGAATTTGTTTCCTCTCTAATCCGTGTTGTATGGCTGATATCGATCTCGGACCGGTCTTGGCTCCTGATCAATGGCCCTCTTAGATCTATCATCGCTCTGATGGGGTAAACAGATCCAGAAGGGGCCCCGAGTTAGTCGTCTTGCCCTAATCTTCAATTGGTACATGTTGTGGACGTCGGCCCAGGTTACCGCCGGGTACTCTACCAAAGTTTTTTTTAGCTGTTGAGAGGCCACGGAGCTTCGAGGGTTGAGCCCCTGAGTGAATGCCTGAACGGCCCAATCATCCGTAACTAGTGGCAGATCCATCTGTTCCATCTGGAATCTTGACACAAACTCCCTAAGCATCTCGTTATCCCTTTGTTTGACCTTGAAAAGATATGACTTTCTGGTCTCGACCTTGATTTCTCCGGCATGAGCCTTTACGAAAGCATCAACAAGCATAGAAAATGAGTCAATGGAATTTGGAGGCAAGTTGTGGTACCATATCATTGCCCCATTGGAAAAAGTTTTTCCAAACGTTTTCAGCAACACCGACTCGATTTCGTCATCTTCCAAGTCATTCCCTTTGATTGCGCATGTATAGGAGGTTACATGCTCATTGGGATCTGTGGTCCCATTATACTTGGGAATGTCGAGTATTCAAAACCTCTTCAGGATCGTCTTCGGTGCCGCGCTCGGAGGGAAGGGCTTTTGGATAAATTTTTTGGAGTTTGGTCCCTTTAATATCGGAGGTGCTCCCTGGATCTGATTGACCTTGGAGTTGTATGTTTCCACCTTCTTGTCGTTGGCCTCAATCTTTTTATCGCCCCACTCCACCCGTTTTGTTAATGCTCTGAGCATCTTCATTACCTCTGAAGTTTTTTCGGGCTAGGCTTCATCCAGTCTCACGGAAACTTGTTCGTCTCTCCAAGTATTTTCCTGGGATTGTTTGGGCTCGACCTTGTTAGGGGTGTGGCTTTGGTTATGCAGTTGTGCTATTGCTCCTTGTTGAGCTTGTAACATTTTGAAAATCAATCGTAGGCTCACCCAATAACCTTGACCCTCGGACGCTTCTCGAGTTGTTGACCGAGGTCCCCCGCGAATACTGTTTTGGGGATCAATTGGCAAATTTATGTTGATAGCCACCTACGAGTTAGCATCGACCGGCTCGGCGACTAAGATACCATTAGGATTGGCAGGAGGCACATCAATACTGGGCATCAGATTTTTATTTTCACCGTGATGGCCTGACTCAACATCAACGTTCAAGTGAGTGGACTGACATTCTTAGGCTGACCTAGAATTAAAATTTCAAAGAACAAGCGTAAAATAGGGTGTGTTATGGAGATTCATACCAAATCATCACTATTATCCTTAGCCCAATGTGGGCGCCAAACTGTATACCCTAAAAATGAATGACAATTAAATTTGTACGCAGTTTAAAGGATACATGGTTTAATTCAATATGAATAATTACGAATAACAGATAGATGAATTAAATATAAAATAAATGACCAAACCAATCTCAATGTAATGACCAAGCCTGGTCTTAGATTGAACAGTGAAACTCGCCTTCGATTGGACCTTCGGTACAAGCTCGGTCACGTGTGAAGAAAATAACAAGTGAATAATGCCTTGAATGGTGGTTAGAAGACAAAAGTAAAATTTTATTGCTTTGAATTGCGTGTTGCCATCTGTCAGACTAAAGAAAATCTTCTCATTTATATAGTAGGAGAATTTCAGTCCTAGTACAAGTCTAAAAAAGGGGAAAATAAACTTTTTTCGATAATTGTTGATCTAAAATTGATATTGAACGGAATTTGCGTTGTAATATCCGGTTAAGAAAAAATATTACGGCCCCTTATCCGTCATGCATAACCGTTCATCGCGTCTCCCGAGGTCCAGAAGCTATACTTGATACGAGGTATGTCGTTTTACCGTGTCCAATCTCATATACATCGTTCATTTTTCCCGTGTCTCGATATGAGGGGTTCCTGGCCTCGATTATAATCATGTCGATTCGTGCTTCCCCTTCGTTCTCTCATCGGAGAATTAAAAAAAATTTTGCCCCCAATTTTACCCGTACACAAAATTTTAGAAGTGAATAAAAGTTAGTTTTCTTTAATTCTATTGTAACACAAAGACTAAGGAAAAAGTATAAAATTTGAACAAATATTCACAGTCCAAGGTACATGTCATTTTTCAGCTGATATTGTGTGGATTGATTAAACTAAACGAGAGATCTAGTTAATCAAAAGTTAGAAATATAATGAAGCACTCCAGATATTGGAGTAGTCAGTCTAGTCCTGAACCTACGTGTCTATTACTTTGTTTCTTAGAAAATTCACGAAGCAGAAGATCCTCAATTTAAACTTTTTACCCCAAAAATATTCTCTTAAACGAAGGTAGACATACTTGGATGACGGCTCAATATCACCTCATGAAAACCTTATATTTTTCAAGGAGGTTCTACCAAGTAGAAACGCTCTTTAATGAAACTTTAGCCTTAGCTAGTCGTGACCAAGAAACCGCTGGCTTCGCTTGGTAAGCCGAGAATGCCCGATAACTCAATGTATCTGGTAAACTACTGGGAGCTCATGTAGCCTATGCTGGATTAGTCGTATTTTGGGTCGGACCAATAAACCTATATTTGAAGTGGTTCATTTCGTACCAGAGAAGTCTATGCATGAACAAGGATTATTTGACTTCCCCACCTAGCTACTCTAAGTTGAGGGTTCAAGAGAATTAGAATAATAAGTAGAGATAAAAGCAGTGCGCTCTAAATATAGCTTCCATAAGAACAAAAATGTGAAAGCAATGCTGTATAATATTATGGTATGCAGACAGTTTAGATATCTAGGTTCGATATTCTAGAGAATGACATGATAAAGGGAGATGTAACAGATAGAACTAAAATGGAAAGTTGAAGCAGAGTAGTATTGCAAAGGTGCTATAGGATACGAAAATATGTAACAAAGTCAAAGAGTTTTATAAGAACAATTGTTGGACCAATATTGTTATGTGAAAGTGAATATTAGAGATGATTGACAAAGAAAGAAGGTGTTAAGATGGACATTTAATCATAAAGATAAGATGAGATTAGAAATGTCATATAAAAGGGGTAAGTCGCACACATAAAAATAAAATAAAATAAGGGTCTTTTGAGTTGGTGTAGTAATGTCCTATGTTTTACTTACCCTCTTAAAGCACAAGTCCAAATGTATGACACTATGGTAATTTTTTTTATTTTTTTTTGGGTGCGAGACACTATGGTAATTGAATATGCTAAAATTGGGACAAAGTAGACCTAAAGTCAAATAAAAATAATTTTTTTCATATGGCCTACAACTTCTTAAAGCAACACGAAATTTAACTAAATACAAAATTTAGATAACATATAAGTTGCGTCCTCACCTACTTGAGATTGAGCCTTAACTAGTAGTATTTTTTTTAAATTTTAACCCGATATTAAGTATTCATTTTGGGGCTCCGAATAATTTCGATTGGAGTTGTGTAAGGCATATCAAAGGGGCAAGCACTTCCGGTAAGGATTTTTGTCATTCTTATGATTTAAACCCCAAGAATTTAGTTAAGGGCGGAGACATATTATATGTCCAAGCCACCACAATCCTTGGCGGTAGTAGTTATTATTGTTACATAAACATTAGGTTATAACATTTAGGAGAAATAAATTAGTTATAAATATTGGAATGAAAGATATTCAAATAACGTGAAATATATAAGAGTTTCATATGCTTGGTCGATTAAATTATAATCCGAATTGAGTACTTTATTATGATTGGTTGATGACGTTTAGGAGCCATAAGATGAACTTAAGTAGGAAGTAAACTTAACCAATACTTATAGTTTAGTAAAAAATATGTGGATCGAAGTCCTTGTTGTATTGGCATGAAAATCAGAAATGAGAAACAACGAATTTTAAGAAGAATTAATAGCTGAAGCATCCTCTAAATTTGATAAATTAAATGATAATCCTCCCATTAGCATATAAGTGACAATGACCTCGCACCTACTACGTAGTCTACTACATACATAGCTTCTAGAACAAGGGATCAGATTATTTCATTTTCTCGACAAAAAAGCCAACGTCATTTGATTTAGTTTTGTTGCAAAAAAGTCATGTGTTCGGGTTATTTAAAATTTTCAGAAACTACATTTTATTCTGAATTTTGAAAAGCTTTTAAAGCCAAACACATTCGGTTTCTGTTTTAGAATAAAGTTCACAAAAACAGAGGCGAAACCAGAATTTCAAATTTATTGTTCGAGATTTTAATCATTTTAAATTACTATGTTCTAAATTAATAATTTATACTTATTCAATAAACTTTTTAAAACAAATAGAGTGTATGAACTAAAATTACTGGGTTTGACCGATAGAAAAAACCGCTTCACAATAGAAATGTTCAGTCTATTCAGTACACTTGAATGATCACGAATATATACTTAAGAAAATTGAGAAGGATTATGGTAATAAGCCGAAGGAGTACAGGAAAAGCAATATTGCTTGAAATGGGGTGCAACATCTTTATTTGCACATTTTCTTCTTCACCCTCAAATCACCATCCTTGTCTAGAAAATAAAAATAATAAATCCAAAATACCTATCTCATCAAAACTAAATTATTACCAAGATATGATCTAAAGCAATATTACACGTTATTTACATGCATGCTTTGGCATATTCGGACATTAGATCAGTCTCTCCCTACGTATGAAATATTTATCCTAAGCTACAGTAATATCTTGTCCTTCTCAATCTTTTTCTTTTTGAAACCCTTCTATATTTAATTATTTTTCTTAAAACATGGAAAATGTCATTTTAACAAAGTCAATAATATAAGGAAAACTGTCATCCATGTGGAGAAACGTGGTAACCCTATTACTTTTGGCAATCTACTAGAAATATTGTTAAATATGATTGAGGGATTAATTTATTTGACAATTGAGAAGTTTACATAACATAATAGAATTAAGAATTTACTGAAACTTACATAAAGAAGTTAAATTACCATCCTCTCTCCCAATCAATAGAATAGATTTTTTTTCTCCCAGTAGACTGTTCATCAGTTCATGTAACTCATGAAAGGATTAGAGGAACTTTTTTTTTTCAATTTAACTAATTAATACTTTCATTTGTTCAATCTTTTTTTGGGATGGGTTGGACATGTGATAACTGCCTAAAGAAAAGGTAAAAGATAGAGGGCCTTTGGATTGATAAAATTCTATACATAAACTATAGTACCTAAAGATTGTGGATTTAAGTTCTCTCTTTCTTTTTCTCTTTTACCACAAGTGTGGAAGAAAGAAAAGCCCAATAATGTTTCTCCAGAAAGAGAGCAAGAAATCCAATAGAGAAATGGGCTAGTCCATCCTCAACGGGCTTATTAACTTTGCCTAAATAGACAATACGCGAACATCATAATCTAAAAAGGGGTATTATCACTTTTAGCTCGCGCCAGAAATTATTTATATTCTAATAGCCAAAAAAGTATATAAAATATGTATAATTTTTGTATATAACATACATAATGTATATATATATAAAAATATATAAATTTTATATATTTTTTGGCTATTTTTTTACAACGGCTATACATTGTCATTTTTCCATCTAAAAATATTTAAAAGAACTCTACAATCTTTACACAAATAGTCGACCGAGTTCACTATTTGTCTTTTATAACCGGTATATATATATATATATATATATATATTGCATATATTATCATTCACAAGTTATTTTTAATTTAAGTGGTTGAATAGACATCTATTTAGACTGATTGAATTCTACACATCTATAGTACCTAAAAGATAAGATTGTGGATTTAAGTTCTCTCTTTCTTTTAGGGAATTGACACTGTATAACAATGCATTAATATAATTGGCATTTTTGGCCTTAAAGTTAGTTTGGCAGTAGAGGCCCAAAAACTTTAGCATTGTATAGCCAAATTTTTAAAAATCTACTTCCTATTTATTTTCAATTTAGAAACCCCCCACCCACCCCACCCCCTCCACATCTCTCTCTATAACCTATGTATCTTTTTCTTTTCACTTTCTCTTTCTCCCCTTATATTTCTTATTCTATCTCTCCTCTTTCTCTTTCGTGGATTAGCAAAAATTATTGCAAATTATGCAATAAAAAAAAGTCAGTGGGATGAAAAGGTAAGGTTGATCTCATATTATACAAAATCATAAGCAAAAAAATAAGAGAAAAATAGGAAAAAATAGAGTTCAACTTTATTTTTCTTCTCTCTTCTTTTTTTTTTATTGGATTGAACGAGTGGGTGTGATTGAAATTGGTTGAAAACACCTAGACGATGTTATATATAAAATTTGAGCAAGATTAGAAGTGATTTAGACTGGTTTCAGGAAAAAAAAATCACATGTGTATATCACGTTGTATATCGTGTACATCAGTGTATCTCACACACAAGTTTTTATGGATGTCTTTGTATATCATGTATATTACACAAAACTTTTATGGACGCCTATGTATATCACATTGTATATCATGCATATAACACAAATTTTCATTATACAGGAATTTTTATGGATATACACAGATACAGTCTGCGTATATTATATTGTATATCGTGTATATAACACAGGTTTACATAGATATCACTGATGTACATATAGAAATATACGGGATACAATGGGAGATACATACGTAGAGTCGTCTCTTGATATAGAAAAATACTTGAGAAAAAGATTAAGAAGAAACCATAACAGAGTATTTATCGGAGAAGAAGAGAGAGAGAGATTTGGGGGATTTGAAAATCTGGAGTAAAATTTGGGGGAGATAGAGAAGAGTATTGTTAAAGAGGGAGAGAGGGGAATGTTCTGCATTACTTTTGATTTTCAATAAAATTAATTTTGGCTATGATATACCAATTAAAAGAAAGAAAAACTTAAAGTTGGGCTATAGGGTGCCAATATCTAAAACTATGAATTTTTTATACCAATTATCTTCATAAGTTGTTATACCATGACATTTTTTCCTTTGTTTTTCTCTTTTGCCACTAGTGTGGAAGAAAGGAAAGCCCAGTAATATTTCTCCAGTAAAGCCCAGGAAATCCAATAAAGAAATCAGAAATGGGTTAGTCCATCCTCAATGGGGCTTATTAACTTGGGGAAAACACAGGACTACCTATAAAAGTGAAAATATTTACTCTGCTCTACCCATAAAAGAAGTTTACCCATTAAATAATTACAATCTCCTACCCATTTAATAAACAAACAGAGTATCTCAAAATACCTACCTACGTCAATAACCTACCTATAAAAATAAAAAAGCTGCTCAAATTTAGCAGAATTTCACAAAAAATAGCGCACAAAAAATGAGATTTTCACCAGCATCACAAAATCATTGTTGAAGATTTGAAGATCGCAAGCCTGAACAAAATAAAGCGAATATGTTGATTTCTCTTTCCAATTCGACTTTTTCTCCTTAAATTTTATAGAAGTATCAATCTGTTAGAATCATAATAGCTGATTTGACTTTCGAAGATACTGAAACTTTTGATGCTCAAATTTGCGTCGTATTGTTTCGATTTTGATTTCGCATATTACAGAAGTTTAGCGCTCAAACTTCTGAATTTTTAACTGAAAATTATGTTCTCAGTTTGAAAATTTGGAGGTTTGAATCATAACAACTGATTTGAGTTCAAAAAATTTTCGTGTGTGTATTTTATCAGTAAAACATGATACCGATATAGTATATATGTATGCTAAATCAGTATACTATATGAGTATAGAATTTTACTAGTTTATCTGTATTTTTTATCAGTAAAAGATGATACTGATATAGTATATAAGTATGCTATACGAGTATACTATGTGAGTATAGAATTGTATTGGTTTGTGTATATTTTTTATCAGTAAAACACGATACATAACTATATTTGTATTATAAACAAGTATACCCTTGATTGCGTGGATGAAAGGTGCACTTCGAGACTTAAAGCATCAAGCCTACGAGCATCAAATCTTTTCAAAGTGTCAGATTTTAATTATGTCCACAGTTGTTTAAATGATAAGAGATTTTGTTCACAAAAACAAGTTGTCTCAGCTTTTGTTGCAGCTGTGGTACAAGATAAACTTGTTGACCCGAAAACGATATATACACCAATAGATATCCAGAGAGACATCCAAAAGGCATATGGTATGGACTTAAGCTACATGCAAGTATGGAGATCAAAAGAAAAAGCAATGCAATTATTGAGAGGAACACCAAGTGAGTCATACAAGAAAATACCAACATATATTTATATATTAGAGTACGCTAACCCAGGATCAGTGACACAACTACACACTGAAGTAGATGGAAGCTTCTTGTATGCATTCATAGCTATATATGCATCGATTAGAGGTTGGATATATTGTAGGCCAACAGTTGCAGTTGATGAAAGTTTTTTAAAGTCAACATATAGAGGGACCATACTCACGGCTTCTACGCAAGACGCAGAGGGTAAGAAAAAAAGTTATCTCAGAATCAGTATTAAATAATTGATATACTTTACTATTTTAAAAATGCAATACAATTACATTCAGTTAAATCAGCAAAGAGATATTCAAATATCATATGATACCAATATGGTATACATGTATACCAACAGAGTATATAATTATTTTGCTACATACTTGCACATACCTATGATTATACTACTATATAAAATTATATATTAATATTGTGCGTTATAACTAATATTTTTTCCTTTGGTTTTACATGACAAGTTCTACCCTTTGCATGTGCAATTGTTGATTCGGAAAACGATGCATCGTGGGAGTGGTTTTGGTGCAGTTCAGAGAAACCTATGGACAAAGAGAGGGAATGTGCATTGTATCAGACAGGCATGATGGTATATGGAGAGCAACTTCAATTGTTTCTCTAGAAGTCCCTCATTGTGCATGTATGTTCCATCTGTGGAACAACATAAAACGAACTTCAGGAAGAGCCAAAAACAAATCAAAGAAGTATACTTTGCGTTAGCAAGATACACTGTTGAAGAATTCAAAAGGCATATGGCAGAGTTAGAAGCTATTGATAGTAGAGTGAAAACATACCTGATGGACATTGGATATGATAAATGGTCCCGGGTACATTCCAAGGAAAATAGAACCATGACCATGACATCGAATATTGCAGAATCAGTAAATGCAACAAACAAGCGCGCAAGAGACCTCCCAGTTGTGAATTTACTTGACTTTATGTCGACGTTGATTCAAAAATGGAATTACACCAATTGAAAGGATGTCGTGGAATTATTTATGACGATCGGTGTAAAGTATGAAAAAATATTGGCAGGTAATGTATGAAAAAATATTGGCAGATAATACTATCTTATCACAGACGATGATGGTATACATTTTTAAAATCATAAAAATACTGCATGTACTGTAGTTTTACTTCTACACTTTAGAGATTTCACTAAACAACTGCATATTGTTATTAAAAAATACTATTACTTCATACAACTAATGACTTTTCTTAATTAAAATTATATTAGGTGTTGCCATCAACTTAATTCTTACATTTAGTAATTGATGGCCAAACAAAATATGAGGTGCACCTACATGAAAAAAAATGCAGTTGAGGAAGGTTTCAGCTAGATGATATTCCATATCCACATGCAATGGCAGTTATACAAAAATTCCATATGGATTCATACAAGTATTGCTCGGATTACTACAGCATAAACTACTTGCTGAAAACATATGAGATACCAGTAAATCCTATGCCAGATGAAACAACGTGGTAAATTTCAGAATATGTCTCTTCGCATGTGAAGGAAAAATCAAACCAGGAAGACCTAAAAAGAAGAGAGGCATAAGTGGTTGAGAAGGAAATACAGCTACATGTGCACTATACGGGAAAAAAGGACACAACCGGAGAACGTGCCGAAATATTCCAAAGAGAGATTGATATAATGCTTCAATATATTTATAGAAGTCATATATCGTAAAATCATATCATTTGAATTGCAAAGAATAAAATGCATGTCTTGCACAACACATATATTTGGTATGGTGTTTCTTTGCCAAATTACTTTTTGGAAAAATATTTATATGGATATTTGTGTTTTCAATAAGAATCTATTTATTTGCTATTTTAGTATATAAAAGTGGGATGCATTTACATCTAGTTACTACAGGAAAAAAGGCGCTAAAATGTAATGTGATACCCAAGTGGTATATTTGCATATCTTATTGGTATATATGTATACCTTATTGGTATCAAAATATGTGCAGAAATAGAAGTGGTGCCCCAAAGGCAACATCTGTACATACATCGTTAACACAGTGGGCACGTCTTGCAGGTCATGTCAGAATTGAAGTATAACAAATTGGAAGTCATTTACATGCATTTACTGCATGGGAAAAGGATACTCAAATACAATGTGATACCCAAATGGTATATTTGTATATCTTATTGGTATATAATTGTATTTCACTAATATGGCTAAAACAAATGTGTAGAAATACAAGTAGTGCACCAAAAAAATGCAACATCTGTACATACTTCCTTAATAAAATGGGCACACTTTGCAACTTATGTCAATATTGAAGTATAACAAAAAGGTACACAAATACAATGTGATACCCGAATAGTGTATTTGTATACCTTATTGGTACATAGTTGTATTGCACTAATATGGTTAAATCAAAATATGTACAGAAATACAAGTGATCCACCAAAAAAATGCAACATCTGTACATACTTCCTCAACAAAATGGGCACACTTTGCAACTCATGTCAATATTGAAGTATAACAAAAGGTACTCAAATACAATATGATACCCCAATGATATATTGTATACCTTATTGGTATATAGTTGTATTGCACTAAAGCCAAAACATGTGCAGAAATACAAGTGGTGCACCAAAAAAATACAACATTTCAACATACTTCATCAACAAAATTGGCACACTTTGCAACTCATATCAGTATTTACATCTAGTTGTTGCAGGAAAAAAGGTACTCAAATACAACGTGGTACCCAAATGGTATATTTGTATACC
Organism: Nicotiana tabacum; assembly: GCF_000715075.1. Classification (NCBI taxonomy): domain Eukaryota; kingdom Viridiplantae; phylum Streptophyta; class Magnoliopsida; order Solanales; family Solanaceae; genus Nicotiana; species Nicotiana tabacum. The sequence goes on along the minus strand of NC_134093.1, from coordinate 328,006 downwards.
TGATTGATATATAGTTCTACTGCACTAATATACCTGAACCAAAATCTTTGCATAATACAACTAGGGCAACAATGCAAAATCTGCACAGAATTTCTTAGATTCAACTACAACTAAAAACTGCTCTCAATATAAATTCAAAACCAATTCGCTTTCTAAAAATATTTCTTCTCATTCAAATCAATAGTCGCCCTGTTCTTCAACCAAATAGCAACATAGATACTATTTTTGAACGTCGTAACTACCTTAAAAATATACCTCCAAAAATAACTTCTGTTGTTGTATTATAGCGAACTAACAGTGCTCCTCCTACTATAAATGGCAGCAGGAGTAGGAACTAACAGTGTTGCTGTAACAGCCCTGTTCTGCACTAATGGCTTGACTTCAAGTGTTGAGAAAATTTTGTCTTCGAAATGCACTCCTAATAAACCAACAACTTTATTGAAGCCTAAGAAAGCAAACTGAAGATAATTCCAACATTAAAAACAGTTATAGTAACATATTGTAATATTACAATTGTATTCCTATAACACACTTTTAAAAGCTAGCGTTTTTACAATCTAATAATGCAAAATACCATACTTCACCAAAAACTATTAAAATCCTGTAAAGTTTTCATGCTACGATTAACTAAAAGCAAAAAGAGACCTATACTACTTCTTGCGCTTCTTTCCACGAGTCTTTTTTGTTACTACTGGAGCCTCAGATTCACTCGATTAACCATGCAACTGCTTGTTCCTCCCATAGTGCCACAACAGTATACCAAACCTAGCTCGAAGACCATCCACATCAAAATTGGCAACAGGGATTGGAAGACCTTCAATAATGTACTCAGCAAAACATGCAACACATACTCCACAATCTCTGAAATAAAACGAATGAATATAATATAAAAATCGTTTAGTGGTGAAAATGTTAATATGAATGAGGAAAATAAAGTAAAAGAGATAATTTTTCTTACGAATTTTGCTATGTTGGCAGATTTGTAATCAGTTCAATCTCAAATAGACCAGTCAAGTCCTTTCCCACGTGTAGACCATTTTCTACTACAATGTCACTTTTTTGGTTATAAAATTCAATGCTAACTAGAAACAGGGGTATCAACACAGCATATGCCTCTGCCACCTTTTGAATAGCTTTTTTATGCTTTCGACTACTTAGAGAGTCATATACATAAAAATATCTCTCATGGAATGATACACACCCCAATATCCAATGCCACTTTTCTGCCAAATTAACTGGAAAGAGGACATGATCAACCTGGTGCCATGGAGTATTGCAATACATTATAAATCCTTTCATGTACTCCATGATATCGTCTGATCTATCAATCAAATGATCTTGTTTCCCACCTTTTACAAAATATGTGTAACCCATTTGAATGATATTATTAAAAAGAGTATATGTAGTTGTGACTTTGATTGGCATATTAATTACATATTCTGCCTTCTTCCTAAGATAGTAGAATATAATATTCAAGTGCTGCAAAAAAGAGAGGAAGAAAACATGAGTAACACTAACAATATGCATTAACTAATACAAAAACAAAAACAAAAAATCGTACACATACCGAACAAGACAGTGACCTGCCAAAATAGTTTAATGTGTGAAAAAATGTCTTATCATCAATCTGTTCAACTTCAAAGTCAAAACAAGGGACCAGTTTTCGATCACGAAGTAAATACACTTCCCTATTTCGTATAAAAGAAGATATGGATAAGAAATACATCAATAAAAATTAAGAAAACATGAAAACAAAAGTACATGAAAATGAATACGCACTTTCCCAATTGCATGTCTGCTTCAACAAAGTTTGAGAATATAGTCGTAAGCTTATAATCAACAACCACTAAAATGTCATTTACAAATGAAAATTTTTCTTTGATAACCTTCGAGGATCCCCCAACTGCACTAACACTAGATTGCCAGTAATTCCTATGCGGAGATTGTTTTACAGCTGCATGGCGCCTTCTCCGTGTGAAAACTACAGGAGTTGTTTCAACATCTGTTTGTGTCTGGACAACAGTTCTTGATATCGACGGATTAGGTTTAGACTTATTTACATCACGAGTTGTCAGTTTATTTCCAGATTGATTTACATTACGTCTCCCTCATTGTGTAATGGCAGCAGTTAGATCAAGTTGAGAATCAGTGTATTCAAAATCAGAATCCAAGTCAAGTTCACCCTTGTGTCGACAGGGAGGTTACATTACAAAATGCTAGTGAATCAACAAATATACAAAGTTAAGAAATTTTTCTTTAAAAAATGAAAAGTTATATATAGAAGACGTTACCAGAAGGCAAATTTACATTACTGCCACCTACATCGGCTTGACCAACGCCATCAACCCGAGATGCTGAACACATAAAAGTATTATCAACATTACTATTTAAATAAAAAAGCTATAAAAAATCTCTCATATACATACCAACTTCAGAATTAGTAACATCAACAATCGTACCTTGTAGAGTAGTATTTTGTAGTAAAGGAGGAGCTTTAGACTCAATAACAATATTTGGTCGTGTCTGTGCAGCGATTCCTGATGGCAACGGAGCAGGTCCAGACTTTTTAACATCACGAGATGACTGCTTATATTTTGCATGTTGTGTAATGGCGGTGATTTGATCAATTGCAGATGTAGACATTTCAAAGTGAGAATCCAAGCCAACATCATGCTTATTTACAATGGGGGTTGAAAAAGTTAAAAAAAAAGGTTAGTGAACGCACAAATACATAAAGTTAAATAAATAAAAAAATACATATACAACATTTTACCAAAACTCAAATCATCAGTAACCACGACATGCCTTGTTGTGACGTTCTTTACATTGACACTACTGGAACCACCCTCTCGACCAACCCCACCAAAACCAGACACTAAACATATAAAAGTATACTCAAGAGTGCTATTTTCAAATAATAACAACAAGAAAAAAACAAATATGTGATTTACATACTAGAAGGCGCTTTGGGCGTGCTATCTCCAATAACTACAAAATCATTCCCACTGTCGCCCCTTACAAACTGGTCATAATCATTGTGTATCTCACCAAAGTAAGGATCATTATCCTGTTGCTTATGCTGAAAATAAGAAAATAATTTTTTTTATTAATATGTATATTATAAGAATACTATGTGCATTAAAAGTAAAGAATGGAATAGTAGCTTATAAGCATATATTGCATCTTTGAACAATATACTATAGTATTATATTATATAAAATAACAATACCGCTGAATTTTCATCTGGTTTCATTGATTGCCTACCAATAGCTGCAAGCACCTCCTCAAACTTGATCTCTATAAAAAACTTCAAACCTTGTAACTCCTTCAATTCCTTAGCATTGGTAGGTTCAGAATTACCTCCAGTACTTTGATGCATACTTTGTGTCTTTGGCAATTGAGTGCCAAAAACCTGAAAGTTATCAGGCTGATTGTCAGTGCAATAAACTTCAATTTCAAAGTTTAGACCACACACATTAAATAGTTGCTTCTCAGCATCAGTTGGGGTGATGTTCTTTAGCTGCAATTATTAATGACAGTAGTTAGAAATAGAAATGATAATAAAACACAGAAAGATAAAAGATCACTATAACCATATGATACCAACATGGTATACATGTATACCAATAAAGTATATCATTGCTCTGGGATATTGCTACAACTACGTGTGACTAAACTATTGTATCAAAATATTAAAAGATGCAATAAAAATATGAGAAAATTAAAAGTATAAGTATCAATAAAATTATAAGTAGCAGAAGAGATCCCTATTACCATATGATACCAGTATGGTATACATGTATATAAACATAGTATATCATTACTCTATGATATTGCTACAACTACATGTGACTAAACTACTATACCAAAATATTAAAAGATGCAATAAAAGTATGAGAAAATCACCTACTCGCATTGCAAGCTAAACATTCGCAAAGCAACTCGCTCATTCTGTATTTGACCTTTTACTACTCAATTCAGAATTCATGGAAGTTTGTTTCCAATATGATCAACAATGTGACCCTCCAAACTTGGGTAACATTCACACAACCAAATCTGTAAAGCCAGCGGAAAGCCACCGAGTCTATAAAAAGAAGGCTTATCTTGAAACTTGTTGGAACACGAGTCGATTGTAGCGTTATAAACATCGACACCCCAGGGATAATTATTAAAATCACCGCACTCAACCAAGTCAATATAAGACCATGGAATAACCTTTGGTTTGAGCAGAGAAAGTAAGAAGTTGTCCACAAAATAAAGAACTGCTATCTTCAACGCATCATCATCTGTCTCCCATTTCTTCTTCGTAAAATAGTCTACTAGTTAGGCCAATATCACAGATGCAGTCCCAAAATATTTTGAAATTAACCTATTCTCCGGTACACTCTCTATACTTATATTACCCTTACATTTCAGCCCATTAACGAGTGCAAATTTACCCAAACCAAAGCGCAACCTAGAATCACTTACTACAAACCGCATCTTATTTTTCACCCCATAATGTACTTCTCTAATAAGTAAATGGTGCATAACCCGAATCTGCACAATAACTGGTGACAGATCCAAAAAATATCCAAAGCATGTTTTCTTAAACATCCGAAGTTGTTTCTTTGTTAAATTCTCTTTCAACATACGAATGACATTGCAGTTGGTATCCCAATCTACCTTTGGTTTATAATCTATGTCCATAGGTACAGGAAAATCCCAACACTCCAAAACATGTTCATATAAATAATTTCAGAAATAGAATTCACTTAAAATGCAACTAAAACAACCAAAAATGTTACATCTACCATATGATACAAACATGGCATATAACTGTACCAACAGGGTATACAATTCTACTGGCTAATTCCCGACAACTATAAATGACTATACTACTATTACATAACAGACATGCATAAAGAGAAAAAACAAAAAAATATGTAGTTATAAGGTATTTTCAAGATATTGTACGTTACTACTATTATTAAAGAAAAAATAAATAGTGTACCAATTAAATAGAGCCAATACAGCCAAAAAAGGATTCAAATGCATATGACACCAATATTTTAATATAGTATATAGCTATACCAACATGTTAAATAGTTGTACGGGGTTGTTCCAACAACTGCCTATAACTATAAAAACTATTACATAATACACATACTCTATGTCCATAGGCACAAGGGAATCTCAACAATGCAAAACATGATCATATAAATAATTTTAGAAATAGAATTCACTTAAAAATACAGCTAAAACAACCAAAAAATGTTACAACTATTATATGATACCAATATGACATATAATTATACCAACAAGTTATACAGTTCTATTGGTTAATTTCCGCCAACTATATATGACTATTCTACTATTACATAACATACATGCATAAGGAAAAAAATAAAAAAATTGTGTACCACATATTAATATAATAAAGTATTTTAAGATATTGTACTATACTACTATTATTAAAGAAAAAGCAGATAGCATGCCAATTAAAGGAAGTTAATACAACAAAAAAGAAATGATACTAATATAGTAAATAGCTATACCAACATGGTATATAGTTGTATGGGGTCGTTCCCGCAACTGAGGTTCCAACAAACATATTATACCAACATGGTATACAGTTGTACATGGTCGTTCCCAGTTCACATAACTGACTATAACTATAGTATAATACAAGAACATACCAGAAAATCAAAAAAATAACAATGTACTATATGTTCAAAAGTATAGATACTAATTTTAAGAAAATTACCTTCTTCGGTGCCACACCATTTTTTTTTCTTCGTTACTTGAGAACCATCGCTACAATCAACATCGACTGGTTGAGTCTTTATATCAGTCACAGATTCACGTCGGCTTCTCCCTAACTCAGAATCCTTAACAACTTTAGCTTTTCCCTTATCATTCACCGCAACACCTGATATGACTGGTTTTAGAATTTATTTCGGGTAATGACTGGCAGGGAGTTCCATCGACTGACAAAACATCAATATTGTTGCCTTTTCCACCATCTATTTTTACTAGTTCAGTTGTTAGGGTTAGGACTAAATACAGACGGATAATCAGAAAATAATAAAAAACTAGGACCGCACATGACTGAGACAACTGATTAAGCAGCTACTTGGGTTGAAGAATGATGTTGTGCACGACGCCACCATCTACGTGCACAATACTTCCGAACCATAGTGAAAAAAATAACATGCAAATATTGATTCACAAAAGTACAAAGAAAAATACAAAAATTCTATGATTTTGAAAACCCACTTTCACTAAAATATACTTTCACATCCAAAAAATTCGCCCAGAAATTACTATTAGACGAAGAGATAGAACGAAATCTGAAGAAAAAATTCAAAACTCGAATCACTAAATGCTGGGTGAAATATGATTTCTCATGGTTTGGCTATGGAGATTTTGAAACTAACTCTGTAGCATTAAAGGACGAAGACAAATTAAACGAGGTATTAAATAACGGTGGGTATGAGAATCTGCTAATTGCGTGGGCTGGTGGGTAAAATAGCCTGGGCCGGGTATGAGAATCCGCTAATGGGTGGGCCGCGTAAATAGTCTGGGGCACTACTATTTATTTTTTGTAATCGGTATATATAGATTATATACTAATTATACGTATGTTATATATGAATTATACATATATTATCATCCACAAGTTATTTTTAGTTTAAGTGGTTGAATGGACGATTATTTAGGTCATTATGCAGGAATATGTGTCTTTTCTTTTAAAAACTCATTTCCTTTCTTGTTGTGGAGGGAGAAGGCAGCTAGATTGCATATGATTGTCCAAAGATTAAGGCAAAGAGAAGGGGAGTATTGAGCGAGGGTTGAATCTTGTATTTCTACGTAAGTATAGAATTTAAAGAGAAGTACTTGAAGTCACTCAATTTCTATATAAATTATTTGGTGATATATTATAAGAAGAAGAAAAACTTAAGTAATTTATATCCAAGGATTTAAGAAAAACTGAAGAATTTTTAGAATAAAATTAATCACAAAAACAAAATTCAAAATACGAGTGATTATTATTTAATTTAAAGCTCCAAAATATTTTGATAAATGAATTCCCCTAAAAGCAATGATGGTAAAGAATGTTTGTTGGGTTGGAGAAGAATTTGAAAATGAAATTCACTCATGTTAAATGCTTAGTCATTTCTCAAAGAAAAATGAAAGACCTACTATGTGACAAGAACTTCACACCTGTTATGTTTTACTATTGAAGCAAAGTGATAGAGAAACTTAAACACCAAATGAATGTGGCTGCCTTTATTCAATTAAATTAAAAATAAAGTTAAAAATTAAATCCATTGCCCCTTTCCAACTCCCTTCTTCTCTCCCCTGCATATTCCCCGCATCTTAAAACAAACAAACTCTTTCAGAAATTTTCCTAAATTTCCCACTTCTCCAATTACACAATTGCCCACGTTCCACTCCTTACTAGTTGTCTCAGCTGAAGTCGGTCGGGGTTCTCTGGATCTCGCCGGAAAATTTTGTCTTCCGGCAGACAGTTTCCCGCCAAGAAATTATACATACTCTAACTCCGTTTAAATCACTTCTTTCACAGGTCAGTTCTTTTTTTGTTTATGAGCAATGTTGAATTTTGTTACAAAAAGGTTGACATGTAGATCTATTTAAAATAAGTTGTGATGTTACATTTTATTGGCTTTTGTTAATTTAAATGGATGTTACATGCTTGATCCGTGTCGAATTCAATACTATCTGGATATGAAAGTTGTTGTCATGCAAAAAGATGTGATTTTTTTTAATGGTTTTATAGTGAGATCTATTAATTAATTTCCATAATTTTTTGCCTTAAAAGTGATTTGGTTGATCTCTGCTTTTGATACCAGAGAGAGGTGAAGTGAGGGTTTATACTGCTGAATAACTGCAGCTTCAGTAAGAATTGAAAAAGAACAAGTGCATTTTGTTCAGTAAGTTACTTGCTGAGCACTGCCCTTTGTATACTATGTATGTATGCGGATGATGTTGTCGGTGTCATGATTTAGCTTTTCTATTTAGTTGCAGTTGAGTCACCAGCTGTAGACCATTGGTTAGTGGATTGGTTATATGGATTCGTCATAGTAATATTTCATGTTTGGTTATCTCTGTCTATGTTACGTGGATTCATTTATGGGTACGTATCCATTATAGGTGTGTGCATACCATTACTGATACATCAAGTTGAATATGCATTAAGTAACCACATCCTTATTACACCGTTTTGACAGGGGTATGTCAAGGGGAATGAGTGATCCATGTAATATGGGTCTTTGTATGCAGCAGTTGTAGTTTGGATTGGGTTGTAGTTAGATAAAAAGGTTGAGAAAATGTAGGATCTGAATGACATGTGCATGTATTTCATTTGATGTGCTTAAGCTGTTTGAGCTGACTATTTTAGTGAATGGTATATGAAATAGTCTTAGAAAGATGAAGGTGAGCTATGTGATCCTTAATTTTTGATATTTTAAATATATCTGACAAGTAGAACTACCAGAATTTTTTCTCACGGTGTTGCCTTACTTTATTTTCTTGTTTGCCCTTTCAATATTTTATTCTAATATATGGTGGTTGTACTCACAATGTTTCTTGTATTTAGGTGAAATTTCTTTAAATCTGAAATATTAAGCAGTTGACACATGAAGAACGGTATGGCAGAATGTGCTGTCTGTCATTCCAAGCTTGTTTCTCCAACTGTAAAAACTATTTCAAGGGCATATGATCGACACAGAAGCAAGATTTCATCAAAGCAGCGTGCTCTTAATGTCCTTTTGGTTGTAGGAGATTGTATGCTGGTTGGTTTACAGGTAGCGGTCCTCTTCACATGTTTTAACTGTTTACTCAGTGCTCAAAAAAAAGTTTTGTTCTTTTGCATGCAAATGATAATATCCTACGTGTAAACTGGAAACTTATTAAGCTTCTTGAATTCGTGTGGATTGTGTTCCTTTCCCAAACAATCACAGTTATTTGGTACTTGCTAAATTTTTTTGCTTTTCTATTGAATGTAGTTAACTTATTGCTGTTATTACATATCTATAGTCACTTGCTGTTATCAGCAAGGCATTTAAAATTTCTGCTTAATTATGAGAAAGACATAAGTCTCACTCAGTATTTATTTCCGTTTTCAGCCTGTTTTAGTATTTATGTCAAAAGTGGACGGAAAATTCAAGTTTAGTCCCGTAAGTGTCAACTTCTTGACAGAGGCGACAAAGGTCGTCTTTGCAATACTAATGCTTTTAATCCAGGTACACTTTATCTATGTTTTTGGTTTTACTCAAAATATTTTCTTCATATATTTTCTTTTAGAAAGCTCAATTTATGTGTCTTGTTGGATTGTTTCTGTAGGCCAGGCATCAAAAAGTTGGAGAAAAGCCACTTCTTTCAATATCCACATTTGTACAGGTAAAATGTTAGTGATGTGAGTGTTGTAACTGCTCTTAGTTCTTTATTGCTCATCATATCTGTGTAATATCATCATTCTTGCGTATGTTCTTTATTATAGTATAAAGTTTGTAAGTGATGCAGTATCTGAGGAGCCAGTCTCTCAGTTGAGTCCTCTTCTTACATGATTAACCTACCATATGTATGGCATTAAGGATGAGGAAGATGCCTAGCCTGGATGATTGTCTTGGACAAAGGGACAAATGAATTGTCGCTTTTGGGTGCAGACAGCCCGAAACAGCTTTCTCAATCATCAATTCAAATTATGTGTATGAACCTGCAAAGAAGAAAGACATCATGAGTTGTAAATTTTTTACCACACCTCCAATAGAGTTAGGCAAAGCTCCCAGTTGGGGGCCGCACATGCGGGAAGGAAATTTGAGCTTGATGCAAACAGATTGGGCCTTCAAGCATATAAAGTGTTAAGAAAGATCGGATTAGTGGTTTTATGAGAACTCACATCGTGAAGAGCTGCTAATGATATCATGCAGTAAACAAAAGGTGCCTGGCATGCTGTATATAGTTTATATTGGATAAACGAACTAAATGCTTCTCTTCACTGTGTATAGTCTACTGAGAAGAAACTTCAAGAAATCCTACAATTCTAGTTGCATATCAGGACGCCCTCATTTATTCATTCCACAAAAGGATCAATATATTGCCGTGAGTTCTACCTCTCTTCATATCAACATTCCAGGCTCTAAAGTATTGAATATTATCTACAGAAAAGGGAAACAAGAATAAACATAATGTGATGAATAAGGATGACGACACTGAGTTGATTCATGATGCGGAGAATAAGGATGAAGACACTGAGTTGATCCAGAGACGCTTAAACTCTTTTAGTATTGTCAAAGAATACTTTTATTGGGACAACTGCAAAAGACATGCCTAACATTGATATAATTTGGACCAAGCTCGGAAGTTGGAACCTTCTCATATTTCTACATAGTGTCAAACTGCCAAGTTTTATCATAGCTGAGTTTTTTTGGACCGAGCTCGGAAGTTGGACCCTCTTCTTATTTCTACATAGTACAAGCTGCCAAGTTTTGTATTGTTTTGGTTTTCTCCCCAAAGATAATTCAAGTTTGCACACTTGGCTGGAAAAAGAAAACTTCAACCTTTTTACCTAGTTTTGTTCCTTTTGTTTCACTTGTCAGTTCGTCCGATGTAAAATGGAAACATCCTTTAAGTGACTAATTGGTGCTTGCAAATACTGGTTTTCCTCTTTCTTAAGCTTCTAATGTGACCTAAGGTCCATAAACAACGAGACTGAGTCAATGAGGGGTGGGGAGGAAAAAAAAGGAAAAGTGTAGCACACTTGTTGAAAGACCTCCAGTTGTTGCCTTCACGGTTGTGTATGTAGTCTGCAACTTGATAAATGCCAGTGACTAGCTCCGGTTGAGTCAAAGAAACAGTTTATACATACATTTGACACCGGCCTGGTGTCTAGTTATGAAAATTTCGACTGATCATAATAGAATCGAAGACTTCTGATTCCTTCTAGATTGTTGACTGCATGAGAGCTTCCACTTTTCTTTGTTGCAGTGTCAGTTTCATTTTAAAATTGACTAATTCTTATCTGCATCCTGGTTAACTTGTGTTTTCCGTCACCATTCTATTAAAACCACTACTTTGCACCAATCTATTTCAGCTTCTTCGAGAATTAAAGTATGTTGTCAGTTTGTATAGCTTTCAGATACCATGTTGACAGCTTGATATCTGTTCTGTGTGACTGAAATCTTACTGGCTTGATATGCATTCATTAGTTAGTTGTCCATTGTATGTTTTGTACAAACATGCTACTAACATTTAACAGGCTTAATATTACTTGATATTTTCTCATGACCATTTTATATTTTCTTCAGGCTGCACGAAACAATGTGCTTCTTGCTGTACCAGCACTACTCTATGCCATAAATAACTACCTAAAGTTCATCATGCAGGTACTATTTGTTGCTGTTCTTGTCAGTTCTCTGAGTGATTATTCCCATTGTTTTGTTATTTCGTCCAGCATGGCACAATTTGTCTCTGCGTTTTTTCTTGTACTGTACATTGCTAGAAAGTTGGAATAGTGTCTAGTTTCACCCATTCATTCATTGAGAATAACAGGTCTGGCATGACAAGAGTTGCTGTCTCAAACTTTACGGTTTGTCTCAAAACTTGGAATATATCCAGTACTAATTTCTAAGATTACGTAATGACTTCTGGGCTAGGGAGTTGGATTTTTGCCTCAAAATAAGAAATCTTGAATTTTGCTTCAGTAGTGATGATTCCATAGAGATTGTTATTTGTTGATAACTAATACTCGACAAATTAGAGGACTATTCTGGTTTTGCAAGAATGCTTCTGTGTGCAATACTTCCAGCTGGCAGTCGCTTTGTCCTTAGCACGACTAAAAATTCCAAATAAGAGAGGCTGCTGAAGAACCAATTACCATTGTTTAGATGTCCTACTGGGTGAAGGTCTGGCATGTGTAGACTTGCCATGTCATGGTGCTGTAGGAGACAAGTGACAGTACTCTTTCTGCTTATGGCTAAGATGTAAATGGAGAATTACATTCATCTTTCGTAACTCTAGTGGGTAGTTCTACTGGTGAGCACCTTCCACTTCCAACCAAGAGGTTGTGAGTTCGAGTCACCCCAAGAGCAAGGTGGGTAGTTCTTGGAGGGAGGGAGCCGATGGTCCGTCTATCGGAAACAGCCTCTACCCCAGGGTAGGGGTAAGGTCTGCGTACACACTACCCTCCCCAGACCCCACTAGTGGGATTATACTGGGTTGTTGTTGTTGTTGTTGTTGTTGTTTCATAACTCTGTTTTGGTTAATGTGTTCTTTGCCCTATGTCCCCATTCACTTTAACAGTTATTGAGACACCTCTATAAAACTTGATTTGGTGTTTGGTTTTGAAGATACCGAGTCATGTATATATTATATTTGATTACTGTTCTACTACTATTAAGATCTTTTCACTGTTCAATATAATCTTTAAGTCCTAGCTTGCTAGATACCAGACTATACACGGGGGATTTTCTTTTACCACAGTTCTCCTTTTTCTGACATTTTTCCTCTAATATTTTTGTACAGTTATATTTCAACCCAGCAACTGTGAAGATGCTAAGCAATCTGAAGGTAACTGCTATAGTTGACCACTGCTACAATATATATCATCTGATTATTTTTTGCTGATTTTCTGCTGAATTCTTCAATTGCTTTACTGACGCTGATTGCTTTTCTTTCTTTTGCACAATCTTCTACATTTTGATTATTCCAGATTAGTTAGTCGCTTATTTGATCTCAAACATGAAGCTATGTATCAAGTGTATCGTTAGAATAATTACGGTACTAATTTTGGTATCAATGGACAGGTGTTCCATTGTCATTTTTTATTGCTGTACTAATAATACCAGCATCTGTGCTACTTCGCTAACTTAGTATGGAATGCCAACAAGTGTATTAGCAGTTGCATGTGTTGGTGCCAACCATAGGAAGAAGAACTCGGTTACTCATCTTGGATTGGATTAATAATTTTGTGCTGATCTATGAATGAGCCTTCTATTTGATTTATACTATACTTCTTCAAGTCTCCATCATCGGGGGCATCAGGAGTTTCATTCTTGACAATCTCATGCTGATCCGTCGATTAGCTGATATATAAAAAAAGTTACAACGACAACAACCCTGTGAAAATCCCACAAGTGGGGATATATATAAAAAAAGTTACAATTATAAATTTTTTATCTTAATTTATAATTAATATTGATCTAATTATATTTAATCACAAATTGTGATAAATAAATATTAGACTGGACAAAGTGATGTAATATCAAGAGCTCATATGTATTCTAAATTATCATTTGGCTGTGATTGAGTTTAGTCTGAATCATGGATTCGCAGTTCAAGATGATCAACAGTAAACCTATTCCATCATAAATACAGTGTAGGTAAATTCAGATTAGCATAATCCAACTTCATCCCTGAATTCAGCCAACTTTGGATTAAGCCTAAATTTAGATCAACTTGCATCCAGTATATCACCAGCCAGTTTGGGTTGAAGCGTTATTGTTATCGCCATTGTTTCTTGATCCAAATCTATCCTGATTAGATTCTGAATTTGGGTTCAGGACTTGACCGAAATAGCTCCCATTTAATCTGTATTATGGAGGCTTCCAGTGTAAATCACTATATATCTTCTTGAAATTTTAAGCAATATGGGCTGATAGTCTGTGTGGTACTCTTTCAAAATAGCTTGCAGTCTTTAGCAGGTGGTTAACTCTTCCTTTGACTTTATGAATAAATCTACTCGTGACGGGACTTTAGAGAAAAACTAGATATCTCATAATTGCTAGATTTTCATATGCAAATTTTTCTTTTGTTAGTGGTAAAAGGAAGAATGCTTCTGGTAATTTGGTTTTTGTTATAATCATGTTAATCTTTCCCTTGTTTCCTTCAGTAAAACATGGAAAAGCTTGGAGCATCCATAAAGTGCTATATTTAAGTTCTTTTAGGAATTTTTGAGGTGGTTATAAATTTTCTCCAAGATAATATTATGCACAAGGGTCGGACCCAACTAGTCTGCTATTCCTTTATTGGGTAATCTAGTGAAAGAAAGTTCTTTTAGCATCTATTCTAGATTGTCTAAAGTTATCTGTCCGAATCCTTCTTACATGGCCGAAAAAAGGACTACTCTTTTTTGTTCACTTGTCTCTCTCCTTGAATATTACCTAAAGCCAAAATTTTTATTAAGGTGGTTATTTCTTTTCAATACCTGAGACTTTACATATCAATTGATGAGTATCTTGGTTTCACTATTATATACCAGCAAAAGGATATGTCTCAGACTACTTTCTTGGATATTATGCTCCGGTAGAACTTTTCTTTAATTTTTACAATATTTGTTTCTTTGTTGTCAAAGTGCAGGTTCTGGTTATTGCCGTGCTTTTGAAATTTATCATGAAACGACGATTTTCCATAATTCAGGTTAGTGGTTTCAAACTAGTAAAATAAGCTGGTGTTGCAATATTGATTGTGAAGGCAGGAAGGAGCGAAGCATCCTGTGTAACTTCCTGCAGGATGATAGAAGTTGTATACCCATATAATAGGAATTATTATGGTACAGTGGGAGGCTCTTGCTTTGTTGCTAATTGGGATTAGCATTAATCAACTTCGATCCATTCCTGAAGGCACCACTTCTTTGGCTCTTCCAGTTACCACAATTGCATACATCTATACACTGATTTTTGTAAGTAATTAAAAGCTTCTACTACCGATTCATTTTTGTTCTGTTATTTGAAGAGGCATTAGTGAACCCCTGGACAGCATTTAAGACACTTGTTTATTACTGGCTAAAGAAGGGTTTTTCACACAGGTGACTGTTCCTTCTATGGCCTCAGTATTCAATGAGTATGCTTTGAAGAGTCAATATGACACTAGCATTTATCTCCAGGTAATTTCACCATGGTTGGTTATCATTTCTCTTATTTCTTTATCATCAGAGTGATCTGTGGTTAGCTTGGCTCATTATTTTCCTCTGCCTTCTTTCGCGGGACGATTATTACGTTTGAGTGGATGTAACATTTTTATATTCTTTTCAGTTGATGCATGTCAGATCTTGTCTCTCGAGCAATATAGATTATGCGAATTTCTCTATTCATAAAGGGTGGACGTGGCTTCTATCAGTGCTCTCTTCTTGAACCATCTGACATGTTACTGTTTAACTTGCAGAACTTATTTCTGTATGGGTATGGTGCTATATTCAACTTTCTCGCCATTCTTGGGATTGCTATATTTAAAGGTAATGGGGTGATTCTGAGGGTTTTCCTAGAAATCAAAATTTGGCACATGACAAGGCAAATAATAACTGACTTAAATAAAACTGCGCTTGACTTTACTGAGTTCACCGTTTTGTCAAAAGAATAACATTGTTACTTTGCTATTTTAATCTCATTATAGTGCTTAGATCCTTGCTTTCATGTTTTATCTTCAAGTAAACTGTTACAGTTATAAATACCTTATTATTACACCTGCCCTGGATTAGAATGTACCGCCGAAGAAAACTGCAAAATTGCAAATGACATTACTCTCTCATGGTGTAAATCATATTACTATACGTTAATATCATAGTGGTTGAAAATCATATTACTAACCTACATAGTAGTTGCAAAATCATATTACCTCTTAGACAAATCATACTAGTAAATCTCTTAATGGTAAATACAATGTTTTATAGTTAGGGAAGCAATCAGGTGTATATATCTACTTTGATAGGAGTGGTTATAGGGAACCTCATGATGACATATATGTCTATGTTTGTAACCTGTGCAAAAGTTCTGCCCTTGTTTTAAAAATCTTCTCTGAAATACATTAGGAAAATTGTGATAAACAAAATCCCATGCTGGTTTCTCCGTAGAGGTAATTGAAGTGGCAACATATGAGATCATGGATGAAGCCAATACTACTTCAGACTACCAATCAAAAAAATGATCTTACTTCAGAGCAAGGCTTTTGTTGGACAATATTCCTCCAGCCCCTGAAATGTTTCTTCTGAATTTTTCAGGTCCTAGTAGCTTGGATATATTGGAGGGGCATTCAAAGGCAACCATGCTTCTAATTGTTAACAACGCGGCACAAGGAATTCTGTCTTCCTTTTTTTTCAAATATGCTGGTGAGATTATCTACTCAATATGCTCCACCCTTTCTTTTTGGCTCATCATATCCTCCATTAATGGGATTATTATATCTATGTATTTAGCTCAAAGCCATCTCCTACTTTTAACAAGAAATTTTTCCTTTATGGTATTCTACTCAATAACACAATTTGTTTGTACCAGATACGATTCTGAAGAAGTATTCGTCGACCGTTGCAACGATATTTACAGGCATAGCATCTGCTTTGTTGTTTGGTCATACACTGACCGTAAACTTTCTTCTTGGGATTTCTGTTGTTTTCATCTCAATGCACCAGGTATAAAAATTGAGAGAGTTGTCCCTTTGATATTTCCCATTTTCTCTTTGGACTGACCATATAACTTTGATACTTCAGTTCTTTTCACCTCTTGCAAAAGTTAAAGATGACCAACAAAATGGGACATTGGAGTTGATTGATGTCCGGGAGAAGCATAGGTACTTACTTTACCTGTTTAGTATAACGTAGAATTGTTCTCAGCTGTAAGTTGTCTTTCCTTGTCAGCTACTGGTTCTTAGAATAATGCTTTCTGTATCCTATTTTCGTTCTTATATATGCATACTGAGTATGTGATAGGAAGCAGGTTGTGATGGCTTGCTCCTGGTATGTCTGTTCGTTTAAAATGTTTGTGTCTGGTGGAATGAGTAACATGATAATCCAACTATAGCCTCTTATAGCGGATGTAGTTCTGCACCTAATTCAGCTGCTACTCCACCCAAGAGGGTAACATAACACTGAAAGTTTCTCTGTGATGCGACTTATATCGTATAATTTAAGTTTATATCGTATCATTGAAGTACTCTTGTCGTTAATCTTTTGTACTTTTAAGTGTCAAAGTTCAGATGTAACCAATTTAGAGAATGTGTATGAATTTATAGCTCCCTGCATAGCTGAAGGGCTGTTTCTGTCTCTTTTTTTCTATTTCTGCAAATATTATCTCCTTGTTGCTTGATATAACGAATGCATGACCCTTTTTCTCAAAATAATTAAAAAAAAGTTACAAGTTATTATTGGCATAAGGTCCTTTGCCATGCAAGATATGTCCCAGCTTCACTTACTACGACAACAAGTGATACTTCAATTACTATTAGGTGATGATTGGCATTGGCCATACTATGTACAGAAGCATTCAAATAACTTCTCTTTTTAGACTGGTAACTACTTCGTGAGACCTCAATTGTGCAAGTCTTTTTTTCCCTTGCTTTGAGTTGGCCTGAAAGCTTCACCTGCTATTTGCCAAGTGCCAACCATAACATCAAATCCATCTATTAAAAGATGGATCTGAAATAAATGCTAAAATTTTTAGGTGTACATCACAGAGATGCATGTTCACCCCCTCGTAACCCCTTCTCACCTCCAAAGTTTAAAAAGATGCATCTGTTAATACTTCCCTTTTCTGTTGTTTTTCAGATCTAAAGATTCATCCTTCGTTAATATGGCAGCAGGAGCAAATGAGGAGGTATGGATCTATTTATCAGAAATTTATAGATGCCGAGTTTTCGCTGTATTTCCTAAGACAGGTTTCATATTAATTTCTTTTCCAGGCTAGTCATCTAGTAGGACCTGATGAAAGACAGCCACTTCTTCCAAGATGAAGTTATTTGAACTGTAAGTCTGCTAATGTCTCTATACTTTCTGATCCAAGTTGTTAACTTAGATACACATAAATTAAGACCATTTTCAGAGTTTTTATGATTTATGGATATGTCTCTTGGCTGCACTTCTTATTCGCGAACTTGGAGAGCTGCGAAGCATGTTGGAGGACTAAAAAGAAGACTAGGGTAGTTTGGTTGGCACCTTGGTCATCTAATGGAATTATTTATCATGTCCTGTTTTTCTTTTTATATTGATATGTATGAAAAGAACTAAACAAGAAGAATAAATAATTTGACGACCAACTGATGCCAGTAATTTTTATATTATTTTTATATTGGAGGACTAAAAAGAAGACTAGGGTAGTTTGGTTGGCACCTTGGTCATCTAATGGAATTATTTATCATGTCCTGTTTTTCTTTTTATATTGATATGTATGAAAAGAACTAAACAAGAATAAATAATTTGACGACCAACTGATGCCAGTAATTTTTATATTATTTTAGTACTTATTAAGGAACTGTTTATATCAAATAGTTTCCAAATCTGAAGTTGAGTACAGTAAGTAATGCTGCTTTCAGTTAACAATGATATTGATGAGACATAGATATAGATACCAAGAAAGTATGATGTCGTTGACATTGTCAAATTGCAACTATATTGAATGATTCACAACTAAAGTGCATCATGTACCACCAGATTAACGTGGAGAACTTATCCTGCATGTCTTAGTATTTATTCATCTGCAGTTCCTGATCTCATACGGTGCTTGTTTTATTGTTATTAGACCTTTTTCTTCTGTAAATACAAGCTGCTTACCAGAAAATTGTTATTGTAGGTCATTTTTAGGGCATTTTGTGGTGAGCATTTACAGGGAGTGTAGAATACGAGGTCATTCAGATTAATATCCAGAAGAAATAAGGAAGAACGTTCTGCTGTTTCTTTTTCTTCTCTCCAAAATTTGGTCAATCCCTCTGTGCTTCACGGGATTCTTTCATCTGGAGAGGACTATATGTTGATGATGGAGTTTTAGGTAGACAACAGCAATATAGTTGTCCTGCAATACAAATATGTGCGATGGATGCTGTATAAGTTACATACCACTTACAAAAAGACATGTAGTGTTACACATTGATTTTCTTGTAAACAGTTGACAGATATCAATTCTTTCATATATTCTTGTAATCAAGTGAATTTTGATGATAGAACTGTGCCATAGAATTTGTTGATGTTTATTTTCAAAAAGGATGTTGGTTTATCCTGGTTTAAAAGGTAGACGATGGTTCGAAATATTGGTCGTTTTCCTATCTGTGTTTAAATTATGCTTCTTTGCCTCGTGAAAATCTCCGAATTTGGATATAATGTGCCTATAACCTAGTCAAATTAAGAAGGTGAGATTCACCATTGCAGATCATTTTTTTTTTAATTTCAAGCAAAATGTTGAATGATACTTGAATTGCCATCCTTGTTAGTTCTTCTCGTAATGCATGTTTTTTATGGGCATTATCTTCTCCTTTACGCTTGGATGCATGGTTAATCCGGTCTTTCACTTGGACAGGTCGTATTTTATGCTCAAATTCCACTCTGTTCTTTTAACTGAATGGCCACATGAAATATTCAGTTGTTCAAGTGAAGTTTGCACATAAATAACATCATTGGGACTTTGGGAGTCTAATCTTTTCTCTCCAATGGACATTGGGCACAGTTTGTGAGGTTGATCAATCTCTCTTTAGACCAGTTTCTGGTTGATTGGACAACCAAATTAGTTATATATATCACGTTGAAATCCTCTTTAAAAACAGAGTTCAACTGTTAGGCATAGTACAACAATATGAGAAGTTTGATTATTCTTTATTTAAGCACTTGTTAATTTTTCTAAGTTTCTCCGTATGATGCAAATTAAGATTGCTTCGCAACATGGATATGCAAATTAAGTGGTTGGGTTTGTACCTTTATCTTGCTTAATATTGGTCGACTAAGAAGTCATTATTTATTTTTATTCTTAATTAATGTGTCAAACATGCACTTATTTTGTTTTGCTTATATTTTTAATTAATAGAGCATTAACTTGTTGCATCTCCCTAAAAGCTAACACAATCCAAAGAAAAGAGGCGTTTAACTTGTATTTGTTTTTATCTCATTCTCATGTTTTTGTATTGGCTTGTTAAGTAATACATCTCTTCCCTTTTGCAGTTGCACTTTTAACACAAATGCCATGAACCTCTCTCTGTATATCTCACCCTCCAGGTCTATTCACTTCACTTCCACAGAGCGATGTCGTTCCTTCCACCACCACCGTCACTACGTTATTTCCCGACGAGTTTCCCCCTCCCCTCCCCGTCGCCGCCATCTGCGCCGTCGCCTCCTTAAAAAGTTCTATCCTAATCTCACCGAAGACACCACCTCTCCTCCACCGTCCGATCAAAACCTCCACTTCATTCTCACTGTTGATGATTTACCTACCAAATCCTTGTATTCAGTCAAGGACCTTCTCGATTCGAAGCTCAGCGAATTCGTCGATTCTAGCCGAGCCGCCATTAAAGACTTGCAAACTCTCATCCGTATAGATAGTAATAACGGCAGAGTTCTGTTCTCCTGCAGAAGGTCCACCGTTCAATTCCTAGGTACTCTAGTAATTACCAGTTTCGTAGTTATTTTCACTCTTAGGGCTATTTTTAAGCTGCTAGTGCTAGGGTTACGAATGAACAGCAACCGAAACAACAACGTTGAATTAGTGTATAAAAGAGACCGTAGTTTGGGTGGAAAAGAAGTACTTGTTGCCAAAAATGAGACGGTTTATAGGAAGAAACCAAATGTGTTGGATAGTGAAGACAGAAACAGCAATTGGGATTGGGGAAGTCGAATTAGGTTTTCGAGGAGGCGACGGAAGAAGAGCTCGGTGGAGAAGTTGCCAAAATGGTGGCCTGTTTCGACTTCCAGTTCGGATCAAGTTGGAGCAGAGAATCAAGAAGAGTATCAGAGAATGGCCAATAGATTGATTCGAGGTAAGTTTATTTCCAGCTAATTGTTAGTTATGTGACTGTTTTTTCCATCTTAATAATCATATTGTTTATATTTTCCAAGTTAAGTGAATGAATCATTTTAATCCATTGAAGAATGGAAGACATGAATTCCTAGTATGATAGATTAATAGTCATATCTAGAAGCTTTAACTAGAACTAGAAATCTTGGCACACTTTCCGTGTATGCATATGGTAGTTGTAAAAGAGTGAGTTTTAATACAAAGGGTCCTTAAATTTGAGAGCATCTATCCTTAAAATAGAAACTTAATTTTTAACGTCTATAAAAACATGAGTACTTTTTATGTAACCATTCTTAAAAAAAACATGAGTACTTTTTGTCTTTGTTAACTTACTGCCTAACGCTGTTAGTTAAAAACTAAAGGACTTGTCATGTGAAGACTAGATCTAGGTCTTCTATCCCCTCTCATTTCTCCTGTCCTTGCCGGTGTAGCCAAAGCTGTCGGTGTAAGGTACGGCATTAATCCATCTTTCACACACAAACAGGTACTTTTGCAGATTCCTTCTCAATGACATGCTCAACGCCTCTCTTCAAAAGGTCTCACTTCCCCAGCAAGAAAAGTAAAACGGATTCTCACGTGAATTTCCACAGAAATTCTCCTATTTGTGTATCTTAATAAGGCAAGAAAGAAAAGGGATATAATCACTTAAGTTTTTCCAGCTGGTTAGAGTTACAACACTTCTCCTTCAAGAGACCCGAAAGACGCGATGCTAGTTTGCAAGAGTGGTTGCCTTTCAAGTGATTGGAATGATGGAACGGATCGGAAAGTAGTCAACTATGTTGTACTCTCTCTGTTTCATTTTATGAGCACAAAGTTTAAGAAAGAAATGTGGCACATGCTAAAAGTGCATTAAGAGCATTTCATTAAGAGTAAAAATGTGCAAGTTTAAAGTTAACAAGTTTCTAAATATAGATTGGTGCCAACAAAGTGGCGTTCCGGTAATTCTTGCTCCATACAATAGGTTTGTATGCATTCTCCAAAAAAGATAGATTTTTTGAGATGATAACAGTTTTATATATTCAAAAGGCACAAAGGTTGTGCTGGCCATAATTACAGGAGGTTGTACCAAAATATACATCTAAAATTTCTACCTATTACAAGGATCCTAGAATATCTATTATAGCTTCTGGATCCTTTGTATAATCCACCTTACTTCAAAAATAAAACAACAACAAAAAGTCCATTTTTGTCTTCTGAATTGAGCTGCTCTCGTCTTCAAAACACCTTGAGTTCCTTTCTTTCCAAATAGACCACCATATGAAATCCCATCTATTCTTCTGAGCTAAGGGACTACTCCCTTTATTCCAGCATGACAACATTTCCTTTGTGTTGTTTGGCATGACCCAGTGTACCCCTGCTAGTGCTAGAAATATATTCCAAACTTGTATTGTCACTGAACAATGTAAGAAAAGGTGATTAATAGTTTCTGCCTCCCTTCCACATAGATGACATCTGGAACAGAGTGGTAGACCCTATCCTCTGTTAAACAAGCCTTTCTAGCTACCAACCAAACAAAACATGCCACTTTAAAAGGAATCTTTACTTTCCAAATATGCTTCTAGGGCCAAAACTCAGTTATAACGTTGGTTTTGAGTGAGCGCTTGATAAGAAGTTTTAACAGAGAAACTACCTGACTTGTGTCCTAGCCACCAGACCTTGTCATCATTCTGAGTGACACCTGTGAATTGGTTGATTGTGTTGTAGAAGTCTGCAATTCTAATGATTTCCCAATCATTCAATAACTTCCTAAGGTGAGATTCCACCCTTGGATAGACCAAACTTCATTGAAGGTGGCCTTCTATTTTTTTTTTGATAAGGTAAATTGTATTAATCAAAAGGGAGAAAAAACTCCCGCATACAAGAAGTATACAAAAAAGTAGAGAATTTATATCAGAACATGATTCTCTACAAATGACGCCCAATCTTCTACACAAGTAGGGGCTATATGTGAGCACCAAAAAACGATCAAAGATAAAAGACTATTCTTAAGATGTGAAAACAGAGACTCAATCCCCTCAAAAACTCTCATATTTCTCTCTCCCCAGACTAACCACATGAGAGCTATCGGGGCGATCTTCCACGCCTTTTGCTTGCTTCTTCTACGGAAACCGGTCCAGCTATTTCCTTTACAGTGTTTGGCATCACCCATTGAACACCAAAACGATTCAGGATTGCCCTCCACAAACCCCAGGACACAGGGCAATGCAGCATAAGATGATCAACTTCTTCCCCTAAACTTTTACACATGTAGCACCAACTAACATGTGTAATTCCTCTCTTTCGCAGATTTTCAGATGTCAAGATCACTCCCCTCGCTGTTAGCCATGCGAAGAAGCACACCTTCGTGGGCGCCTTAGGAATCCAGATCGATGAGTATGGAAAAGTAGCCTTCTCTCTCACCAACATACTTTGGTAAAAGGATTTTACGGTGAACAAGCCATCGCCACGCAATCCCCATCTCCAAGAATCGTAAGATGGATGGGGCATGTCTTGCCCGTATAGCAGTGCCAACAAATTTTGGAGCTCCGCAATCTCCCAATCTTGCATGTTCCTTCTAAAAGAGAGGTCCCATACTATCCCCCTTCATGCTCCTTGCGAATTTGTTGGACCATCAATTCCTTCTGGTTTGAAACTCTGAAGACGTGGGGGAAAGAGACCCTCAGAGTATCCTCTCCACACCACCTGTGATTCCAAAAGCTGATTCTCCTTCCATCTCCCACCCTGTAAGTGATGTTGCCATAGAAAGCTTCCCAGTTCTTCATGATGTTCCTCCACATGCCACACCCGAACGGTGCTGTGATTGCCTTGGTCCTTCAACCCCCTCCCGTGGAATCGTACTTTTCTGCTATGATCTCCCTCCATAGAGCATGCTCATCTATCCTGAATCTCCACAACCACTTCCCCAGCAAAGCTCTGTTGAATACCCTGAGATCTTTGACTCCAAGTCCACCCCACTTCTTTGGGGAAGTGACTGTCTGCCAATTCACTAGATGAAACTTTCTAGTTTTATATATTCATTAACCGGATATATTAAACTTTTCCTCCAGTTTATGTGGAGTCCTGATATCCCTTCAAAAGACTACTCTTAACATCCTTATCCGATCTGTCTCAGCATCACAATGAATGATTACATCATCTGCATAAAGGAGATGAGTGATCTCCAAACTTCCCCCTTGTCTGTTGCTAACCTTGAATCCCCTGATCCAGTTGTTCTGTTGGGCTGTTTGAAATATATTATTCAGTCCTATTATAGCAATAATAAATAGGAAAGGGGATAATTGATCCCCCTGTCTTAGACCCCCCCCGTATGATGGGAAACCTTCTGAAAATCTTGCTGTGCTTATGCAAAATCTGATCCAGTTAATCCACTTTGTACCAAAACCCATCTTCTTCAACATATTTGTCAAGAAGTCCCAATTCACATGATCGAAGGCTTTTTCTATGTCTAGTTTGCACAGGACTCCAGGCTACTTTTCCTTCATTTTAGAATCAACACACTCATTGGCAATAAGAGTAGCATTCATTATTTGTCTTCCTTTGATGAAAGTCATTTGATGTTTGCCAATCAATTTTGAGATCACTGATTTGAGCCTTTCTGACAGGAGTTTGGAGGTGATTTTATATACACCACCTATCAAATTGATTGGCCTGTAGTCCTTTTAACTATTTTGCACCATTTTCTTTGGAATCAAAGCTATGAAGCTAGCATTTAGACTTTTTTTAAAGTATTCCTGATTGTCGAAATTCTGGATGGTTTGCATTATATCTCCCTTGATGATTTCTCAACATTTGGAGTAAAAACCCATACTGAAACCATCAGGCCTTGGACTTTTATCAATAGCTTAAAGTTTAATGCATTCATGTACCTCCTGCTCCTCAAAAGGCCTTTGGAGTCGTTTCTCTTGTTCTGTGATTTCAGGGCCATCAATCATGTTGAAATTTGGTCTCCATGCTTCTGATTCAGTAAAGAGCTGTGGGTAAAACCTGATTATCTCCCCTTTAATTGCAGTTGGATCCTCCAATGTTACACCATTAACCACTAGCTGATCAATATTGTTGTACCTCTTATGTGCATTGGCTGTCCTTTGGAAGAATTTAGTATTCTTGTCTCCTTCTTTCAGCCACAGGGCTCTAGACCTTTGTCTCCAAGCTATCTCTTCTTTTTTTGCAACCTCTTCAAATTCCATGAATAGATTAGTTTTTAACTGTGCTTCCTCTTCATTCAGACTCCTCTTTTCCTGTATTAAATCCAGTTCTGATATTTGATTGAGAATATTGATCTTATTGGACTCAAGGTTCCTATGCTTTGTTAAATTCCACTCCTTAAGCTTCCTTTTCAGAGCTTTTAGTTTACTAGCCAAAATGTAGTCTGGTCTGCCATCCACCTCAAAAGAGTCCCACCAGATCTTCACTTGCTCATTGAAACCCTCAACTCTTAACCACCAGCTTTCGAATTTAAAGTAGGATTTGTTATGGTCCCAATTCCCACATTGCAGTGATAGAGGGAAATGGTCTGAAACAACCCGCTGCAACATGGACTGCTTAACACTCTTGAATTCCTCATCCCATTAAATTGAGATGAGGAATCTGTCAATTTTGGAAGAAGAATCTTGACTGCCCCCAATTCCATGTATGTAGACCTACATTTAGTGGGTGATCCACAAGCTCCATGTCATCTAAGAAATTTGAGAATTCAATCATATCCCTGGTGACCGTAGTGCAGTTCTTCTTTTCTGAGATGAACCTGGGGGTATTAAAATCGCCACATACCACCCAAAGATTTCCACAAAGGCCCCTGGCTGCTCCGATTTCTCTCCACATACCTTGCCTTTCTCTTCTGCTGTTTGGGGCATATACACCTGTTAGATGCCATGAAAAATCTTGAGTCATTGCAATGAAATTACAAGTTAAGGAATTAATTCCAGTGCATGTGACTTCCCCCTTCCAAACTCGACTGCCCCACATCATTAGAATCCCCCTTCTAGTACCACTTGCCGGTAAACATTCATACTTCATCCATCTATTGGCCCAGAGTTGCTTCACATATTCATCTATATCCCCTTCGACCTTAGCTTCTTGTAAACAGTAAATATCAGCTTTCCACATGTGTATCAAACTCTGTAACGTGCTCCTTTTCCCCCTATTGTTTATTCCCCTAACATTCCATAAGATTATATTTATCTTCATGGATCAACAACTGATTGTAGCTTCCCCCTGTTTCTGTCCCCATTGCTTTTGAAATTGACATTAAACTTAACAAGACTTTTGAGTTCCTGTGTACCTTTCCATCTCGGATTTGGAGGAGTCTCTGGCATTGGAGAACTGGGTTGTTATTCTTCCTCCTGCTATAAATTTTCCTGAAAAGAGCAAAAGCCTCTTTTTCGCACCCTTTAAAATCAACTCCAAATTTGTTACTCAATCTAATTATATTGCTATGTACCCAGAGAGTTGCATCCATCTTATCATCTTGTGGTTGGACATTGATTGGCTCTGCATATTCCAACACCCATGGTTGTTCCCTTGTAACTTTAATCAATTGCATATTTGAAGTCTGCTGGTCACTTTGGTGAGGAATCTCTACTTCTTCTATGCTTGTAATCATCATGGAACCACCTTCGATCTGATCTTCGTCTATCTCTGAAGAGTTGAAGTTGAGAGCAAGTTGGATTTGGTTTTCGATGTTTTCTGTGTTGTTCTCCACGGGAATACTCGAACATTCTGCAGATATCTTGTGTGGTGTGTTTGTAATTCAAGAATCATGGGATCTGGTCCATAAATTATGTCCATTGGGCCTTGGATCTCACTTATTATTATAGGATCAATTGGGCCTGGCTGCATTCGGCCCAAAGTAAAATTGTGAATAAGAATAGGATCAGGTATTTGTGGGTTTAAAATATCACGTGCCTCCTCATATATCTTTAATTTGAGATTCTTTGCATCCTTCGATGTGCCCACATGATCTAGGGTTTGGTGAGAAAACCCAGTACTCTCACCCCCCTCTTTATAGAGTCTGCTGACCCTAGACTCTATAGCTGCAACGGTACTTTTATCACCAAACCTATCGCCAACCCCCACTGTTGCCGGAATCTCGCACCAGATCGGAATGGTGTAAATATACCCATCGCTTTCAACCTCCACTACCTTTGGAACATTTTCTCCATCTCCCTTCACTTTGATCCTAGCCCATCTCATATGATTTCGCAAGCTGGTTACTTCTTCTGTTTCAATCCATCCGCCACAAAAGTTTCTGATTTCTTGAAAGACCTTTTGAGACCATAGGTTTAGAGGAAGCCCTAACAGACTAATCCAGACTCAGCTTCTTTTTGTATTTGGCCAACATCTGACTGTAGGAGACCACCAATCAAGACTCATCGTCCACCTTTTTCCAACTCCATTCACCTGTAAGAATATGTTCAGCAGCTTTCCTTGTCGGAAGTTCAAACAGAAAGTAAGAATCATTCATCTCATAGACATTGATTCCGTGTGCCGTCTTCCAGACTGAGGTGACCCATCTCCGGACATCATTGAATGTTGGGGTGTCCTGTAAAGGATTGTTGAATCTACCAATGATACTTCTCCCCAGAATATCTCTGTATGTTGTTTCAGAGCTTCCAGAGATTACGATTCTGGATTTTTGAGTTCTTATCGGCGAGGCTTTAGTCCCTGCTGTTGACCATTTGTTGACCCTGACTCCTTCAATTAAAGGAGAATCGATGGGAGCACAAGAGACATTCTGTATTATCATGTGTGATGCATTTGTGAATCTTTCTATCTTTAATGCTATCTTCCCCAGCCTTCCTCCTCTACATTCTTGACTGATCTGCTTTCTCCTTGTACAGCAATAATGCTGATGTACCTTCCATATTTGTTGTATTTGAGTGTACCATAGAACTGTGCAAAGAGATCTTCTGTTTTTCAACTTTTGACTGACAATGTCTGGACCTTTGATGCCATGTTCAGAACATGTACAATCCACTTCATGACTTTATAACTCAAAGTGACTCTCCTAAACAAATTCCTGCTGCGTTCAACCAAGTCGAACCAGATTTCAGACCTTGAATATGTTCTTGTAATTTCATAGGATTTGAAACCGGAGTTAAAATAAATCTTATCTTCCCCCATAAAGAAACAAAAGAAGTTTTAGGATTAATCACTGATGAATGATTAAAAATAAAACTCTGAAAAGGACGCCGGAAACTTTTAGATCATGCTGGAAAAGAAGTGGTCTTTTCTAGCCTCTAAAAGTGTGCCTGGGAGCTTTTTTTCTTATATTTTTCTAATGTGAAAAAGAAAAGAAAAGGAGGGAGTATTTGGTTATCACGCTAGTCTCATACTTTTTTAAAGATAAAGTAATAATTATATTATTGTTTGGGCACAATAGACAAGAAGTATACCAAAATGTATAAAACCTATAGAAAAATGTCGTTTACTACAAATGACATCCAACCTTCTATACGTCAAGGAACCTCCTGAGTGCACCAAGAGGAAAATAAAAATAAAAGGTTTTTCCTCAATTGTACAATTCACGTATTTGTACAATTGAGGATTGCCATTCACGTATTTGTACAATTGAGGAAAAATAAAAGGTTTCTGATAGGGCTTTATTGAACCTTGAATGGCAATCCTTGTGGTGTTTTTGGGCTTTATCTCCATAACACCAGCTTTCAACCTTGAGCCGAAGGTCTGCATACACACTACTCTCCCCATACCCTAATTGTGAGATTTTACTGGGTTTGTTGTTGTTTGAACACCAGCTTTCCTATTCCTTAAATATTGTTAGGCTGGACCTAGGCAAGTCCAAAAATAGATAAAACCATATTGTATATATTAGCTGCTACTATACAATGTAAAGTAGGTGTTTAGTACATGTAACACCTAATCACTGTTGGTATACTCCTTGTGTTGAGGTGTCATGTGTGAGGCATGCTTCATATAAGGCTATCCATGATCATATTCATAGGCCTTCTCAAGATGCAATTTGCACAAAACACCTGGTACTTTTTGCTTCCTTCCCCAATGGCCCTTCCAACCAGTCCTTGTTATCTTCTCCTATTTGGTTAAACCCCACACCCCCTAGATTAGGCCTCCAATTCGCTTCCTGTTTGAAAAACACTCATAATAGTCTGCAATTGCCACTTTTACTCCCTCTTCCCACTCATGCATTACTCCATTATTATCTATTACTCTATGTAATTCCTCCTCCTATTAGTAATTGCTATAATGTGTAAGAGTTTTGTATTCGAATCCCCTTTTCCCACCACAATGCTTGAAGTTTTTCTCCAACTAGTCTCTTGGGCTAACGCCAAGAGGCTAGCTCCCTCATCAAACTCCCTATTCTCTCTCTCCCGCTCCTCCAACTCCTTCCCCTCCTCTGCCCTTTCTGAATCTCTCATCTCATTCATTGACTGCCTCATCTTCACCTCTACCCTTCCTAGAATCTCCTTGTTCCACACCTCTATATCTTTTTTGGGCAACTTCAACTCCTTTCCAGGCTTGGAAGACGGGCTTCCCACCATTGTAGCTACTGTATCATCCAACCACTCTCATTAAAGTTTGCTCTACTGCTTGTTTGCATGTTCTCAAATCTAAAAGGAGTTCTCGTACTTCTTTCTCTATCCTACGTGATAGGTGAATGATCCGATGTCAACCTCGAAAGGAATCTGTATCACAGTCGGGGCCGACTGCTCCTAGATTGTAGACACTAGAAATGTATCAAGTCTCAATCTAGATGTAGAATCCTCCAACCTTGTCCAAATGAAAGAAGCATTTGTTAAAGGAAGATCAATAAGAAAATGGTTTTCAATAAACGCCGAAAACTCCTTCATTGCCCTTGACTACACCCTACAATTCACTTTCTCTTCTGGGACTGTAATGGTGTTAAAATGCCCTTGTATACATGGGATATTCCACTCCCTCAGAACTGCCGCCATTTCCCCCCAAGACATTACCTTAGACCCCTCCCCTTTAGGACTAGAAACATCCCCAAAACCCCCGCTCAATCCTATTCCTGATATTTCTAAATCGTGCAACTAGTAAAATATTGTTAGATGAAGACTTAGGTCCTGTACAATGTGCATTGATCTTTTGTCTGTGATTGGCATTTGGCAATTCAAGAATAGGTTTGTACGGGTTCGGTTTTATTAATTGAAGAACGATCTTTGTTTTGGACCTATCAAAAAAAGAGAGGAAAGGTCTTTGTTTGAAGGTTCTTTCTTCATCTCATTCTTTTAGTTGGTGGTTTATCAATTGCATTTTTTTGGTATTTAGCAACATCAAAGGTGAATACGTATCTTCTTTCTTTTTCACTCATTTCTCTCTCTCTCTCTCTCTCTCTCTCTCTCTCTCTCTCTCTCTCTCTCTCTCTCTCTCTCCCTATGTGTACGTCTGCCAGTCATCTGTCTTTTTTCTGATCCAGCGAGTTCTCTCATTGGGCACTCATATAGAGTGTTATAAGTTGAATTATTGTGTGGATGAAAGCCTAAAGAACATATCAAGCAGACAATAAGTAGTCGGTCGTGGCTTCTTTAGTTTAGTTACCACATTCTTGAAGCTTTAACTTAAAATGCAGTTTTGCTGTCGCAGGATAGTTATCATATTGAATGGGTTTTAGATTCGCGTGACTTATATGTCATACGTGTAACTATTGCATATTGTGTTTCATATTGGAAGAACATATGATCTTGACGTTTTCAAGCTTCCCCGATAATTGTTAGTTATGGTTTTCCTTTTAAATCACAGTTTACAAATTTGCTTTCCAGCCATCTTGGACAATAGAATGACGGGGAAGGACATTTTGGAGGATGATATAATTCAAGTCAGTATGTTAATGGCTTCTCATTTCCTTTTTCTTACAAAATATGAAATGTTTGCATAGTTGTTTAATTCCTTGATTTTGTTTGGAAGCCCCTTTTTATTTAATGAGTTTGCTGCACCCATATTGCACCAAAACTAAAAAAAGGATATACAACTGAATTTAAGCTTAATTACATTGTCCTTTGTCTTAAGAAACTCTAGCATTTCTTTCCTTCCAAAGCGGCGGAGATGGAATTCCAAAATTTGGAAAAATTTCTAGTCAATCATTTTTTATGCCAAGCTAGGAGGAAATCCAAAGTAGATCTTCGCATGCATCGCGGATAAGATGTTAAAAATGAAGTTCTAGATGTTGGAAGAGACCTTGCGATGAAGGAATAAATGGTTTACATCTTCATTCTCGCAAAGAGAGCATCCGCGCATAATGCATATCCCATCTTTTGAATATTATCAAGATTGAGGCATTTTCCATAAGCTACAATTCCAAGGGAAATATTTGACCTTATAAGGGGCATGGCTCTTTTAGATTGCTTTCCAAGGTTGAGGAGTCGAGCCTTGGGAGGAAATAGTGATGGAGTTATTACAACTTTTAACCGAGAAAAGTTCGTTAGCGTGGGGTTTCCAGAATATGTTGCCAGGGATGGGAGTAAGAGGGGAGGGCATTATCAACTGCATGTAGTCCTTGTGTCCCCACTCATTGAAGTTTCTTCTTAGAAGAATGGACCATCCTTCAGGAAAGAAAATTATAATAATGAAGTAAGACCAACGTCAAAAGGTTTTTGTCAAAGCCACACTAAACAATCTTTTTGGTTCTTTTGTTTTCTTTTCTTCTTAACCTTTTTGAATGCCACTCTTCTTGTTCCTTCTTTGTGTAGTAAGAGAGGAGGGGCATTATCAACTGCCTGTAGTCCTTGAGTCCCCACTCATTGAGGTTTCTTCTTAGAGGAATGGACCACCCTTCAGGAAAAAAAATTATAATAATGAAGTAAGACCAACGTCAAAAGGTTTTTGTCAAAGCCACACTAAACAATTTTTTGGTTGTTCAGTTTTCTTTTCTTCTTAAACTTTTTGAATGCTACACTTGCTTCTCCTTCTCTGTGTAGTAAGACTGATAACATGTTTTTAAAATTTTTGATAGGACCTGTGGGTAACATTGGAAGATGCTTAACACTTGTAAAGAACGATACAAAGAGATGTTGGGAATAAATTGCTTGATTTGCACTCAAGCATGTTGGGGTTGATGTAGTAATTCTAAAAAGGAAAGGAAAGTAATTCCTATTCCTATTCGCACCATAATTAGGATGCCAAATCTTTCCTATAGGTATACAAGGAATGGGCTCGTGCAATATTAGTTTCCTAGTTTTTAATACTCCCCCTTAAGTTAGAGCATGCAATACCAAAAATATACTCTATTATGGAGCAACAAAATGATTTTGTAAGAATATGTGCTAATTGATCATTCGAGTTGGCGAAACCTGTCACAATGCACCCCGGTTCGATCTTTTGTCGAATAAAATGACAATCAACTTCTATATGCATCATTCTTTCGTGAAAACTAGATTTGAAGTAATGTGTATTGCATATCTTTATTCCGTGGGTGCATTTCCACCACACCTCAACTCTTAGGGAAGTTGTTTTAGCCGTATAAACTCACATGTAGCTAAAACCATTACTTAGTATTCTGCCTATGTGCTTGATCTAGCTAATACATCTTGCCTTTTGCTTTTCCAAGATATTACATTTCCTCCATTTAAAACGTAGTACCATGATGTGGACCATATGTATGAAGGATATCCTGCGCAGTCTACATCAGAATAGCCAATCATACAAGAGACCTTGCTTTGGTGAAACTTTGATATATCGGAATATATGAATGACTGCATCTCAATGATTGTCACATGTAATTTGGAGAAATTGCTAAACTCACTAACAACAAATGAAATGTCTGGTCGTGTGATCATAAGATTATTGAGATGCCAACTAGTCTGTGATAACGACTTAGATTCATCAAAAGCTCCCGTATCCTGGAACAATTGTAACGTTCGAGTCCATAGGAGTATCAACAGGTTTGCAATTTAACATGCTAGTTTCTTCTAATATGTGCAGAATGTATTTCTTCTATGAAATGAAAATTCAACTACTGGATTGCACCACCTCAATGCCTAGGAATTAGTTAGTTTATCCCATAGTTGAATTGTTGAATTTTCATTTCATAGAGAAAATATGCTTTGGACATTGGTTCACTGCCAACTTGCTGCTTAACATGAATAATGCCTTCATAATCAGCACCTGTTATAACAATATCATCCACATAAATAACCAAGAGTATATGCTTGTCATTATGAAAACGTTTATAAAGTATGGAGTGATCAGCTTCACTTCGAAGCATGCCAAATGGTGGACAACAATGTAAAATGACCGAACCATAACCTTGGTGATTGCTTAAGTCCATAAAGAGATCGACAATACTAATCCAAACTTCCCTGTGCAACAAATCCTGGTGGTTACTCCATGTAGACCTTAACAAATTCGGCATGAAGGCATGCATTATTGATATCCAACTCATGAGGGGGCCAAGGAAACATGGCTGCCACAAAAATAAGGAGGCGAACAGATGCAATCTACACTATTGGAGAAAAAGTATCACCAAAATTAAGACCATAAATCTGAGTACATCCCTTGGCTACTAGTCTAGCTTTCAGACAAACAACCTTTCAATCGGCACCCACCTTGATATTAGACACCCCGAGACATCCAATTGTTGTTTCGACTGATGGTAAATAAACTATCTCCTAAGTACCATTGTCATGAAGAACAATTATTTTCTCAATCATAGAATGATAAAATGGATTGCTTGATTATTCGCTCAAGCTTGTTGGGATTTATACCGTGTTTACTAGTAATCCTAACAAGGAAAGGAAAGTAATCCTAGTAATTTCTATTCCTATTTACTCAATAATAGGGATTCTAAACCTTCTTATATTTACAAAATGAGCTCTTGCCCTATTAATAATTTCCTAATCTTAACAACCCAGAATTGCTTGTTATGGTAAATGATAGGGAAGCTAGGGTGATAAGTTATTTAAGAAGGGATGGCCAGGATGATATGGCGGAGACATATGGCTTATACTTTTAATTGTGAAATTATTCATTTGGAGTTCCTTGAAGAGGATGCAAGGGAGGGTGTGTGTGGAAGAATACTGGGAACATGAAGGCACCAACGAGAGTAGATATTTCCTAGTATAGTGGATTAAGTAACAACGAGTTGGAGATTAAGAGATTAATAGAGAAAGAAAAGCATGTCATTTTGTCCATAATGAAATGGTTGTGGAGATATGGGCAAAATGAGAAAGGATATTGGAATTGTCATAGGTGCCAAATATGGAGCTCAGAATAATTGGTTTACCAGGAAATGCACAACTTCTCATGGGGTACGGGTTTGGAAATGAATTTTTCCAGACTATTTCATTCAAAGTTGGTATAGTCTTCACGTTAGATTTTGGGAGGACAGGTGGCTTGGCAACATAATACTAAAGGAGTTTTATCCATGTTTATATAAGATAGCCAGCAACCAAAAGGGAGGGCAACAACTGGAATCCTTTATTCATAAGGAACTTCCAGGACTGGGAAATCGATGATCTTCTTACACTCCTAGAAATTCTGGGTGGCTGGAGTACTCTAGAGCACCAATATGACAAATAAAATCATTTGGCCAACCTTCTAAAATCTACTTATTTTGAGAAGTGCTTTACAAAAAACTACTTTTGGTGAGAAGCAGTTTGTGTTTTGCTAATCAATTTGAAAAGCACTTTTGAGCAGCAATTAGTGTTTGTCCAAGCTTTTAAAAAGTGCTTGTAAGTGTATTTTTCTCAAAATTGCTTCTAGGGAGAAGCTACTTTTTTCTTTTCAAAAATTGCTTCTGCTTCTATTCAGAAGCACTTTTTTTCCTTCAAAAGGCTTGGCCAAACACCTTAACTTTGGGGAGGAAAAGCACTTTTTGCGAAGAAAAAGGTTTGGCCAAACATGCTAAAAATCATGTGGGGGAGTTGTAAGGAACGAAAGTTCACTGTCAAAGATAGCTACAACCGCTTATGCTCACAAAATGGTATGCTAGTGGACTGGCTTTGGAAACACGTTTTGAGACCAGACAACCACAAAAGTGGCATGTTTCACATGGACCCGTGTTTTTGAGAGCGAGAAGCGCAAAAAAGCGACAGGGGCTCGCTTCACTTCAAAAGCGAAGCGCACGCTTCATTGAAGTGAAGCGCAGTTCTTATATATATACTAGTTTCAGTGTACGTGCGTTGCACGTGTTAGCTAAGCTTATTAATAAAATAAATTGTATATCTTAAGAATGAATTTTATAATAGCAATTGACGTCAAATAAATGTGACATTTATTTAAATGGAATGGAAATGAGTGTTAACGTGTATTCAAAATAATTGAATAATTTATAATTCAAACTGAACAACTTATTATCCTCCAAATCACATAATTTGCAGTATTTTCATAAGTTAAAGTTTCTTGAGAAGTCTTTTCAATATGCAGTCCACAATATCCTTGTTTACTTACTCTTTGGTCAAAGAGCTTTCTCCAATCAACTAAACTGAACAAAGTACTAAGAAAAAAAACT
The DNA here is from genome assembly GCF_000715075.1 of Nicotiana tabacum. NCBI lineage: Eukaryota > Viridiplantae > Streptophyta > Magnoliopsida > Solanales > Solanaceae > Nicotiana > Nicotiana tabacum. The sequence goes on along the minus strand of NC_134093.1, from coordinate 292,801 downwards.
TACAAATTCAAAATTTAGTTTGAAATTTGAAACAAAGTACCACCTTGTTTGAGACCAAGATAGATAATCATGACGCTTAAAAAACAAGGCAATTTTATCTCACTTCTTATCAATTCCGATTCAACCCGCAGCAAAACAGTCGTTGCTTTCGTGGGATGCTCGTTTTCGATAAGGAATTGAAGAATCAAAAACAACTTTTTTTGGGAATCGGGCGAGATGATATGTTGAAATAAAATAAAATAAATAATATGTTAAAATTGAACAAAAATTAAACAATTAAATAGAAAGAAAGAGGGATTTATTTTTATGAGGTAAACAAATTATTTATTAGAGGGAGAGCTTTCTCCAATAAGGTAAACTGAACAAAGTATTAAGAAAAAAATTTAACTTCTGAATTCAAAATATGATGTGAATTTTGAAATAAAGTACCACCTTGTCTAAGACCAAGATAAATAATCATAACGTTTTAAAAATGAGGCAATCTTCCCTCTTTTTTTTTTATTCCCTTCCCCTTTTATTTCCTTTTTATCCCCCTTTGTTTGAGCTATTGCTCCTTTGGTGACTCGAACCACGACCTTGAGGTTGTAGTTGAGAAGTACTGATCATCTGAGCAACCCCCTCTTGTCGACAATCTTACTTCACTTCTTATCAATTCCGATTGAACCCTCAAGAAGCGACCGTTGCTTTTGTGGAATGCTTGTCTTCAATATAGAACTGGCTAATCAAAACCATCTTTTTTGGGGGGGAATTGAGCACGATGATATGCTGAGATAATATAAAATAAATAATATGTTACAATTGAACAAAAATTAAAAACTTAAATAGAAATAAAGAGAGAATTATTTTTATTAGATAATTATTTACTTGACAAATGAAATTGATAAGTTTTTGATTGGATGTGGGGACGCCAATTGCCAACTTCTATTCTTAAATAGCACATGCAATATAAATAACACAGTCAATTCTACTTGATCAGGCAATAGTAATTATAGTTACAAAATATAGGATAAAATTACTCTTGAATTATGAAGATGTTTAATTAATATGAGTTAAAATGTTTAATCACTTTTTTTTTAATATATTTTGGAATGCAATAATTCAAACAATGTGTACAAATTTTATAAATAAGCCAATTTTAAATTGTAATCATATATGAGACATCGTATACAAAAATCACAATCGAAAATATTTTGATTTGTAATTGTTTTTGAAGGATACACTAAAAACAATGAAAATACATCACTTCAAAAATAGCTTAAAGGTTAAAAAATTTACCTCAAATCACTCGCAATTTCGTGTTGCCAACATCAAGTATTTAAGAATGTGGAATAGAGTCTTGTTTATCAAAGTGTTCAATTTCTCCAAATTGGCTTTCTATCCGGCAATTTTGGTAAAATAATACTAAACCTAAAGTGACACCAATTGCAGACAATTTTGGTAAAAGAATTCTAAACGTGAAGTAACATTAGTTGTTGGTGAAACCAACCTTTTTAACACTATAGAATTTGCCGTGCGTAAATTTAGAATATTTATGCTTCAAATTGTTTGTATTGTCCTAGATCCTTTTAGAAAGAACTTTAGTTAGTGGAATAACTCGCTATGTTGGCTGAATATACTCATAGAGTAAGAGAAGGATTCAGTAGTAAATTTGGTAAAATATACGTAAAGTAATATTAACTGCTGGACAATTTTGTAAACGAATCTTAAATACAAAAAGCGACATTAATTGTTGGGATCTTCTTAATATTATATTTCGACACTTTTCGTTTTTTAAATAGATAAAAAAGTTATTTTTACTTATAATTATAATTTTATCCAATATAAAAGCCACTTACGAAGGGTAAAAAAGACGAACAATATTTTGCTAAGGTTTTCGTGCTTTTAATATAATATAGATAATAATTAATTTTATAAACTGAAATACACATTAAAAAAATAAAATAAACTGAAAATAATTAATTTTATAAACTGAAATACACATTAAAAAAATCAAATAAACTGAAAATATAACATATATATATATATATATATATATCAAATAAACTGAAAAATATAACATATATAGATAATAATTAATTTTATAAACTAAAATACATATTAAAATTAATAAATAAGAAGAATAAAAGGGGGGAAAAAACCAGCGCCTGCCCTAGCTGTGCGCTGGAGGAGAAAAACTGAAAAAGGCAAGAGAGAAGAAGAAGAAGAAGAAGAAGAAGAAAAATTACCTGCTAACGTTGGGAAGGAGAAAGAATGGTCTTTTCACTTTGGGTTTGTTTTGTATAATAAAAACAAAGACCCAAACTTTTTTTTTTAAAAATGACCCCTCTGAACAGAAGCGAGCACTTCTACGCTTCGCGTTTTCTTGGCTGATGCAATCGCTTCTGATGGTCGGGTCGCCTCAGTTAGGAAAAAGCGACTCTGAGAATGTTAATCACTTATTTTTACATATGCTATTTGGAATTTCTTCTCAAATTTTGGTCTGCAATGGGTCATGCCTCATTCTATCAAGGAGCTTTTGTTAGCTGGTATTTTTCAAGAGTTGACAAAACCATCAAAAGAATTTGGAGAATGATAGCTGCAGTAAATTTGTGGTACTTATGCAAAGAAAGGAATCACAATTGTTTTGATAGAATCTCAACTCCAACCTACCCTCTGAAAGCTAGATGCTTAGTTAATTTATTCGGATGAACTTTTCATAATCCCGTAAATAGTGTTGATAATTTTTTGGATATTGTTAGCTCGCTGATTCTAGCATAGATATGGCTTGGAACTAGCTTTTTATTGTTTACAGTTTTTTGATATGCTAGCTCCTTGTAGGTTTTTTTATTGGAGCTAGCTTTTGATTCCTTTTGTAATTCTGCATCTTCTTGATGCCTTTTCTAATGCAATTTACTTCATAAAAAACATTAATTTTTTTTGGGGGGATTATTTGGAATGGTGAGACGTATGTAAAGCACAAACAATTTTTTTACCGTATATACTTTTTTGCTTAGAGAAAATCCAGTGCTGGTACATAATTTTGACATTTGAGAAATGACGAGTAACCATGTCTCGAACTTGTACATAATTTTGACATTTCTTTTTGTGATAATAACAAAAGATTCTTATGAAAAATCTTGTGGTAAATATGGACAAGAAATGTGATTCATCAACAATGGAAAAAAGATACAAAGAAACAAGATGGAGGTTTCGGAAAACTTGTTTTTTCCCTCCTTTTTCTTTTATCCTTCAACTTGTAGTTTGTGAGTAGATTTTCCTTCTGTCCTTGGATTACTGGGAGAGTGGATCGGGGGGCAGCAGCTAGTGGATACAGTTTTATTGATTGTTAGAGAATGTGGATCTTTAAGCTAGACTTAAGGTTTCAGTTTAGAGGGTGTTTGGATTGGCTTAAAAGCTAGTCAAACCAAAAAGCATAGACTCATTTTGGTATTTGGCAAACACAAAAAGTGATTTTAAACCAAAACTTTCGAAAACAAGCCAAAAGCTATAAGTTGGAGAACTTATGGCTTTTTTGCTTAAAAGATAGATGAGTTTGGCCTAGTAATTTACATTACTATCCCTTATATGTGTTTATATAATCCTCACAGTACCCTCCCTAATTGAAAGTTCAAATCCCATTTTCTTTCTTTTCTTCCTCCATCTAGTTGCTAACAAAAACGTTTGGCTATTAATCTATGCTTCTTGTTTGCATTAGAATATTCTCTTTTGTAGACACTACTTCAGATCTGATCTTGCTTCATTATTAAAGCCGCTCACATCGTTATTTCGAGACAGGATCTTTATCAAATGAAATAGATAACATATAAATTTCTGAGAAGAGAATCTTCTTTCTGGAATTAGAAAGTATAGACATCGAAATTTTAATGGATCAAGCCTATAAGATAGTTGGGCTAAAACCTACATTCAAGACACTACTCTTGAAATTTTAGGAGTCTATTAGGGATGCTTGGAGGCTACTCTACCAATACCCTAACTTGGAGGCTACCTACCCTAACTCTAGGTCATTCCTGTAAAAAGGATTACATATTCCTTTAAAAAAATGATCTAAAAAATGGAGATCATCTCAATATCCCGTAAACTATTGGGATACTCACAGAGAGACCAAGATGTAGCCAGGCGCTTCTTGATAATAAAATACTTCAAGAAGAAGATCCACATAATGCTCGACCTTCATGGAGATCAAATACATCTCAGGAAGGTCCGCATCATCCTAAGTTTGAGAAATACGATGATTCAGCCCTCGAATCACGGAGAACAATTTGGAGGAAGAATCAAGGGAGAAACATAATTGTACTCACAATTGATTAATAAAATTACTTTATTCTTTTGTGATTGTAGTTATTTTTCGTATGTCAAAATTTCGTTGCAAACAGAAAGAAGAGGTCCTAATTTCATGTAATACTGCCACGAGATAAAACTATGTGAAAACGTGTAAAATAATTGATAATTAGTAGCTTAATTTAATGGTGTAAAAAATTAGAAATTGTTGATATATAAAACTTAACTACAGATTTATAGTATAAAGTGAATTGAGATCCAACTTTCTGTTACTTTAAAATTAAAAAGGTTGCAATAATAAGCTCATATTTCAATCATTTTAGCAGAAAAATACTTATCAGTATTCTTTTTCACCAAACACATCGATTGTTAAGCTTAGCACTTTCAGTCAAACACAACACACGTAACTGCTTACTCATAAATTCAGCTAACACTTGGAAAATGCTTTCAGCACTTGGTGCTTCAAAGCTACTTAAATTCAGCTAACCAAATGGGCTCTTAGTCTTTGTCAATTTCAAGACTTTGACAATTCAAAATAGTGATCTAGGAACAGTTCTATTTTCTTTTGGTGGAGGTACATGTTAGATAGCCTTCTTTATTTAGAAGGCATAGGGCAAGACAGAAAGGTTATTAGGTGGGATGGCTTACCTTTATAATATTGTCCTTGCAGATGTCCATGTTCTTTCAAACTTAAAATTTTAGTGGAACTACATGTTAGATAGCCTTTTTATTTTAGATGGAACTGTCTCATTTCCACTTTCCTTGTTGACAAAGTTTTTACTTTTTAATAATTTATAAGCTATGCTCCAATTTGTGCTAACATGCTGGTCCATTTGTAGTTACGATGTATAGGGAGGGTATCAGGCGTGAAAGTTTCATTTGATACTGAGAATGCACGGGATACCCTTTATCGTGTGGCAATCGACTTTGTTCTTAATTACTGTGAAAGGTAGCTCGCTTAGCTCGACGCTTGATTACTCAATGCCCTGCTTTTTCATCCTTTTTACCCTCATATAGCTGCTGCTTCTTTGCTCTTCTGCAGCACTGCAAATCAGTCAGCTTTTGTTCTAATTGGTGGTGAAGAAGCACAAAACTTCATTGCTGGGCTTGCTGATAATGTTGGACTTGAGAATACTCGGGCTGCAAGAATGGTTTCTGCAGCTGTTGCTGCACGCACTAGGTCAAAGTTCTTGCAAGCTTGGGTAAGTTTTTCTTCCACGTGGAATTAAATTCATTTGTGCCCTTGGACTTCTTGAAGCAGGCTATGTTATTAAAATCCTTAATCTTTCCATAAAGTTGTCCTGCATAAATCTACTTTTGATAAAGCTATCGGTTCTTCTTCAACTATGGTTGGGAGAATTTGGAAGCTGAGGAGGAGAATTAAATGGATATCTCTTAAAACCTAATCGGTCAGCAAACCCTCCTAATTACCAATTTCCAACCTCCTCTTCAAGTTCTAGGCTTGACAAGAAAGGAGATTTACAATTAACCCAAGAACAATTGTTTTTGGTAAGTTAACCCAAGAGCATTTTTTATCATTCTCCTCCCTCTTTCCTTTCTCATCCCCGGAACACTCATAACCAAGACTAGTTGGTACAACGTTTGTGCATGGGATAAGCCCCTATGTTATTGAAATGGCTAGTAAAATGAAAGGGAGCTAGCAAATAAACAGTTGCTAATCAATGCCATACTTCCTCTTTTACCTTTAATAAGGGAAGAAATTAAGCCTTGCTTAAAAATAGAAACCTCTATGATGAGATAATAAAACATCAGTTTTGAAGCCCTGTTGTATAATATGTAAAGGTAGGAAACTAAACAACTACTGTAGTTTCTTCTAATTCCAACCAATCCATCAACTGCCGCTGGTATGTTGAATGTATCGGCATGTGAACTTCAGTACATCTGGTTTTGGATTTGGTGATTGAGAGAATTATTGTCTTACAAAAGAAGAAAGCTTGTCTTCCATCTTTGCTTTTCTTCTAAAATAAGCAGTTGGCATGATGAACTAATTGATGGTCATAAATATAATATATTTTTCTTGTATTGATGCTACTAGAATCTTTTTATTTTCAGGCCTTGGAAATACAAGGAAAGCATTCTGAAGCTGCGATGGAACTGTTTAAAATATGTGTAATTCACCAGATATTTCCTCCTGAAGAGTTCTCGGTTCGTCTTCTCTTCATTTTGTACTTCGGTTATGTTCGTGTGGTTTATGCTCTGCTTGTGTAATTCTCATGGTGTGTGTTGTTTTAATTCTTTAAAAAGTGCCTCGGCATTGATAGTTGATTAGAAACACACAAATCCAGGAAAACTAATTGATAAATTTATTCTTGATCCCAATGCCTGATGGTATAATTTACTATATGAAAAAAAGAAGAAAATCAGCTATCAATGATCCTAGCTAGATTATTCACTCTATGTAGTGATCGTTTCAAGCAGTGTTTTAAATGGCCGATGCACTTTGCACTGTAGTGTAGGGCCATTTCATGCTATTTGTTGTTTTATTGGCATGTTTCTACAGCCTGAGATGGAGATGGTGGCTCGTGGACTTGAGAAACACTTAAAAGTAGATCAGAGGGAATTCCTAATGAACACTCTTCTACGTGTGTGCGGTGATCAGAGCAGGAGAAGTGTGGCTGAAGCTCTGGGCCTGGTATGCCTAGTTTGTTGCTTCTATTCTCTATCTGGTAAATCTAGAATTTGTTGCTCATTGATATTGGGCTTCTATTTGAGTGACATTTCCAATTGTAGCGGCAATTTCTTGTTGGGAAGTGGAGACTCCTGTCAAATTTCTACCTATTCTTTGTGCTTTGAGAGAGAATTCTGCCTTCAGCCTTGTAAAGTAGATCTGAACAAGCAGTGTGGAGAAGGCATCAATTCTCTATCCTCAGTTTTGTGCACAGTGCCCTTTTACACTTCAAGGAAATTTACCTGCTCTAATCTGGGCCTGTCTCTTTTCAAAAATAATTTTATACTCTCTTCTGTCCTCTCCTTGAGCAAAATATGGAAGTTATTTCATCCCAAGTGTCTCTGTGTTTTTGTGCGCGTAACTAGTAGGAGTAGGAAAAGAGTTCAATTCTGGATGAACTTAGTGTCATGTGGCGTGGCTGGTGGGTTTTTATTCTTAACCCTGGTCTTCCTCTATTAATTGTAGTCATCTACCCTGGTTGTTAGCTGTGTTATAAAACCCTAGGAGGAGATTTTCTAGTTACTTAAAGATAGTGATTAGTTAGAAAATTATCCAACTGATATGTTTACTTGGGGTGTGTTTGATAAGTAGTTTTCTTACTTATATTTTGGCGTTTGGTTAGTAAGCAGGGAATATTGTCCCAAGAGCATTTATATATAATCTAGGAAAAGAATATGGAGGTGGGGGTTGGAGAGGGGTTGAAGTAGGGGTGACTGTGGGGGCTTTGGGGGGACCTAAGGGGTTGGGTGGTGGGCAGGGGGGGGAGGGAGGGTTAAAACCATCTGTTGGATAGTTTCAGGAAATGTTTTCCCTCTTGCTCTTGAAGTAATTTTTCGGAAATTAGAGGAAAATGTGTTCATAAGGAAATGTTTTCCAAAACATTTAAGCCAAGCTAACATGGGGAAATTGGAAAACATTTTTCCGAAATGTTTCCAACCTCACTTTTTTCGGAAGAGAAAAACCAAACAAATGTCAGGCTTTGGTAGAGGCTCTTAGTTAAAGTCTGTCCCCATGTTCTATACCTCCCTTCTGTCTCTTCTAATCCTTTTTTTTGGTGGACTTCCAGAAAATATTTCCTCGAGGCTAAACTGATGAGTTTCTAAAATTGCAAAATTCAAAGAAGAAAAGACTGAAACTTTTTTGCAAATACGAAGGTTTAAGAAATGGGAAACTATAAAGGGACTGAAGATTCCGTTATCACTCGAGTTAGAACTCCAAAGAGCTATGGAACCTTTAAGATGGCTTTATGCTAGTGACTTGGTTGTTTCGTTGGAGCAGTGTTCCTTGTTGTGTGATTACTCCCATCCCCATTTCCTGTTTTCTTTTTGTTCCTTTCAAACCCAATAACACACAGCGGAAGAGTTCCTAAAGGCTCTAAGAAATTCTTATTCAACACAAATTTCACTCTCGCCTCTTCAACCTCTGGCAAGTTGCTTTATTTTTCACACTTTCCAAAGTGAGCAGCGTGAAGAGGTATCTTGAACCATGGGTATCAAAACCTGTTGGATCTTCTCTTGAGACTTCAGAACAGGAACAGTCTGGGTTGCTGGTCCTGACTGTGCAATGCTTATCTCCTAGGTTATCTGCTGCTATTATTGCTTGAGTTAACCTTTAAAATAGAATAATAACAACAACAACAACATACCCAGTAATATCCCACACTGTGGGGTCTGGGGAGGGTTACCCCTACCTTGTGAGGATAGAGAGGTTGTTTCCAATAGACCCTTTAAAATAGAATATGGTTCTTATTACCTTCATAGTATTGAATGACTTATTATTACATTTGTTTCCTTCATAAATGCGTTTTGATATTGCTGTTTACCCTTTATCTGTTGGTTTTTCGCTATGTGCTCTTTATATACTTCTTGATGATTTGTTTTCCACTTCTCTTCTGCAGATGTACTCGGAGGGTAACATCGTTCATCAACAAGAAAACAAGTACACGTAAATCACTAATTTAAATTTGCACTATTGTTGCGTACATGAAATGATTTTTAAAGATGATGAATGATGTTTTAATACTCTGAAGGACTTTGGTCAACAACTAGTACTAGTACTGTATGCAACAACCTTCCAGAATATTTCAAGTGGATTATCAAATTTATCATGTAAAAGGTTATGTTAACTGCTAGAAGAAAGGGAAAATGTGTATATTACACTCTACTCACTTCAAATTTTGCGGACGACCGCTTAATTGCCTAGTCTCTTTCGGATTGGAACTAATCCTCTTCCAAATGATTTTCAGATTTATGTTTGGCTTGTGTTATACATACGTGTATAAAGCCACTTAAGAGCCGTTTGGATGGGCTTGTTGTAAGTGACTTTTAAGCCAAAAGTCATAAGTTAGGAATTCTAACTTTTGACTTGACTTATTTTTATCATTTTAGCTTAAAAATAAAAGCACTTTTTTACTTTATCTAAACACTACAAAATGGCTTAAAAGGAATTAAAATAAGCCAATGCAAACGGTTTTTTTTTTATTTTTTTGACCTTCCTTTTGTTCTTTGTTTCATCACCATATTATACCATTGTAGATGGGAAAGGAGAACTGTCGTTCCCACCAGCTCAAACCTTCTATCACCATAGCCTACCACCTATCTTCTCTGACGACCCAACAACATTTCCCTTTCCCGTTGGCAGCTTAACCAATAAACCAAACTGAGATATAGCCACCCTCAGCACCATTTCCTTCATCCCTCCAGTTCACTTGAGGCGGATTTATGATTTAATTTGATGAATTCATACTATAAAGGTTGGACCATTATAACTTTTATTATCAATTAATGGGCAGAGGACCATCCAAATAAACCTATTGGACTAATAAGGGGAAGGACAAGCTTAACTTGGAAGGAAAATTCCTATTGGACTAGTAAGGGAAAGGACAAGCTTAACTTTGAAGGAAATTTCATGTCAGTTCTATTAGAAGAACAATAAATCTACCTACTAGAAGAACAATTACAAAATCTAGTTGAGTACTAATGATATTAGTGTTCGAAACATCATCTAGCTTTCATGCAGCAGCTTCCACCAATCGTAAAAGGCTTTAGCTGAGATACTAAACTTGCCTTTCAAATAGGCCTCAATTCAGGACGATCTTCAATTTGTTTTTGTACATCCATGCCATCTTCGTGAATTCGGGTAATTAGTTTTGAATCGCCTAAAATTTTGTGGGCCCATCAATAATGACCTTAATGAATAATAGTAATTGCTTCTACATAACAGATCCTTGTTTTTGGCGTTTTAGGACAATAAAAAATGAATCCAGGATGATTTCTAATTTTTCGTGTGCAATGTTCATGCCATCTGCATGGGTCCGAGTGCCCATACCCGAATCGTTTAAAATTTTGTCGGCACATAAAAAATGACCTAAGGAACATTAGTCATCGCTTCGCCATTACCGTTCCTCGTTTTTTCACGTTTTAGGGCCATAAATTTAGAATTTCGTCCCATTCTCAAATTTTCGTGTGCTATACTCCACGCCATCAGCATGGATCGGGAAACCGGACCCCAATAGCCTAAAATTTTGCTAGCCCATAAAAAATGACCTAAGGAACAATAGTCATCGTCTAGCCATGACAATTACTTATTTTTCGCGTTTTAGGACCATAAATCAAGAATTCCGCTCGATTCCCAGATTTTCGTGTGCATCCGGGCACCCAAACCCGAAAAGCCTAAAATTTTGTCGGCCCATCAAAAACGACCTAAGGAACATTAGTCATCGCCTCGCCATGACCATTCCTCATTTTTTGGCGTTTTAGGTCCAAAAAGCTGGAATTCCGCTCGATTCCCAAATTTTCGTGTGTTATAGCCCACGACATCTCCATGGGTCCGAGTGCACGGACCCGAATCGCCTAAAAATTTGTCAGCCCGTCAAAAACGACCTAAGGAACATTAGTCATCGCCTTACCATGACCGTTCCTCATTTTTTGGCGTTTTAGGGTCGTAAAACTTAAATTCCGCCCGATTTTTACATTTTCGAGCGCTATAGCCCACGCCATTTCCATGGATCTAAGCGCCTGGACCCGAATCGCCTAAAATTTTGTCAGCTCATCAAAAATGACCTAACGAATATTAGTCATCGCCTCGCCATGACCGTTCCACGTTTTTTGGCATTTTGGGCCATAAAACTAGAATTCCATCTAATTCGGATATTTGCGTGTGCAATCTGCATGGCTCCGGTCGTCCGAACCCGAATCACCTAAAATTTTGTCGGCCCCTTAAAAACGACCTAAGAAATATTAGTCATCGTTTCGCCAAGACCGTTCCTCGTTTTTCGCATTTTAGGGCCATAAAACTGGAATTACACCTGATTGCCAGATTTTCTTGTGCTATAGCCCACGCCATTTGCATGGGCCTAGGCGCCCGCGCCCGAATCGCCTAAAATTTTGTCGCCCCATAAAAAATGACCTAAGGAATATTAGTCATAGCATCGCCATGATCGTTCTTCTTTTTTTGCGTCTTTGGCCAATAAAATTGAAATTCCGCCAAATTCTCAATTTTTTGTGTTATAGCCCATGTCATCGGCATGGGTCCGGGCGCCCGGACCCGAATCGCCTATAATTTTGTCGCCCCATCAAAAACGACCTAAGGAACATTAGTCATTGCCTTGCTATAATCGTTCCTCATTTTTTGGCATCTTTTGGCCATAAAACGTAAATTCCGCCTAATTCTCAAATTTTTGTGTGTTGGCACCTGGACCCGAATCGCCTATAATTTTGTTCGCCCAGCAAAAACGACCTAAGGAACATTAGTCATCGCTTTGCCATGATCGTTCCTCATTTTTTGGCGTTTTAGGGCCATAAAATTAAAATTCCACCCGATTTCTAGATTTTTATGTGCTATTAGTCCAAGCTATACGCATGGGTCCGGGCACCCGGACCCGAATCCCTTATAATTTTGTTGACCCATCAAAATAACCTAAGGAACATTAGTCATCGTCTCGCCTTGATCGTTCCTCATTTTAGGCATTTTAGGGCTATGCAACTCGAATTTGCCCGATTCCTAAATTTTCCTACACCATCTGTATGCATCCGGGCGACCGAACCTGAATCGCCTAATAGTTTTGTCGGACCAGCAAAAACGACCTAAAGAACATTAGTTATCGCCTCTCCATGACCGTCCCTCGCTATTTGACATTTTAAGGCCTTAAAATTAGATCTATGCCTCATTCCCAAATTTTTGTTTGCTAGCCCACGCCATCTGCATACATCCCAGCAATCGGACCCGAATCGCCTAAAATTTTGCTAGGCCATAAAAAATGACCTAAGGGACAATAATCATTGTTTCGCTATGACCATTCTTCGTTTTTTGGCGCTTTAGGTCCAAATTGTAATTTCGTCCGATTTCCAGAATTCCGTGTGCCATGTGCTTCCATTCGGGCGACCAGAGCCGAATCGCCTAAAGTTTTTTCTGGCCATAAAAAATAACCTAAGGAACAATAGTCATCGCCTCGCCATGACCTTTCCTCGTTTTTTGACGTTCTAGGGCCGTAAAACTGAAATTCCTCCCGATTCGCAAATTTTTGTGTGCTGTAATCCACGTTATTTGCATGAATCCGGGATACCGGAACCGAATCGCCAAAACTTTTGTTGGGCCATAAAAATGACCTAATGAACATTAGTAATGGCTTCAGCATGATTGTTCCTCATTTTGGCATATTAGGCCAAAAAAGTAGAATTCCAGCCGATTTCCAAATTTTCGTGTGCTATAATCTTCGCCACCTACATAAATCCGGGCTACCATATTTGAATCGCCTAAAATTTTGTGGGGCTATAAAAAATAACCTAATGAACATTAGTCATGATTTTGGCATGATCGTTCTTCATTTTTCGGCATTGTAGGCAAAAACCTAGAATTCTTGCCGATTTTAAATTTTCGTGTGCTATAGTCTACTATATCTCCATTAATTCGGATATCGGATCCGAATTGCCTAAACTTTTGAGGGGCTATAAAAAATGACTTAATGAACAATAGTCATGGCTTTGTCATGACCGTTCCTCATTTTTTGGCATTTTATGGCCAAAAACTAGAATTGGGGCCAATTTTTAAATATCTTTGTGCTATAGTCCACACCATCTCCATGAATCGGGACTATCGAAAATCGCCAAAATTTGGTATGGTCATAAAAAATAACCTAATGAACAATAGTCATGGTTTTAGCATGAATGTTGCTCTTTTAGCATTTTAGGGCCAAAAAACTAAATTCGAGACGATTTCTAAATTTTTATGTGTTATAGTCCACGCCTTCTACATGAATGCGGGCTATCGAATCCAAATCGTCTAAAATTTTGCGAAACCATCAAAAAATGACCTAATGAACAATAGTCATGGACGCGACATAACGTTTCCTCATTTTTAGCATTTTTGGGCCAAACAATTGAAATTCGGGTCGATTTTTAAATTTTCGTGTGCTATAGTCCACACCATCTGCATGAATCTGGGTTACCGAATTCGAATCGCTTAAAATTTTGCGGGGCCATAAAAATGAACTAATGAACAATACTCATGGCTTCGGCATGGCCGTTCCTCATTTTTTGCATCTTAGGGCCAAAAACTGAAACTCGGGTCGAGTTTCAAATTTTCTTGTGCTTTAGTCCACGTCATCTGTATAAATTCGGGCTATCGGGTCGTAATCGCCTAAATTTGGGCTATAAAAAATGATCTAATGAACAATAATCATGGCTTTGGCATAACCGTTCCTAATTTTTTTGGCATTTGAGGGACAAAAAGTTAGAATTTGGGCTGAACAGTCATGGCAAAGTGATGATAATTTTTTATTAGGTTGTTTATGATAGTCCCACAATATTTTAAGCGATATGGAGGCCGTTTACCGAATTCATGAAGATGGCAGCACACGAAAAATCGAAAATCGTCCTGAAATCTTGTGTTATGGCCCTTAAAATGCAAAACAATGAGGAAAAGTCATGGCAAAAGCAATGACTATTATTCATTAGGCCGTTTCGGATTGGTACATAAATTTTTAGGCGATTTGTAACCCATCGTCCAAATTCATGAAGATGGCATAGATATTTGCACACGAAATATCGGTAATCGTCCTAAATTCCTATTTTATGGACCTTAAATGCCAAAAATGATGAATGGACATGGAGAAACCATGACTCTAGTTCTTTAAGTCTTTTCTATGGGAAGACAAAAAATTTGGCGATTCAGAGCCCGTCGCCGGAACTCATACATTAGCACACGAAAAATTAGAAAATCATCATGAATTACTGTTTAATGCCCCTAAAATGCCAAAAATGAGGAATAATCATGGCGAAGCAATGACTATTGTTCATTAGGCGTTTCTGATGGGCCTAGAAAATTTTAGGCAATTTAGAGCCCACCGCATGAATTCATTAACAAGGTGTTGACATTAGCACACGAAAAATTAGAAATCGTTCTGAATTCATGTTTTATGGCCCTAAAATGCCAAAAACTTAGGACAAGTCATGGCGAAGCAACGACTATATAATTTCTGATGGGCCAATAAAATGTTAGGCGATTCGGAACCCATCGCCTAAATTCATGAAGATTATGAGGACATTAGCACATGATAAATCAGAATTCATCCTAAATTCTTATTTTATGGCCGTAAAACGCCAAAAACGAGCAACAATCATGGAAAAGCAATGACTCTTGTTCATTATGCCACTTCTGATGGGTCCACAAAATAATAGGCAATTCGAAGCCCATCGCCGGAATTCATCAAGTTGGCGTGGACATTAGCACACGAAAAATTAAAAATTATCCTCAATTCCTATTTTATGGCCCTAAAATGCTAAAAGATGAGGAACGATCATGACGAAGCAACAGCTCTTATTCATTAGGTCGTTTCTGATGGGCTAACAAAATTTTAGGGGAATCGGAGCCCGTTGCCCGAATTCATGAAGACGGTGTGGGCATTAAAACACAAAAAATTGAAAATCGTCTCATGTTTTATAGCCTTAAAATGCAAAAAAAAAAAAAAAAAAAAGGAACGGTTCATGGCAAAATAATGATTATTGTTCATTAGGTCATTTATGAAGCATCCATAAATTTTAGGCGATTCAAAGCTCGTTGCCCAAAACTCATAAAGATGACGTGGATATTAACACACAAAAAATTGGAAATCACCCTGAATTCCTAGTTTATGACCCAAAAACGTCAAAAATGAGGAACAATCATGGTGAAGTGATGATTATTATTCATTAGGTCGTTTATGATTGGCCCACAAAGTTTTAGGTGATTCGTCGTGCGTCGCCCCAAATTCAAGGAGATGCCAACTTTAAAAATCGCTCTAAATTTCTGTTTTATTGCCCTAAATGCCAAAAGACGAGGAACGGTCATAGAGAATCAATAAGTATTGTTCATTAGTTCGTTTCTAATGGGCCTACAAATTTAGGCGATTCAGAGCCCGTCCCCCGAATTCATGAAGATGACATGGATATTTGCACATGAAAATTGAAAATCGTCGTGAATTCCTATTTTATGGCCCTAAAATGCCAAAAATAATGAAGAGACATTGTGAAATAATGAATATTGTTCATTAGGACGTTTCTCATAGGCCCACTAAACCTAGACGATTCGGAGCCCGTCGCCCAAATTCATAAAGATGACGTGGATATTAGCACACAAAAAATTAAAAACGTCCTGAATTCGTATTTTATGGCCCGAAAACGCCAAAATATAAGGAACAGTCAAGGCGAAGCAAAGTCTTAGGTCGTTTCTAATGGGTCCACAAAATTTTTGGCGTGAAAATTAGCACACGAAAAATTAAAAATCATCTTGAATTGTTGTTTTATGGCCTTAAACTGCCTAAAAATGAGGAAGAGTCATAGTGAAATGATATTTTTTCTTAAGGTAGTTTCTGATGGGCCCACAAAATTTTATGCGACTTGGAGCCCATCGACGGAATTCTTGAAGAAGGCGTGAACATTACCACACAAAAAATCGGAAATCGTCCTGAAGAGGAATGGTCATGGCGAAGCAATATCTATTATTCATTAGGTTGTTTCTAATTGGCCCGCAGAATTTTAGGCAGTTCGGAGTCCGTCGCCAGAATTCATGAAGATGACATAGATTATAGCGCTCGAAAAAATGGAAATCATGCTAAATTCCTATTTTATGGCCTTAAAACTAAAAATGAAGAACGGTCATGGTAAAACTATAATTATTATTCATTATGTCATTGCTGATGGCCCCACAAATATTAGACGATTAGGAGTCCGTCGCCCGAATTCACGAAGATGGTGTGAACACTAGCCCACGAAAAATTAGAAATCATACTGAATTCCTGTTTTATGGCCTTAAAACAAAAAAAAAGAAGAACAGTCATGGTGAAACTATGACTATTATTCATTAGGTCGTTGCTGATGGCCCCACAAATATTACACTATTCGGATTTTGTCGCCCGAATTCACGAAGGTGTCCCATGAAAATTATGAGTCGTCCTAATTCCTGTTTAATGGCCCTAAAACACGTAGAAATGGTGTGGGATAGCCAGTTTTTAATATGATATTTAGTTTTTATCCAGTATTTTTAACGCTAAGCAAAAATAAGCACTACTCTATTAAAATTAATACTAAAAGACGTTTTTACCCTTACTTCAATAGTGTTGTGTAAATATTAAGGATATGGTGTCGCTAACATTTACATTATACACATGAAGTTAATGACGTCATATCCTTTACATTTACATTGCGCATATGAAGTTAAGAACATGATGTCCTAAAGTTTAATATCAGAAGGTGCAAATACATGACACTTTGTCCTTAATATTTACACAACAATCATGTAGTTAAGGACACCATGTCCTTAACATTTACACTGCACACATAAGGTTAAGGACTTGAGGTCCAAAGCTTAACAACAGAAGGTGCAAATACAAGTTAAGGACATTATGTCCTTAACATTTACACTGCACACATGAAGTTAAGGACGTCGTGTCCTTAACATTTACACTGCACATATGAAGTTAAGGACATGATGTCCTAAAGTTTAACAACGGAAGGTGCAAATACAGGACACTTTGTCCTTAATATTTACACAACATTCGTGAAGTTAAGGATACCATGTCATTAATATTTACACAACACCCATGTCTAGCATAGAAGTATTTTCGTCCGGGCGAAATTTTTTTTATTAAACACTTGCTAAAGAATAAATACATTTTAAACAGTAGCTAAAGAGTAAAGACATTTCTAATTAGTGGCTAACTGTGTATTTCTCCGCCAAAACGCCAAACTCACCTCGGCTAGTCTTCACCAATAGCCTCTAAACAACTTATAACAAAATGGCAACAATATGGTTAACATGTCAGAGACAATAACCAGGGGACGAAATGCAATAGGGTAGTAGAATTTCAACTTGTACAAATTACAGTCTAGATCCCCCGGAGTACATATATATATATATATATATATATATATATATATATATCAAACCTGTTCAACTACACAATGGATAAACGTAAAAAAAAATGCATTCCAAAAAAATTACATGATAGACAACAAGAAAGGCAACATCCTTCTACACATTACGATTCCCAATCTGTTTCAGCATCACACAGTTCACAATATCACTCCACTTATTGTATGCTTCTTTCAGGCTAAAGTAGGAAGGCATGCTCACAAATCCAATATAAGTCTCAAGAAGCAGCAGCAGGTGCAGTGGATGGGTTAAAAGCTTTTTGGTCTCCGCAAGTGAGTACTTCGTGAGGCCCTGCTTCCTCGCGACCAACACCCATCAAGTCAAGATAATACTGGAAATGGGAGATGATGTTGTTCATGGCGTCAACATCGCCTTGGCCACAAACACTATCGCCATAGAGAATGTTCATGGTCGTGCCAAAACCAGGAAGTCGTTTAGACAAAGTATCATTCTTTGTGGGTTTCCAATTCCCAACAAAGGCATCATGAGCTGAAGGCTGACCCTTCTTCATTGGGTTCATCCACCTCCAAATTGCAGCCTGGAAAGCCATGGTAGCATTTTGTTCAATGTATTCAGGATGATCTAACAGATTTAGCTTGAGGGCTTCACCAATAGCTCCATAATTGTAGTTCCTAGTAGAATTACCAATATAAACAAACTCTTAATACCTATCAAATATATAGTCAAGCACGCAAGCAGCTCAGACATTAAGAATGACATTAGTAGGTACATTTACTTGAATTAGTAATTGGATTAGAACTCCTGCAATCCTTTTCGAAACAGATCAAGTGGAATAAATGCCTTTTTTCTTTTCTTTCTCCATTTAGAACGATATGTATTGTTCGGTGAATTAAGTCTCTAATCACAAAACTTTATGTAAACCAACAAGATATTCCTGTAATCTAAAAAAGCAATCACATGCCAAATTTAGTAAGTGATAAACCAACAAAGGAGTGCATTCAATTGACTCAAATAATGGCTTAATGAAAAATATCAATTTGTAACTGTTGTCAAAAGATTAGTAAAAGAACGTGTACCAGTAGATAGGCAAAGCACCACGACCATAATATTGAGCTCCAGGAGTGCATGGGTAGGTTAATTTGAAGTAGTCATCACAGTAATCTTGGCTCGGACTCATTTCCTTGTTGTAGCACAGACCCCAAGCCAATGGTCCACCAGTGGCGACTCCATAACCACCTGTTAACATAGAGTTGTAAGCCAGTAGAGAGAGAATACAATTGAACCTAAGAGAGATCACGGCAAAATAAGCTACAGGCTAAATCTGAAGTGGTCAAAAAAACTCCAACTACATTTGAACATGAATCTCTCCAGAGGTTAAGTAGGATGACAAAGTGCTTCAAAAACTATTCAACATTGCCATCATAAACAAATTAAATCCCGAAAACTTTTGTTTTGAGGCTATACCTGTATCAGTTAATGAAATAACACAAGACAATCATCTCAATTGGATAAATCATTGCCAAACTTTTGACGAACATAAATAGTGACTAAGAATAACGTCTGAAAGACCATTTGTTCCACAAAACAAAATTTTATTTTGCACTAATTAGGTTATGCGTACATACTACCGCACAAAAGATACAGACATACTACAAGTTGAGCATGCACAGGTACAAACAGATAGATAACAAGAATAGGTTAAGTCATCCATAGATGGTAAAAGAGCCAATAATTCTTCAAACAGAATCTACACTAGTCACTTTTCACCATAACAACTCTATCTCAAATACAATATACACCATTCTAGGAAGGTTTATTATTTGGAGTACCAAGGGTTTTGATTTCCCATTTCAGTTATTTCACACAGAATTATTTGGACTAGTGTGACTAAAACTGCTATGTTTTCCTCAGTAATTAGCTCAACATAAGCTGATTGCATCATATCCCCAAGGCCCCAATCAAAATCCCGCACACTAATGATCCATTATAAATCTCAACTTCAAGCAAAATTCAGGTACCTACAAGCTATATTTGTGAGAGGTAAAATTGACTCCCAATTTCAATCATTTTTGAGAGGTAAAACTAAAAAAATTAAGTTCTAGTCATGGACACATCAACTCAGTATTTTCTAATCATGAGCTTCTTTGATCTCTTAACTATTCTGGAATTATTTGAATCCCAATATTTTAAGCAAGACTGTACAATAAAAATATTGAGAAAATGACATTGTATAGCAGCTCTCAAAATAATAGCCGAAAAAATGTATATACTTTTCGTATATTTATTGTATATATATACATGCTCCATGTTATATACAAAAATTATTCAAATTTTATACAGTTTTTCGGCTACCAAATGTAAATAGTTTCTGGGGGCGGGCTAAGAGTGATAATACCCCTGCAATATTTATGAAGCACATAGTGATCCAAGAGGCTGGTAAACTTACAAGTAGTTTTGCTACCAACATGGCCAAGGAAAGCGGCAATTTCCTTCATTTGCATTCTCTTACCACCAGTGGTACCAAATCCAAGAGGCTGGTAAAGTGCTGCAGCATTGATGAAAGAGCTGTAATCCCAGAACCCAACAGCATGAGCCACAGGTGTGTTCCTCTTTGCGAAAAGCAGCTCAAATTGGTCTACGTCCAGATAATCAGTTATTGTCAAGTTACAACAGAACTTTGACAATTTGTTACACTCCCAATCCTTCACACACATCTTGGTACCCTTCACCATTTTCACTATTGTTGGTCGCTTCTTAAATGACTCATTCTCATCTCCATTCACACAACCAATAATCGAAATTGCAATTAGTAGCAACAAACCCAAAATCCTCATTTTCAAAACCCCCATTATTCTTTTCTGCAAAGAAAGGAAAGATGAAATCTTTGAGAGCTGCTACACAAGAATAAAAGAAAATTTTGGTTCGAGATTTAAAGACAAATACAATATAGTGAAGTGAAAAGACAACTTACTGAGAATCAAAGATTGATTTTTGAGAAGTGGGTATTGATTCAATTTTGTGTGAATTATTTTTTCTTTGGGTACAAAACAATGCAAGGTAGATGGAGTATCTTTTTCAAGAAAAGGAACAATAAATGTGAGGAAATGGAAATGAACGGTGGAAATTGGTCTGATTTGGGAGGAAGATGGGAATGGACGGTGAAGATTGATGGGGCGAAGATGTCGGGGGAAACAGGCTGGATTTGGAATCAAGCAAAGCAGTGGAAGGTGAGGGCTGACCCCACTTGAGCTAATGCCACTCCACCGACAGCTTACCATTTTCCTTTTTTTTTTTCCAGCTAACCACTATTTTAGCTCTAGTTTTTTTGTGCTGAAAAAGAAAATGTGTTTCGACGGTAGGCTTGTTAAGAGGGTCCGAGTGAGCCCAAGAAATTCACGATTAGCCTGATTTATAACTATTGATTGAAAATTAGTTATAATTTTAAAATTAATTAAAATTTAGTTATTTTTTATGTAAAAATAAAATTTAAACAAAAATACTCTAATTTAAAAATTAAAAAAAAATCAGTATAATATGTTGGAGTTTGTATTTTTTACCTATAGAATTCTAGTGCAATTAATAATGTATTGGAATTCCATCATAATATACTGGAATTTTATGCACAGGGGTTCCATAATCCTGAATTTTTTTCGTGTTTCAACTATGGATATTTTTTCCAAAATTTATCTTTGCATTAAATATTGACTATTTCTTAATTACTTTATAAATATTTGCTATGTGTGAATTACATGTTCATAAACTGGCCATCCTACCTCATAGAAATAAGACTTCATCCTCCAAGTACGTGAATGAAAATTGGCCCTTTAGGAAACCCATGACTTGTTCTACCAGTAGAGGCCGAGCCAGGGATTTATAAGTGTGTGGGTTCTAAATTTAAAATAAAACATTGCTTCCAAGGGGAATTGAACCCTCACCTTTTCCAACAAACCTACAACTCTTACCATTGAACCAAGACCCCTTTTGTTACTGGGTTCGGCAGTATATATTTATATAGATTTAGTAAATATTTCAATACAAATACAGGATTCCGGAAAAAGTCACTGGGTTCGCCCGAACCCGCACCCACTACTGTAGCTCCGCCCCAGTCTACCAGCTCCTAACACAAAACTGTCTTTACTTTCTCATGCAGCTATAAGGAGCTCTTGCCTCTATTTTTCTTCTGTTCATAAGATCATCTCCAGCGACTTTACTTGAGCAGAGGCAAAAATAATTATATCGTTTTGCCTGAGTTTTATTCATACTGTAATGTTACCTTAGAATGATCCATAAATTCTAAGGTGAAAATAGAATATATAATTTTTGCAAATTCATATTACTTGCACTGTATTAGTGTAGGGTATTCTACATTTAGATTAGAAACTTATATTATCTATTTATATCTATACTATAATAAAAATGAGAAACCCTCAAGCCTAAAGTTAAATTACAAAAATACTCATAAAATGATGGACCTTTTTACTCGTTTTAAGTATTAGTTAATAATAATATTCAAATAAAAAGAATAAAACTAATTTGAAGTACTGTTCTTTCTTAGAATACTTGTGTCCTTTCAATTGTATAACTAACCTATAGAATAGTTGTGTCCTTCCAATTGTATAACTAACCTTTCCATTCAATAATAGTCTTTAACCACAAGCAACCTTTAGAGTTAATGCTCCAATAGAATATCAGCGACAAACAGAGAAATCAAATAAATCTTCTTTTTGCCAACTTCTCATAGAAGTGATTATTCTGGTATAGATTTAACTAATTCATCTCCTGCCATAGTTCAAGTCCTTGCCTTTTGGCGATATTTTCTTTTACTATATATCCTCAATCTGGTCTAACTTCCGATACTAAAGTTAGTTGATTTTATAGAGAATCTTTTGAACATTACTCTATATTATTCCTATCTTTGCCGACTTGCTTTTCTCAAACTTCATTAAAATTACTTGTGAGTATCATTTTAGTATTTATCCGGAGATTCTATCATTTTTACATGTTTCATGATTCTTTGTAAGTTTTACTAAGTTTATTTTATTTTAATTTTAATACTTTGTCTTCCGTGTGATGTGACTCCCTGAATGATATATAATTAAAATTAAAATTTGAAATACCTAATTAGTAATTTTGTAACAAAATTATTATATTAATAAAAAAAATACATTAGTTACATGATTAATGCTAAAGAGACCACTTGTTTTCATATATTTCTATTATAACGTCATGAACATATACATTTTTCGCGTGTATAAGAAGGTCCATGTATTAAAAATTTAAGACATAATTTTTTGCACGAGTATCAAAAGTAAAAGAAAATAATTGAAGATATATATAAATGTGTGACTCTTTGTCTGAAATCTTCATTTATATTTAAGAATAGATCGATCTCAATAGTTGAAATGAATAAACTCATGACCAAAATGTAGCCCAATAGAAGATCGAGTCAACGAACATATACATATACGTGCGCGCGCGCTTCAAAACTAAGAACAATGGCATTTCAATGCGCGCGTATACATACAAGAAAAGAAGGCTCTAACAACCTTATCTAACCTAATAATCGACGAGCCAACAACTAGCCTTAACTCTCAAGGCCAGGCTAGCTTAAGCTACTTTTTATCACCATAGCCAATTGTCTGTCTCAAAAACAAAGAAAGAGAGAACTTCGAGATATTTGAATTTTTTCTAAATTTTCTTTTCTTTAGCTTTCCTAGATTAAAGGAATCACAAATACAATGACTACCATTAAAAAATTATCACGATTGAAATATGGTTTGATAGCGACATATTCAATATGAACCAAGAAATGACATCCTACGTACGCCTTTCCATAAGACTAATTAACATGCCAACTTAATGAGATTTGTTATAAGAAAAATCAAATTATGGTCCATCTACTCTTCCTTCATGATCTTCTCAAATGCTTAATGACATATTCAATGACATATTTCTATACTTAATGACATATTCAATGACATATTTCTATGCTTAATGACATATTCAATGACATATTGTTTTTTACTTTTCATGCCTATATAAAGGTCTTGTAATAGATAAGAAAATACACACAATTGAAGAAGAAAATCTCTCCCTTCTCTCTATCTCCATTTCTTGTTCATGTTTTACTAAATTGCTTTTATTTCATAACAATATTTTTTATTCATGTTTTACTAAATTGCTTTTATTTTATAACACGTTATCAACACGAATTGCTCATTTCATGATCTTCTATGTCAAGACTATGTAAATTATAAGCAGACAATGAGATCAAGTACAATGAAAAATGTCTTGGATGCTAATATAAAGATAAGTTTTACATCCATCTAAACCCATTCATATCTTTGCATTAACTTTATATGCAGCGTTTAGTAAAAATATTTTTTTCAATTGTATCCAGTGAAATAAAGAACTGGAAAGGTATGTCTTTACTTGCTACATCTCTTATAGGACAAAGATAATATTCCAACGTATATATATGTTCTGACCTTTTACATACTATGATATATAATTATTAAGGTAATTTAGTAATAATATTTTTACCATAACATGATGTATTTCATTGAAAGCAAAATTGGCATATATCCTAACTAGCATTTTTGTTGCAGAGGAACTGTTTCAAGATTGAAATAGTTATATATGTCTTCTTGAAAGTTAATTTACTTATGCCTATAATTATGAAGTAATAATATTTTAAAGGCTCGAGTGCGAGTCCTAGTGAATTTTGGCCTATTATGCCAAAGATTGAGGGTAAGACGACGGGTTCAAGTCCCAACGCACTATGTTGATGAAAAGATGTTGGATTCAAGTTCCAACGCATTATGGCCTAGCATGCCTTTATATGGGTAAGACATTGAGTTTGAGTCCTAATGCACCATATTGATAATAATAATAATAACTAAAGAAAAATAATGTAATTTTCATGAAAAGCATGAAGCTTGTCCCACTTGATTTGCTCCATTCTTGAAGTGAATGTGATAGCAGTGCATGATAATTCTAAATAAAGACAAGTGGTTGACCAATGAATGTGGGCGTGCGAAAGGCCAAAATAATAATAGTTATCACTATGGTAATTATAAAAAGGGAGAGATTCTTTGAAGAGAATGTGGCTTGTGATAAATATTGAGATTGCATACTCATTCCTGAAAGTGAATGTGAAAATATATATATGATAAAGATTATGCATATTAATGTACTTGTGCATAGTTGGATAAATACTACAACTCACCTCTAAGGGAGGTTTGAGACAAAGAAAGATAATTAATATTATTGTGTAGTTACATGAATATATCATTGGTCGCATGCATATGATACGCCAAAAAATATATATGATAAAGATTATGCATAATAATGTACTTGTGCATAGTTGGATAAATACTACAACTCACCTCTACGGGAGGTTTGAGACAAAAAAAGATAATGAATATTATTGTGTAGTTACATGAATATATTATTGGTCGCATGCATATGATACGCCAAAAAATATTTTGTCATGCCTTATGAAAGTTATTAAAAGCAAAATTAAAGCAAGAAATTATTTTGCTTGTGATGATTTTGAACATGACAATTATTATGATATGATTCTCTTTGTGAAGGAGACATTCATTATATGGATGATGTGATAAAAGATCTTGTAGTACAAAAGGAGTTAAGAGCTCTGAAAGAACTAATTTGTTACTACCCGGATGAATAAAATTGTTCATGACATTAGTATTGTAGTAAGTCTCAAAAGAAATATTTTGATTTACAAATATATTAGCCAAAGTGGTTGGCATATTGAGACTATAAATGAAAAGAAGATTGAATATCTTTATACTACTATAATCATACCAGGTGAATATGAAAGGTTACCTGACTTTTCTTCTATTTGTACTAAACAAGTATAAGCATTATGATGCAATCACAAGCCACAAGTAAACTAGAGGTTTACTGAAATAAATATTAGTTAGCATGACCGGTTGACCATCTCGGTTCAATTATGATGCGAAAAAATTAATTGAGAATTATATTGGCATATAATGAAGAAATATAAGATTCTTCAAGAATTCTCTTGTGCTGCTTATTCTCATGATATACCAGTTAAGGTTGGGATTGAATTCCTTGATTTCTGGAATGAATAAAAGGTGATAAATATATGGGCCCAGTCACCTTCCATGTGGACCGTTTACTATTATATGATTTTAATAGATGCATCTATTCTATGGTCACATGTGCATTTGTTATCAACTTGTAGTTTGGCTTTTGCAAGATTGATTGCTCAAATTATTAGAGCACAGTTCCAGAATATAAATTATGATAATTTATCTTGATAATACTGGTTTAAATCCAAGTTGGTTTAGAAGAAATTGTATGCCTCCAATTATATCTAAACCATTGGTTATGAGAACAAAATTGCCAAAATA
Source organism: Nicotiana tabacum (assembly GCF_000715075.1). Taxonomy (NCBI): domain Eukaryota; kingdom Viridiplantae; phylum Streptophyta; class Magnoliopsida; order Solanales; family Solanaceae; genus Nicotiana; species Nicotiana tabacum. The sequence goes on along the minus strand of NC_134093.1, from coordinate 267,064 downwards.
AAATTTGGTATGTGATGTATTATTTAATATACAACAGCACTTGTACGCATCTAGCCAAGTTATGATAATTTCTCCCTATCACAATCGGTTCAGGGTCAGGAACCAAATAATTTCCATCTAGAAATATGAATGTGCTATATGATTTAATTATTCCACCACAATGCACAAAGATGGATCCACAAATAAGGCTAGGGATATATGTTGGTGATCCCAATAATAGGGGGAGAAAAGGGGCAGCTGAAAAAGTAATGCATGTAATGAATTATTATGAGTACATCGAGATCCTCGTACGAGAAAATATGAACTTGAAGTTCAAGTGATAATTCATTTGCAAAATATTGCCAGGCGTATTTGCTGACCCAAAGCTAAATGTCATATTCAGCTGCTAATGCTCCAAATAAAATAAAGTTCATAATGAATAGAGTCCATGGCATGCATAAAGTATAATAGACGAATCGGTTCCAAAGATAAACCTCCTTGAAGAAGGAGAGGAGCAAATGTTCAAGATGGTCATAATAAGGAGGCAAGTGCTCTAGAAGAGCACCACGACATAACACTTCATAAAACCTCATGGGAGAGGCTCAGGTACCTGAAAATAATAAGATAAAGAGATCTCAATAAGTTATGTCTTTATTGGGTAATAGTAGAACCGATATAAAATGATCGTCGACGATATTGTTAATATAATGTAGCGCTAAATATTATTAATATTGATGAGGATCTTGAGTTCAAATCTGTCATGAAATTTGAACAGATAAATGATTGGCCAAATGAAAAATACGCAATGAAAATTGATTTCACATGAAAAATATGAAGTTGAACGGATAGTCCCAACACCTGAAAGTATAAAGCCAGTGGAGGTATAAATGTATTCTTATGCGGAAAAAAAGAGAGAGGTCAAGTCGATAGACATAAAGACGACTTGTGTCACAAGAAGATTTATAAATATCCTGGCATTGATTATATAGAGACATGTTCTCCTGTGGTGGATGTCGCCATTTCAGGTTTTAATCTGGCAATACAAGAAAAACGTGATATGCGTATAATGGAAATTATTGAACGATTTAAATTGTTCTGAAGCATATTAAGGTTTCCAAAAAATTTATTAAATAAAGCTTCAAAAATCCTTATACGGATTGAAACAATCAGGGCGCATGTGGTATAATCACCTGAGTGAGTACTTGTTGAAAGAAGGGTACAAGAATGATTCAATTTGTCCTTGTGTATTTATAAAAAGATCTAGATCTAAATTTGTTATCATCACCGTGTATGTTGATGATTTAAATATCATTGGAACTCATAGGGAGCTTCCTAAAAGAAACTAGGGAGTGGAGACCCTATGTCTAAAATAAAATCAACTAGAGAGTGGAGACCCCATGTTGGAAAAACGACTAGGGAGTGGAGACCCTATGTCTAAAATAAAATCAACTAAGAAGTGGAGACCCTATGTTGGAAAAGCAACTAGGGAGTGGAGACCCTATGTCTAAAATAACTAAAACTAGGGAGTGAAGACCTATTTTGAAAAAGCGACTAGGGAGTGGAGACCCTATGTCTAAAATAAAATCAACTAGGGATTGGAGACCCTATGTTGGAAAAGCTACTAGGGAGTGGAGACCCTATGTCTAAAATAAAATCAACTAGGGAGTGGAGACCATATATTGGAAAAGCGACTAGGGAGTGGAGACCCTATGTTTAAAATAACTTCAACTAGGGAGTGAAGATCCTATGTTGGAAAAGAAACTACGTAGTGGAGAACATGTGTCTAAAATAAAATCAATTAGGGAGTGGAGACCCTATGTTAGAAAACAAGACGAGGGAGTGGAGAACTTTTGTCTAAAATAAAATTAACTAGGGAGTGGAGACCCTATGTTGGAAAAGCGACTAGGGAGTGCAGACCTTATATCTAAAATAAAATCAACTAGGGAGTGAAAACCCTATGTTAGAAAAATGACTAGAGAGTGGAGACCCTATGTCTAAAATAAAATCAACTAGGGAGTGGAGACCCTATGTTGGAAAAGCAACTAGGGAGTGGAGACCCTATGTCTAAAATAAAATCAACTAGGGAGTGGAGACCCTATGTTGGAAAAAGGACTAGGAAGTGGAGACCCTATGTCTAAAACAAAATCAATTAGGGAGTGGAGACCCTATGTTGGAAAAGTGACTAGGCAGTGGATACCCTATGTATAAAATAACTTCAACTAGGGAGCGGAGACCTTATGTAGGAAAAGAGACTACGAAGTGTAGACCCTGTGTCTAAAATAAAATAAATTACGGAGTGGAGACCCTATGTTGGATAAGAAGACTAGAGAGTGGAGAACTATTGTCTAAAATATAATCAACTAGGGAGTGAAGACCCTATGTTGGAAAAGCGACTACAGAGTGGAGACCCTATGTCTAAAATAAAATCAACTAGGGAGTGGAGACCCTATGTTGGAAAATCAAATAGGGAGTGGAGACCCTATGTCTAAAATAAAATCAACTAGGGAGTGGAGACCCTATGTTGGAAAAGCGACTAGGGAGTGGAGACCCTATGTCTAAAATAAAATCAATTAGGGAGTGGAGACCCTATGTTGGAAAAGCGACTAGGCAGTGGATACTCTATGTCTAAAATAACTTCAACTAGGGAGTGGAGACCTTATGTTGGAAAAGAGACTACAGAGTGTAGACCCTGTGTCTAAAATAAAATAAATTAGGGAGTGGAGACCCTATGTTGGATAAGAAGACTAGAGAGTGGAGAACTATTGTCTAAAATATAATCAACTAGGGAGTGAAGACCCTATGTTGGAAAAGCGACTATGGAGTGGAGACCCTAAGTTGGAAAAGCGACTACGGAGTGGAGACCCTATGTCTAAAATAAAATCAACTAGGGAGAGGAGACCCTATGTTGAAAAAGAGACTAGGGAGTGGAGACCCTATGTCTAAAATAAAATCAACTAGGGAGTGGAGACCCTACGTTGGAAAAGCGACTAGGGAGTGGAGACCCTATGTCTAAAATAACTTCAACTAGGGAGTGAAGGTCCTATGTTGGAGAAAAAACTACGGAGTGGAGAACTTGTGTCTAAAATAAAATCAATTAGGGATTGGAGACCCTATGTTGGAAAAGAAGACTAGGGAGTGGAGAACTTTTGTCTAAAATAAAATCAACTAGGGAGTGGAGATCTTATGTCTAAAATAAAATCAACTAGGGAGTGGAAACCCTATGTTGGAAAAGTTACTAGGGAGTGGAGACCCTATGTCTAAAATAAAATCAACTAGGGAGTGGAGACCCTATGTTGGAAAAGTGACTACGGAGTGGAGACCCTATGTCTAAAATAAAATCAACTAGGGAGTGGACACCCTATGTTGGAAAAGCGACTAGGGAGTGGAGACCCTATGTCTAAAATAAAATCAACTAGGGAGTGGAGACCCTATGTTGGAAAAGGGACTAGGGAGTGGAGACCATATGTCTAAAATAACATCAACTAGGGAATGGAGACCCTATGTTGGAAAAGAGACTACGGAGTGGAGACCTTGTGTTTAAAATAAAATCAATTAGGTAGTGGAGACTCTATGTTGGAAAAGAAGACTAGGGAGTTGAGAACTTTTGTCTAAAATAAAATCAACTAGGGAGTGGAAACCCTATGTTGGAAAAGTGACTAGGGAGTGAAGACCCTATGTCTAAAATAAAATCAACAAGGGAATGGAGACCCTATGTTGGAAAAGCAACTAGGGAGTGGAGACCCTATGTCTAAAATAAAATTAATTAGGGAGTGGAGACCCTATGTTGGAAAAGCGACTAGGGAGTGGAGATCCTATGTATAAAATAACTTTAACTACGGAGTGGAGTCCCTATATCTAAAATAAAATCAACTAGGGAGTGGAGAACTTATTTTGGAAAAGAAGACTAGGGAATGGAGAACTTTTGTCTAAAATAAAATCAACTAGGGAGTGGAGACCCTATAATGGAAAAGCGACTAGGGAGTGGAGACCCTATGTCTAAAATAAAATCAACTAGAGAGTGAAGGCCCTATGTTGGAAAAACGACTGGGGGATGGAGCCCATAGGTCCAATATATCTTCATCAAGGGAGTAGAGACCTTATGTCTAAAATAAAATCAACTAGGGAGTGGAAACCCTATGTTAGAAAAGTGACTAGGGAGTGGAGACCCTATGTCTAAAATAAAATCAACTATGGAGTGGAGACCTTATGTTGGAAAAGTGACTACGGAATGGAGACCTTATGTCTAAAATAAAATCAACTAGGGAGTGGAGACCCTATGTTGGAAAAGCGACTAGGGAGTGGAGACCCTATGTTTAAAATAAAATCAACTAGGGAGTGTAGACCCTATGTTAGAAAATGGACTAGGGAGTGGAGACCATATGTCTAAAATAACTTCAACTAGGGAATGGATACCCTATGTTGGAAAAGAGACTACGGAGTGGAGACCCTGTGTCTAAAATAAAATCAATTAGGGAGTGGAAACCCTATGTTGGAAAAGAAGACTAGGGAGTTGAGAACTTTTGTCTAAAATAAAATCAACTAGGGAGTGGAAACCCTATGTTGGAAAAGTGACTAGGGAGTGAAGACTCTATGTCTAAAATAAAATCAACTAGGGAATGGAGACCCTATGTTGGAAAAGCAACTAGGGAGTGGAGACCCTATGTCTAAAATAAAATCAACTAGGGAGTGGAGACCTTATGTTGGAAAAGCGACTAGGGAGTGGAGACCCTATGTCTAAAATAAAGTCAACTAAGGAGTGGAGACCCTATATCTAAAATAAAATCAACTAGGGAGTGGAGACCCTATTTTGGAAAAGAAGACTAGGGAATGGAGAACTTTTGTCTAAAATAAAATCAACTATGGAGTGGAGACCCTATGTTGGAAAAGCAACTCGGGAGTGGAGACCCTATGTCTAAAATAAAATCAACTAGGGAGTAGAGACCCTATGTTGTAAAAATAACTAGGGAGTGGAGACCCTATGTTGGAAAGGACGACTAGGGTGTGGAGACCCTATGTCTAAAATAAAATCAACTAGGGAGCGGATACCCAATGTTGAAAAGGGCAACTAGGGAGTGAAGACCCTATGTCTAAAATAAAATCAACTAGGGAGTGGAGACCCTATGTTGGAAAAACGACTAGGGAGTGAAGACCCTATGTTGGAAAAGCGACTAGGGAGTGGAGCCCTATGTCTAAAATAAAATCAACTAGGGAGTGGAGACCCTATGTTGGAAAAGCGACTAGGGAGTGGAGACCCTATGTTTAAAATTATTTCAACTAGGGAATGGATACCCTATGTTGGAAAAGAGACTACGGAGTGGAGACCCTGTGTCTAAAATAAAATCAATTAAGGAGTGGAGACCGTATGTTGGTAAAGAAGACTAGGGAGTTGAGAACTTTTGTCTAAAATAAAATCAACTAGGGAGTGGATACCCTATATTGGAAAAGAGACTAGTGAGTGGAGACCCTATGTCTAAAAATAAAAATAAATTAGGGAGTGGAGTCCCTATGTTTGAAATGCAGCTAGAAATTGGTGTATCCTATACTACCATGATTTTGAACTTCCTTTCTTTTATTTCTTTTTAACTCATTTTAATGTATTTTTTTAATTATTTTTTAGAGAATGAGTAAATGTGGGAAAGAATTTGCATAATACTTCCCTTTTGGAGTTGTTGCTGTTGCATAGCTTTTTCTAGCTCCCGCGCTGTTTCTTCTTCTTCTTCTTTTCTTTTTTTTTTCTGGGTTGCACCTGCTTCTTACAAGGTTGCTTTTGGGTTGCCCATGTTTTCCTGTTTTTCAAACAAATAACAATTGTTAGTTTGAAACGGTGGTTGGTTTGCGGCCTTGAGTGTTTTAGTCGCTTTGATCTTGACCCATCTTCTTTTGATGATGATTTCATCCTTCCACTAGTTGTTTCCTTAACACCAATTGCATTTCTAGCCCCAGAGAAACTTTTGGCTTTTCCAAACTTTGCCATGACGGATGGTCACGTGGCTTTTCCAACTTTCTTTTGCCTTTGTAAGCCTTTGACTTCTTTCTTCCAATTTTAACTTCAGAGCATAGGAGAAACATTGGCTTTTCAAACTTTACCAAGACGGTTATCCACTTAGGACTTAACCTTTTCAACTTCATTTTTGCCCTTGTAGGTGCTTTAAATTTGATTTCCTCATTTCAAGATTTTTTTATTTTAAAACATCAGCCACCATGGCTAGTTGGGGTTGATTTGATGCCCCTGCCGAGGTTGGGTGCCTCCTTTTTACATATTAGCTTATATCAAATGAGAGCCCTATAAATCAGTCTTGCCATCCCTTCTTTGCCTTAGTTTTTGAACCGAGTTAGACCGAAAGGGATTCAAAGAAAATAAATAATGGAATGGACAATGAATTTAGACGAGAGGCATCCTTTCGGGAAAAGGAAAGAAGGACTTATCTGGTGTATCAGCGGACTTCATTGAACATGACATGCCATTTGGAATGGATGTCCGATATGTGTAAACCGTCCGACTCTCAGAAATTTAGCACAACCTTTACCTTGAAACCGAGATACCTTGCCTAGGACTGTCAATACCAACGGCTGTGAAGATCCTCTTTGTGATTAGTAGTGCCCTTTGCGGGTTTTCACCAGTTGGCCTCTCTCATATCTCTTCTCAACATCGCCTTATAGTGCCCTTTGCGCGTTTACACTAACAAGAGTCTCATTTGCATTTTCTCTCCTTGCCATTGATTTTAATTTAGGGAGTGGAGACCCTATGTCCAAAATATAATCAACTAGGGTGTGGAGACCCTCTGTTTAAAAATAAAATCAACTAAGGAGTGGAGACCATATGTCTAAAATAAAATCAACTAGGGAGTGGAAACCCTATGTTGGAAAAATGACTAGGGATTGGAGACCCTATGTCTAAAATTTCATCAACTAGGGAGAGAAGAGTGTATGTTAGAAAAGAGACTAGGAGGTGGAGACCCAATGTCTAAATTAAAATAAACTAAAGAGTGGAAACCTTATGTTGGAAAAGCGACTGGGGAGTGGATACCTTATGTCTAAAATAAAATCAACTAGGGAGTAGAGACCCTATGTTGAAAAATCGAATGAGGGAGTGGAGACCCTATGTTTGAAAAGCGACTAGGGAGTGGAGACCTAATGTCTAAAATAACTAAAACTAGGGAGTGGAGATTGGAAAAGCGACTAGGGAGTAGAGACCCTATGTCTAAGAAAATCAACTAGGGAGTGGAGAACCTATGTTAGAAAAATGACTAGGGAGTGGAGATCCTATGTCTAAAATATCATCAACTAAGGAGTGAAGACCCTATGTTGGAAAAGAGACTAGGTAGGGGAGACCCTATGTCTAAAAATAAAATCAACTAGGGAGTAGAGATCCTATGTTGGAAAAGCGACTAAGAGTGGAGACTCTATGTCTAATCTAAAATCAACTAGGGAGTGAAGACCCTATATTGAAAATGCGAATTAGGGAGTGGAGACCCTATGTCTCAAATATCATTAACTAGGGAGTGGAGACCCTATGTTGGAAAAGAGACTAGGAAGTAGAGACCCTATGTCTAAAATAAAATCAACTAGGGAGTGGAGACCCTATGTTGAAAAAGCCACTAGAGAGTGTAGACCCTATATCTAAAAATAAAATCAACTAAGGAGTGGAGAGCCTATGTTGGAAAAAGCGACTAGGGAGTGAACACCCTATGTCTAAAATAAAATCAACTAGGGAGTGGAGACCCTATGTCTAAAATAAAATAACCTAGGGAGTGGAGATCCTATGTTGGAAAAGAGACTAGGGAGTGGAGACCCTATGTTGGTAAAGAGACTAGGGAGTGGAGACACTATGTCTAAAAATAAATTCAACTAGGGAGTGGAGACCCTTTGTCTAAAATATCATCAACTATGGAGTGGATACCCTGTGTTGGAAAAGAGACTAGGGAGTGGAGACCCAATGTCTAAAATATCATCAACTAGGAAGTGGAGAACTTCTGGTGGAAAAGCGACTAGGGAGTGGAGACCCTATGTTTAAAATATCATCAACTAGGGAGTGGAGACCCTATGTTGGAAAAGAGACTAGGGATTGGAGACCCTATGTCTAAAATAAAATCAACTATGGAGTGGAGACCCTATGTTGAAAAAGCGACTATGGAGTGGAGACCCTATGTCTAAAATAAAATCAACTAGGTAGTGGAGACCCTATCTTGGAAAAGCAGACTAGGGAGTGGAGACCCTATATCTAAAATAAAATCAACTAGGGCATAGAGACCCTATATTGGAAAAGAAGACTAGGGAATGGAGAACTTTTGTCTAAAATAAAATCAACTAGGGAGTGGAGTCCCTATGTTGCAAAAGCGACTAGGGAGTGGAGACCCTATGTCTAAAATAATCAACTAGGGAGTGAAGGCCCTATGTTGGAAAAGCGACTGGGGGGTGGAGCCCATAGGTCTAAAATATCTTCAACAAGGGAGTGGAGACCTTATGTCTAAAATAAAACCAACTAGGTAGTGGAGACCCTATCTTGGAAAAGCGACAAGGGAGTGGAGACCCTATGTATAAAATAACTTTAACTACGGAGTGGAGACCCTATATCTAAAATAAAATCAACTAGGGAGTGGAGACCCTATATTGGAAAAGAATACTAGGGAACGGAGAACTTTTGTCTAAAATAAAATCAACTAAGGAGTGGTGACCCTATGTTGGAAAAGCGACTAGGGAGTGGAGAACCAATATCTAAAATAAAATCAACTAGGGAGTGAAGGCCCTATGTTAGAAAAGCGACTGGGGGGTGGAGCCCATATGTCTAAAATATCTTCATCAAGGGAGTGGAGACCTTATGTCTAAAATAAAATCAACTCGGGAGTGGAGACCCTATGTTGGAAAAGCGACTAGGGAGTGGAGACCCTATGTATAAAATAACTTCAACTACGGAGTGGAGACCTTATATCTAAAATAAAATCAACTAGGGAGTGGAGACGCTATGTTGGAAAAGAAGACTACTAGGGAGTGGAGACCCTATGTCTAAAATAAAATCAACTAGGGAGTGGATACCCTATGTTGGAAAAGAGACTAGGGTGTGGAGACCCTATGTCTAAAAATAAAAATCAACTACGGAGTGGAGTCCCTATGTTCGAAATGCAGCTAGGGATTTGTGTACCCTATACTACCATGATTTTTAATTTCCTTTCTTTTCTTTATTTTTTACTTATTTTAATGTTTTTTTAAATTATTTTTTAGAGAATGAGTAAATGCGGGAAAGATTTTGAAGTAGATTTCCCTTTTGTAGTTGTTGCTGCAGAGCTTTTTCTAGCGCCCACGCGGTTTCTTCTTCTTCTACTACTTTCTTTTGGTTGCAACTGCTTCTTGCAAGGTTGCTTTTGGGTTGCACTTTTTTCCCTATTTTGCAAACAAAGAACAGTTGTTAGTTTGAAACGGTGGTTGGTTTTGCGGCCTTGAGTGTTTCAGTTGCTTGATCTTGACCCATCTTCTTTTGATGATGATTTCATCCTACCACTAGTTGTTTCCTGAACACCACTTGCATTTATGGCCTTCGAGATGCTTTGTCTTTTCCAAAATTTGCCATGACGGTCGGTCACGTGGGACTTAACCTTTTCCCACTTTATTTTGCCTTTGTAGGCCTTTGACTTCTTTCTTCCAATTTTAACTTTAGAGCATTCGGGAACCTTTGGCCTTTCAAACTTTACCAAGTCGGGTAGACACTTGGGACTTAACCTTTTCAACTTCATTTTGCCCTTGTAGGAGCTTTCAATTTGATTTCCTCATTTCAAGTGTTTTTGATTTCAAAACATCAGCCCCCTTGGCCAGTCGGGGTTGACTTAATGCCCCTGTCAAGGTTGGGTGCCTCTTTTTTACATATTTGCTTGTATCAAATGAGAGCCCTACAAATCAGTCTTGCCATCCCTTCTTTGCCTATGTTTAGGAACCGAGTTAGACCGAAAGGGATTCAAAGAAAAACAAATAATGGAATGGACAATGAATTTAGACGAGAGGTATCACTTTTGGGGAATGGAATGAAGGACTTATCTGGTGTATCTACGGACTTCAATGAACATGACATGCCTTTTGGAACAGATGCCTGATCTGTGTAAATCGTCCGACGCTAAGAAATTCATCACAACGTTTGCCTCGAAACCGAGAAACCTTGACCAGGACGGTCTATACCAATGGCTGTGAAGATCCTCTTCAGTAGTGCCATTTGCGAGTTTTCACCAGCTGACCTCTCTCATTTGTCTTCACACCATCGCCTTATAGTGCCATTTGCAGGTTTTCACTAACAAGACTCTCATTTCTATTTTCTCTGCTTGCCATTGATTTTACTTTAGTGAGTGGAGACCATATGTCTAAATTATCATCAACTAGGGAGTGGAGACCCTATGTTGGAAAAGAGACTAGGGATTGGAGACCCTATGCCTAAAAATAAAATCAACTAGGGAGTGGAGACCCTATGATGGAAAAGAGACTAGGGAGTGGAGACCCTATGTCTAAGATAAAATCAACTAGGGAGTGGAGACCCTATGTTGGAAAAACGACTAGGGAGTGGAGACCTTATATCTAAAATATCAACAACTAGGGAGTGGAGACCCTATGTTGGAAAAGAGACTAGGGAGTGGAGACCCAATGTCTAAATTATCATCAACTAGAGAGTGGAGACCCTATGTTGAAAAAGAGACTAGGGAGCAGAGACCCTTTGTCTAAAATATCATTAACTAGGGAGTGGAGATCCTATGTTCGAAAAGAGACTAGTGAGTGGAGACTCTATGTGTAAAATAATATCAACTAGGGAGTGAAGACCCTATGTTGGAAAAGCGACTAGGGAGTGGAGACCCTATGTCTAAAATATCATCAACTAGGGAGTGGAGACCTTTTGTTGGAAAAGAGACTAGGGAGTGAAGACCCTATGTCTAAAAATAAAATCAACTAGGGAGTGAAGACCCTATGTTGGAAAAGCGACTAGGGGTGGAGAGCTGTTACTAGCTCCCGCGTTGTTTCTTCTTTTTTTTTCTTTTTTTTTTTGTTTTGGTTGCACCCGCTTCTTGCAAGGTTGCTTTTGGGTTGCACCTGTTTTCCTATTTTTCAAACTAATAATATTTGTTAGTTTGAAATGGTGGTTGGTTTGCTACCTTGATTGTTTTAGTCGCTTGATCTTGACACATATTCTTTTGATGATAATTTCATCCTGCCACTAGTTGTTTCCTGAACAACACTTGCATTTATTGTTCTCGAGTACCTTTGTCTTTTCTAAAATTTTCCATGACGGTCAGTCACGTGGGACTTAACCTTTTCCAACTTTATTTTTCCTTTGTAGGCCTTTGACTTCTTTCTTCCAATTTTAACTTCAGAGTATTGCAGAACCTTTGGCTTTTCAAACTTTGCCAAGACGGTTAGCCACTTGGGACTTAACCTTTTCAACTTCATTTTGCCTTTATATCGCTTTCAATTTGATTTTCTTATTTCAAGATTTTTTGATTTCAAAACATCATCCACCATGGCCAGTCGGGGTTGACTTAATGCCCCTGCCGAGGTTGGGTGCCTCTTTTTTACATATTAGCTTGTATCAAAAGAGAGACCTGTAAATCAGTCTTACCCTCCCTTCTTTGCCTTAGTTTTGGACTTGAGTTAGACCGAAAGGGATTCAAAGAAAAATAAACAATGGAATGGATAATCAATTTAGACGAGAGGAATCCCTTTCGGGGAAAGGAATGAAGGACTAATCTGGTGTATCTGCGTGCTTCAATGACCATTACATGCCTTTTGGACCGGATGCCTTATCTATATAAATCGAGAAACCTAAAAAACTAGGGAGTGGCGACCCTATGTTGGAAAAGCGAGTAGGGAGTGGAGACCCTATGTCTAAATTTAAATAAACTAGGGAGTGGAAACCCTATGTTGGAAAAGCGACTAGGGAGAGGAGACCCTTCGTCTAAAATAAAATCAACTAGGGAGTGGAGGCCGTATGTTGGAAAAACGACTAGGGAATGGAGACCCAATGTCTAAAATAAAAGTAACTAGGGAGTGGAGAACCTATGTTGGAAAAACGACTAGGGAATGAAGACCCTATATCTAAAATAAAATCAACTAGGGAGTGGAGAGCCTACGTTGGAAAAGCGACTAGGGAGTAGAGACCATATGTCTAAAAATAAAATCAACTAGGGAGTGGAGAGCCTATGTTGGAAAAACGACTAGAAGTGGAGACCCAATGTTAAAAATAAAATCAATTAGAGAGTGGAGACCCTATGGTAGAAAAGCGAATTAGGGAGTGGAGACCCTATGTCTAAAATATTATCAACTTGGGAGTGGAGACCCTTTGTTGGAAAAGAGACTAGGGAGTGGAGACCCTATGTCTAAAAATAATAATCAACTAGGGAGTGGAGACCCTATGTTGGAAATGCAACTAGGGATTGGTGTACCCTATACTACCATGATTTTGAACTTCCTTTCTTTTCTTTCTTTTTTACTTATTTTAATGTTTTTTTAAATTATTTTTTAGAGAATGAGTAAACGCTAGAAAGAATTTGAAGAAGACTTCCCTTTTGGAGTTGTTGCTGCAGAGCTGTTACTAGCTCCCGCGTTGTTTCTTCTTTTTGTTTTTTGTTTTTTTTTGTTTTGGTTGCACCTGCTTCTTGCAAGGTTGCTTTTGGGTTACACCTGTTTTCCTATTTTTCAAACTAAGAACAATTGTTAGCTTGAAATGGTGGTTGGTTTTGCGACCTTGAGTGTTTTAGTCTCTTGATCTTGACACATATTCTTTTGATGATGATTTCATCCTGCCACTAGTTGTTTCCTGAACTACACTTGCATTTATGGCTCCGGAGAACCTTTGTCTTTTCAAAAATTTGCCATGACGGTCGGTCACGTGGGACTTAACCTTTTCCAACTTTATTTTGGCTTTGTAGGCCTTTGACTTCCTTCTTCCAATCTTAACTTCAGAGCATTGCAGAACCTTTGGCTTTTCAAACTTTTTCAAGACGGTTAGGCAATTGGAACTTAAACTTTTCAACTTTATTTTGCCCTTGTATGCGCTTTCAATTTGATTTCCTCATTTTAAGAGTTTTTGATTTTAAAACATTAGCAACCATGGCCAGTCGGCGTTGACTTAATGCCCCTGCCGAGGTTGGGTGCTTCTTTTTTATATATTAGCTTGTATCAAATGAGAGCCCTGTAAATCAGTCTTGCCCTCCCTTCTTTGCCTTAGTTTTGCAACTGAGTTAGTCCGAAAGGGATTCAAAGAAAAACAAACAATGGAATGGACAATCAATTTGGACGAGAGGAATCCCTTTTGGGGAAAGGAATGAAGGACTTATCTGGTGTATCTGCGGACTTCAATGACCATGACATGCCTTTTGGACCGGATGCCTTATCTATCTAAACCGAGAAACCTAAAAAACAAGGGAGTGTAAACCCTATGTTGGAAAAGCGACTACGGAGTGGAGACCCTATGTCTAAAATGTCATAAACTAGGGAGTGGAGACCCTATGTTGGAAAAAAGACTAGGGAGTGGAGACCCTATGTCTAAAAATAAAATCAACTAGGGAATGAAGACCCTATGTTGGAAAAGCGACTAGGAGTGGAGACTCTATGTCTAATATAACATCAACTAGGCAGTGGAGACCCGATATTCGAAATGCGAATTAGGGAGTGGAGACCCTAAGTCTCAAATATCATCAACTAGGGAGTGGAGACCCTATGTTGTAAAAGTGACTAGGGAGTGGATACACTATGTCTAAAAATAAAATCAACTAGGGAGTGGAGACCCTATGTAAGAAAAGCGACTAGGAGTGGAGACTCTATGTCTAAAATAAAATCAACTAGGGAATGGAGACCCTTCGCCTAAAATATCAACAACTAGGGAGTGGATAACCTATTTTGGAAAAGCGACAAGGGAGTAGAGTCCCTATGTCTAAAATAAAATAAACTAGGGAATGGTGACCCTATATTGGAAAAGAGACTTGGGAGAGGAGACTCTATGTGTATAATATCATCAACTAGGGAGTGGGGACCATATGTTGGAAAAGAGACTAGGGAGTGGAGACCCAATGTCTAAAATCAAATCAACTAGGGAGTGGAGACCCTATGTTGGAAAAGCGACTAGGGCGTAAGGACCCTATATCTAAAAATAAAATCAACTAAGGAGTGGAGAGCCTATGTTGGAAAAGGCGACTAGGGAGTGGAGACCCTATGTCTAAACTAAAATCAACTAGGGAGTGGAGACCCTATGTCTAAATAAAATCAACTAGGGAGTGGAGACCCTATGTTGGTAAAGCGACAAGGGAGTGGAGACCGTATGTCTAAAATATCATCAACTACGGAGTGGAGACCCTATGTTGGAAAAGTGACTAGGGAGTGGAAACACTATGGATAAAAATAAAATTAACTAGGGAGTGGAGACCCTATGTAGGAAAAGCGACTAGGAGTAGAGACTCTATGTCTAAAATAAACTCAACTAGGGAATGGAGACCCTTTGTCTAAAATATCATCAACTAGGGAGTGGATTGCCTATGTTGGAAAAAAGACTAGGGAGTGGAGACCCAATGTCTAAAATATCATCAACTAGGGAGTGGAGACTCTATGTTGGAGAAGTGAATAGGGAGTGTAGACCCTATGTCTAAAATATCATCAACTAGGGAGTGAAGACCCTATATTGGAAAAGAGTCTAGGGATTGGATACCCTATGTCTAAAATAAAATCAACTAGGGAGTGGAGACCCTATGTTGGAAATCGACTAGAGAGTGGAGACCCTATGTCTAAAATAAAATCAACTTGGTAGTGGAGACCCTATCTTGGAAAAGAAGACTAGAAATTGAAGACCTTATGTCTAAAATAAAATCAACTAGGGAGTGGAGGCCCTATGTTTGAAAAGCGACTAGAGAGTGGAGACCCTATGTCTAAAAAAACTTCAACTACGGAGTGGAGATCCTATATCTAAAATAAAATCAACTAGGGAGTGGAGACCCTATGTTGGAAAAGAAGACTAGGGAATGGTGACGATATGTCTAAAATAAAATCAACTGGGAGTGGAGACCCTATGTTAGAAAAGCGACTAGAGAGTGGAGACCCTATATCTAAAATAACTTCAACTACGGAGTGGAGACCCTATATCTAAAATAAAATCAACTAGGGAGTGGAGACCCTATGTTGGAAAAGAAGACTAGGGAATGGAGACGATATGTCTAAAATAAAATCAACTAGGGAGTCGAGACCCTATGTTGGAAAAGACACTAGGGAGTGGAGACCCTATGTCTAAAAATAAAAATCAACTAGGGAGTGGAGACCCTATGTTGGAAATGCAGCTAGGGATTGGTGTACCCTATACTACCATGATTTTTAACTTCCTTTCTTTTCTATCTTTTTTACTACTTGTATTGTTTTTTTAAATTAATTTTTAGAGAATGAGTAAATTCGGGAAAGAATTTGAAGAAGTCTTTCCTTTTGGAGTTGTTGCTGCTGCAGAGCTGCTTCTAGCTCCCGCGCGGTTTCTTCTTCTTCTTCTTCTTTTTTTTTTTTTGGTTGCACCTGCTTCTTCCAAGGTTGCTTTTGGTTTGAACCTGTTTTCCTATTTTTCAAACAAAGAACAATTGTTAGTTTGAAACGGTGGTTGGTTTTGTGGCCTTGAGTGTTTCAGTCACTTGATCTTTACACATCTTCTTTTGATGATGATTTCATCCTGCCACTAGTTTTTTCCTGATCACCACTTGCGTTTATGGCCCTCGAGAACCTTTGTCTTTTCCAAAGTTTGCCATGATGGTCGGTCACGTGGGACTTAACCTTTTCCAACTTTATTTTGCCTTTGTAGGCCTTTGACTTCTTTCTTCCAATTTTAACTTCAGAGCATTGGGTAACCTTTGGCTTTTCAAACTTTGCCAAGACGGTTAGCCACTTGGGACATAACCTTTTCAACTTCATTTTGCCCTTGTAGGCGCTTTCAATTTGATTTCCTCATTTCAAGAGTTTTGACTTCAAAACATCAGCCCCCATGGCCAGTCGGGGTTGACTTGATGCCCCTACTGAGGTTGGGTGCCTCTTTTTAACATTTTAGCTTGTATCAAACGAGATCCCTATAAATCAGTCTTGCCATCCCTTCTTTGCCTTAGTTTTGGATCTGAGTTAGACCGAAAGGGATTCAAAGAAAAACAAATAATGGAATGGACAATGAGTTTAGACGAGAGATATCACTTTTGGGGAAAGGAATGAAGGACTTATCTGGTGTATCTGCGGATTTCAACGAGCATGACATGCCTTTTGGGTAGGATGCCTTATCTGTGTAAACCGTACGACTCTATGAAATTCATCATAACTTTTGCCTCGAAACCGAGAAACTTTGCCCAGAATGGTCAATACCAACGGCTGTGAAGATCATCTTTTCGATCAGTAGTACCCTTTGCGGGTTTTCACCAGCTGACCTCACTCATTTCTCTTTTCAACATCGCCTTATAGTGTGCTTTGCAGGTTTTCACGAACAAGACTCACATTTTCAGTTTCTCTGCTCGCCATTGATTTAACTTTAGTGAGTGGAGACCTTATGTCTAAATAATCATCAACTAGGGAGTGGAGACCCTATATTGGAAAAGAGACTAGGGAGTGGAGACCCTATGTCTAAAAATAAAATCAACTAGGGAGTGGAGAGCCTATGTTGGAAAAACGACTAGGGAGTGGAGACCCAATGTCTAAAATAAAATCAACTAGGGAATGAAGACCCTATGTTGGAAAAGCGGCTAGGGAGTGGAGACCCTATGTCTAAAATATCATCTACTAGGGAGTGGAGATCCTATGTTGGAAAAGAGACTAGGGAGTGCAGACCCTATGTCTAAAAATAAAATCAACTAGGGAGTGGAGACCCTATGTTGTAAAATCGACCCCTATGTTGTAAAAGCGACTAGGTGTGGAGACTCTATGCCTAATATAAAATCTACTAGGGAGTGGAGAACTTGTATTGGAAATACGAATTAGGGAGTTGAAACCCTATGTCTCAAATATCATCAACTAGGGAGTGGAGACCATAAGTTGGAAAAGAGACTAGGGAGTGGACACCCTATGTCTAATTTAAAATTAACTAGGGAGTGGAGACCCTATCTCTAAAATAAAATCAACTAGGGAGTGGAGACCCTATGTCTAAAATAAAATCAACTAGATAGTGGAGAGCCTATGTTGGAAAAGTGACTATGGAGTGGAGACCCAATGTCTAAAATAAAATCAACTAGGGAGTGGAGACCCTATGTTGGAAAAGTGACTAGGGAGTGGAGATCCAATGTCTAAAATATCATCAACTAGGGAGTTGAGACCCTATATGGGAAAAGAGACGAGGGAGTGGAGACCCTATGTCTAAAAATAAAATCAACTAGGGAGTGGAGACCCTATGTTAAAAAGCGACTAGGAGTGGAGACCCTATGTCTAAAATATCAATAATTAGGGAGTGGTGATCCTATGCTGGAAAAGAGATTAGGGAGTGAAGATCCAATGTCTAAAATATCATCAACTAGGGAGTGGATACCCTATGATGGAAAAGCGACTAGGGAGTGGAGACCCTATGTCTAAAATATCATCAACTAGGGAGTAGAGACCCTATGTTGGAAAAGAGACTAGGTAGTGGAGCCCTTATGTCTAAAATAAAATCAACTAGGGAGTGGAGACCCTATGTTGGAAATGAGACTAGGGAGTGGCGACCAATGTCTAAAATATCATCAACTAGGGAGTGGAGACCCTATGTTGGAAAAGAGACTAAGGAGTGGAGACCCTATGTCTAAAATACAATCAACTAGGGAGTGGAGACCCTATGTTGGAAAGGCGACTTGGGATTGGAGACCCTATGTCTAAATAGAATCAACTAGGGAATGGAGACCCTATGTTAGAAAAGCGACTAGAGAGTGGAGACCCTATGTCTAAAATAAAATTAATTAGGGAGTGCAGAGCCTATGTTGGAAAAGCAACTAGGAGTGGAGACCCTGTGTATAAAATAAAATGAGCTAGGGAGTGGAGACCTTGTATTGGAAAAGCGAATTAGGTAGTGTAGACCCTATGTCTATAATATCATCAACTAGGGAGTGGATATCGTATGTTGGAAAAGAGACTAGGGAGTGGAGACCCTATGTCTAAAAATAATAATCAACTAGGGAGTGGAGACCCTATGTTGGAAATGCGGGAAAGAATTTGAAGAAGACTTCCCTTTTGGTGTTGTTACTGTTGCAGAGCTGTTTCTAGCTCTCGCGCAGTTTCTTCTTCTTCTTCTTCTTTTTTTTTGGTTACACCTGCTTCTTGCAAGGTTACTTTTGGGTTGCACCTGTTTTTCGATTTTTCAAAATAGGACAATTGTTAGTTTGAAACGGTGGTTGGTTTTGCGACCTTGAGTGTTTCAGTCGCTTGATCTTGACCCATCTTCTTTTGATGATGATTTCATCCTGCCACTAGTTATTTCCTGAACACCACTATGTCTAAAATATCATCAACTAGGGAGTGGAGACCCAATGTCTAAAATATCATCAACTAGAGGGTGGAGACCCAATGTCTAAAATATAATCAACTAGGGAGAGGAGACCATATGTTGGATAAGCGAGTAGGGAGTGAAAATACTATGTCTAAAATAAAATCAACTAGGAAGTGCAGACCCTATGTTGGAAAATTTACTAGGGAGTAGAGAAACTATGTCTAAAATATCATCAACTAGGGAGTGGAGAACCTATGTCTAAACAAAATCAACTAGGGAGTTGAGACACTATGTCTAAAATAAAATCAACTAGGAAGTATAGACCCTATGTTGGAAAAACGACTAGGGAGTAGAGACCCTATGTCTAAAATACCATCAACTACGGAGTGGAGACCCTATGTTGGAAAAGAGACTAGGGAGTGAAAACCCTATATTTAAAACTAAAATCAACTAGGGAGTGGGGACCCTATGTTTGAAAATCAACTAGGGAGTGGAGACCCTATGTTGGAAAAGTGACTAGGGAGTGAAGACCCTATGTTCGAAAAACGACTAGGGAATGGAGACCCTATGTCTAAAATATAAACTAGGGAGTTGAGACCCTGTGTCTAAAATATCATCAACTAGGGAGTGGAGACCCTATGTTGGAAAAGAGACTAGGGAGTGGAGACCCTATGTCTAAAAATAAACTCAACTAGGGAGTGGAGAGCCTATGTTGGAAAAGCGACTAGGGAGTGGAGATCTTATGTCTAAACTAAAATCAACTAGGGAGTGGAGACCCTATGTTGGAAAAATGACTAGGGAGTGGAGACCCTATGTCTAAATTTAAATTAATTAGGGAGTGGAGACCCTATGTTGAAAAAGCGACTAGGGAGTGGAGACTCTATGTTGGAAAAGCGACTAGGAAGTGGAGACCCTATGTCTGAAATAAAATCAACTAGGGAGAGGAGACCCTATGTTGGAAAAGACGACTAGGGAGTGGAGATCTTATGTCTAAACTAAAATCAACTAGGGAGTGGAGACTCTATGTTGGAAAAATGACTAGGGAGTGGAGACCCTATGTCTAAATTTAAATTAATTAGGGAGTGGAGACCCTATGTTGAAAAAGCGACTAGGGAGTGGAGACCCTATGTCTAATATAAAATCAACTAGGGAGTGGAGTCCCTATGTCTAAAATATCATCAACTAGGGAGTGGAGACACTATGTCGGAAAAGCGACTAGGGAGTGAAGACCCTATGTCTAAAAATAAAATCAACTAATGAGTGGAAAGCCTATGTTGGAAAAGCGACTCGGGAATAGAGACCCTATGTCTAGAATAAAATAAACTAGGGAATGGAGATCCAATATTGGAAAAGAGACTAGGGAGTGGAGACCCTATGTTTAAAATATCATCAACTAGGGAATGGATACCCTGTGTTGGAAAAGAGACTTGGGAGTGGAGACCCTATGTCTAAAATAAAATTAACTAGGGAGTGGAGTCCCTATGTCTAAAATAAAATCAACTAGGGAGTGGAGACCCTATTTGGAAAAGCGACTAGGGAGTGGAGACCCTATGTCTAAAATATCATCAACTATGGAGTGGACACCCTATGTCTAAAATAAAATAACTAGGTAGTGGAGACACTATGTCTAAAATAAAATCAACTAGGAAGTGTAGACCCTATGTTGGAAAAGAGACTAGGGATTGGAGACCCTATGTCTAAAATAAAATCAACTAGGGAGTTTAGACCCTATGTTGGAAAAACGACTAGGGAGTGGAGACTCTATATCTAAAATAAAATCAACTAGGTTGAGGAGACCCTATGTTGGAAAAGAGACTAGAGAGTGTAGACCCAATGTCTAAAATTTCATCAACTAGGGAGTGGAGAACTTATGTTGGAAAAGCGACTAGGGAGTGGAGACCCTATATCTATAATATCATCAACTAGGGAGTGGATACCGTATGTTGGAAAAGAGACTAGGGAGTGGAGACCCTATGTCTAAAAATAATAATCAACTAGGGAGTGGAGACCCTATATTGGAAATGCGGGAAAGAATTTGAAGAAGACTTCCCTTTTGTTGTTGTTACTGTTGCAGAGCTGTTTCTAGCTCTCGCGCAGTTTTTTTTTCTTCTTCTTCTTCTTCTTATTCTTCTTCTTCTTCTTCTTTTTCTTCTTTTTTTTTTGGTTGCACCTGCTTCTTGCAAGGTTACTTTTGGGTTGCACCTGTTTTCCTATTTTTCAAAATAGGACAATTGTTAGTTTAAAACGGTAGTTGGTTTTGCGACCTTGAGTGTTTCAGTCGCTTGATCTTGACCCATCTTCTTTTGATGATGATTTCATCCTGCCACTGGTTATTTCCTGAACACCACTATGTCTAAAATATCATCAACAAGGGAGTGGAGACTCAATGTCTAAAATGTCATCAACTAGCGGGTGGAGACCCAATGTCTAAAATATAATCAACTAGGGAGAGGAGACCCTATGTTGGATAAGCGAATAGAGAGCGAAGATACTATGTCTAAAATAAAAACAACTAGGAAGTACAGACCCTATGTTGGAAAAGTGACTAGGGAGTAGAGAAATTATGTCTAAAATATTAGCAACTAGGGAGTGGGGAACCTATGTCTAAAAAAAATCAACTAGGGAGTGGAGACACTATGTCTAAAATAAAATCAACTAGGAAGTATAGACCCTATGTTGGAAAAGCGACTAGGGAGTAGAGACCCTATGTCTAAAATATCATCAACTAGGGAGTGGAGACCCTATGTTGGAAAAGAGACTAGGGAGTAGAAATCCTATATTTAAAACTAAACTCAACTAGGGAGTGGAGACCCTATGTTTGAAAATCAACTAGGGAGTGGAGACCCTATGTTGGAAAAGTGACTAGGGAGTAGAGACCCTATGTTCGAAAAATGACTAGGGAATGAAGACACTATGTCTAAAATATAAACTAGAGTTTTGAGACCCTGTGTCTAAAATATCATCAACGAGGGAGTGGAGACCCTATGTTGGAAAAGAAACTAGGGAGTGGAGACCCTATGTCTAAAAATAAACTCAACTAGGGAGTGGAGAGCCTATGTTGGAAAAGCGACTAGGGAGTGGAGACCCAATGTCTAAACTAAAATCAACTAGGGAGTGGAGACCCTATGTTGGAAAAGCGACTAGGAAGTGGAGACCCTATGTCTAAAATAAAATCAACTAGGGAGTGGAGACCCTATGTTGGAAAAGACGACTAGGGAGTGGAGACCTTATGTCTAAACTTAAAACAACTAGGGAGTGGAGACCCTATGTTGGAAAAATGACTAGGGAGTGGAGACCCTATGTCTAAATTTAAATTAATTAGGGAGTGGAGACCCTATGTTGAAAAAGCGACTAGGGAGTGGAGACCCTATGTCTAATATAAAATCAACTAGGGAGTGGAGTCCCTATGTCTAAAATATCATCAACACTGGAGTGGAGACACTGTGTCGGAAAAGCGACTAGGGAGTGAAGACCCTATGTCTAAAAATAAAATCAACTAATGAGTGGAGAGCCTATGTTGGAAAAGCGACTCGGGAATAGAGACCCTGTGTCTAGAATAAAATAAACAAGGGAATGGAGATCCAATATTGGAAAAGAGACTAGGGAGTGGAGATCCCATGTCTAAAATATCATCAACTAGGGAGTGGATACCCTATGTTGGAAAAGAGACTTGGGAGAGGAGACCCTATGTCTAAAATAAAATCAACTAGGGAGTGGAGACCCTATATGTAAAATAAAATCAACTAGGGAATGTAGACCCTATTTGAAAAAGCGACTAGGGAGTGGAGACCCTATGTCTAAAATATCATCAACTATGGAGTGGACACCCTATGTCTAAAATAAAATTAACTAGGTAGTGGAGACACTATGTCTAAAATAAAATCAGCTAGAAAGTTTATACCCTATGTTGGAAAAGAGACTAGGGATTGGAGACCCTATGTCTTAAATAAAATCAACTAGGGAGTGGAGACTCTATGTCTAAAATAAAATCAACAAGGTTGAGGAAACCCTATATTGGAAAAGACGACTAGGGAGTGGAGATCTTATATCTAAAATAAAATAAACTAGGGAGTAGAAACACTATGTTGGAAAAACTACTAGGGAGTGGAGAACCTATGTCTAAATTAAAATCAACTAGGGAGTGGAGACCCAATGTTTGAAAAGCGATTAGGGAGTGCAAACCCTATGTCTACTATAAAGTCAACTTGGGAATTGAGACCCTATATTTGAAAAGCGACTAGGGATTGGAGACCCTATGTCTAAATTTAAACCAACTAGAGAGTGAAAAACCAATGTTGGAAAAGCGACTAGGGAGTGAAGATCCTATGTCTAAAATAAAATCAACTAGGGAGTGGAGACCCTATGTTGGAAAGCGACTAGGGAGTGAAAACCCTATGTCTGAAAATAAAATCAACTAATGAGTGGAGTGCCTATGATTGAAAAGAAACTCGGGAGTGGAGACCCTATGTCTAAAATAAAATAAACTAGGGAATGGAGACCCTATATTGGAAAAGAGACTAGGGAGTGGAGACGCTATGTCTAAAATATCATCAACTAGGGAATGGAGACCCTATGTTGGAAAAGAGACTTGGGAGTCGAGACCCTATGTCTGAAATAAAATCCACTAGGGAGTGGAGACCCTATGTCTAAAATAAAATCAACTATGGAGTGTAGACTTCATTTGGAAAAGCGACTAGGGAGTGGAGACCCTATATCTAAAATATCATCAACTAGGGAGTGGACACCATATGTTCGAAAAGTGACTTGGGAGTGGAGCCCTTATGTCTAAAATAAAATAAACTAGGGAGTGGAGACCCTATGTTGGAAAAACAACTAGGGAATGGAGACCCTATGTCTAAATTAAAATCAACTAGGGAGTGGAGACCCAATGTCTAATATAAAATTAAGTAGAGAGTGGAGACCCTATATTGGAAAAGCGACTAGGGAGTGGAGTCCCTATGTCTAAAATATCATCAACTAGGGAGTGAAGACACTATGTCAAAAATAAAATCAACTAGGAAGTATAGACCCTTTGTTGGAAAAACGACTAGGGAGTGGAGTCTATATGTCTAAAATATCATCAATTAGGGAGTGGAGACCCTATGTTTGAAAAGTGACTAGGGAGTGGAGTCCCTATGTCTAAAATATCATCAACTATGGAGTGGAGACCCTATGTCTAAAATAAAATCATCTAGGGAGTAGAGACACTATGTCTAAAATAAAATCAACTAGGAAGTGTAGACCCTTTATTGGAAAAGAGACTAGGGAGTGGAGTCCATATGTCTAAAATATCATCAACTAGGGATTGGAGACCCTATGTTTGAAAAGTGACTAGGGAGTGGAGACCCTATGTCTAAAATAACTTCAACTAGGGAGCGAAGACCCTATGTTGGAAAAGACAACTAGGGAGTGGAGACTTTATGTCTAAAATAAAATCTACTAGGGAGTGAAGATCCTATGTCTAAATTAAAATCAACTAGGGAGTGGAGACCCTATGTTGGAAAGACGACTAGTGAGTGAAGACCCAATGACTAATATAAAATCACGAAGGGAGTGGAGACCCTATATTGGAAAAGTGACCCTGTGTCTAAAATATCATCAACTAGGGAATAGAGACCCTATGTCTAAAATAAAATCACCTAGGGAGTGGAGACATTATGTCTAAAATAAAATCAACTAGGAAGTGTAGACCCTATGTTGGAAAAGCGACTAGGGAGTATAGACCCTATGTCTAAAAATAAAATCAACTATGGAGTAGAGACACTGTTTGAAAATAAACTAGGGAGTGGAGACCCTATGTTGGAAAAGTGACTAGGGAGTGGAGACCCTATATTTGAAAAACGACTAGGGAATGGAGACCCTATGTCTAAAATATCAACAACTAGGGAGTGGAGACTCTATGTTGGAAACGAGACTAGGGAGTGGAGACTCAATGTCTAAAATATCATCAACTAGGGAGTGGAGACCCAATGTTGGAAAAGAGACTAAGGAGTGGAGACCCTATGTCTAAAGTAAAATCAACTAGGGAGAGGAGACCCTATGTTGGAAAAGACGACTAGGGAGTGGAGACCTTATGTCTAAAATAGAATCAACTAGGGAGTGGAGACATTGTGTTGGAAAAACAACTAAGGAGTGGAGACTCTATGTCTAAGTTAAAATCAACTAGGGTGTGGAGACCCTATGTCTAATATAAACTCAACTAGGGAGTGGAGACACAATATTAAAAAAGCGACTAAGGAGTGGAGAACCTATGTCTAAAATAAAATCAAGTAGGGAGTGGATACCCTATGTTGGAAAATGGACTAGGGAGTGAAGACCTTATATCTAAAATAAAATCAACTAGGCAGTGGAGACCATATCTTTAAAAATAAAATCAACTAATTAGTGGGGAGCCTATGTTGGAAAAGCGACAATGGAGTGGACACCCTATGTCTAAAATAAAATT
This sequence comes from Nicotiana tabacum, assembly GCF_000715075.1. NCBI lineage: Eukaryota > Viridiplantae > Streptophyta > Magnoliopsida > Solanales > Solanaceae > Nicotiana > Nicotiana tabacum. The sequence continues at coordinate 242,222 of NC_134093.1, read as the reverse complement.
AACTAGAGAATGACGATCCTATATTGGAAACGACACTAGGGAGAGGAGACCTTATGTCTATAATATCATCAACTAGGGAGTGGAGACCCTATGTTGGAAAAGAGACTAGGGAGTGAAGACACTATGTCTAAAATAAAATCAACTAGGAAGTGTAGACCCTATGTTGGAAAACCGACTAGGGAGTAGAGACCCTATGTCTAAAATATCATCAACTAGGGAGTAGAGACCTTATTTTGGAAAAGAGACTAGGGAGTGGAGACCCTATATTGGAAAAACGACTATGGAGTGGAGACACTATGTCTAAAATAAGATCAACTAGGGAGTGGAGACCCTATGTTAGAAAAGCGACTAGGAAGTGGAGACCCTATGCCTAAAATAAAATCAACTAGGTAGAGGAGACCCTATGTTTGAAAAGACGACTAGGGAGTGGAGACCTTATGTCTAAACTAAAATCAACTAGAGAGTGGAGACCCTATGTTGGAAAAACGACTATGGAGTGGAGACCCTATGTCTAAATTTAAAGCAACTAGAGAGTGGAGACTCTATGTTGGAAAAGCGACTAGGGAGTGGACACCCTATGTCTAATATAAAATCAACTAGGGAGTGGAGACCCTATATTGAAAAAGCGACTAGGGAGTGAAGACCCTATGTCTAAATTAAAATCAACTAGAGAGTGGAGACCCTATGTTTGAAAAGCGACTAGGGAGTGCATACCCCATGTCTATTATAAAGTCAACTAGGGAATTGAGATTGGAAAGCGACTAGGGATTGGAGACCCTATGTCTAAAATAAAATCAGCTAGAAAGTGGAGACCCAATGTTAGAAAAGCGACTATGGAGTGAAGACCCTATGTCTAAAATAAAATCAACTAGGGAGTGGAGAGCCTATGCTGGAAAAGCAAGTAGGGAGTGGAGACCCGATGTCTAAAAATAAAATCAACTAATGAGAGGCGAGCCTATGTTGGAAAAGCGACTAGGGAGTGGAGACCCTATGTCTAAAATAAAATAAACTAGGGAATGGAGACCCTATATTGGAAAAGAGACTTGAGAGTGGAAACCCTATGTCTAAAATATCATCAACTAGGGAGTGGAGACCCTATGTTGGAAAAGAGACTAGGGAGTCGAGACCCTATATCTGAAATAAAATTAACTAGGGAGAGGAGACCCTATGTCTAAAATAAAATCAACTAGGGAGTGATGACACTATGTCTAAAATAAAATCAACTAGGAAGTGTAGACCCTATGTTGGAAAACTGACTAGGGAGTAGAGACCCTATGTCTAAAATATCATCAACTAGGGAATGGAGACTTTATGTTGGAAAAGAGACTAGGGAGTGGAGACCCTATGTTGGAAAAAAGACTAGAGAGTGGAGACACTATATCTAAAATAAAATCAACTAGGGAGTGGAGACCCATGTTGGAAAAGCGACTAGGGAGTGGAGACCCTATGTCTAAAATTAAATCAACTAGGGAGAGGAGACCCTATGTTGGAAAAGACGACTACGGAGTGGAGACTTTATGTCTAAACTAAAATCAACTAGGGAGCGGAGACCCTATGTTGGAAAAAAGACTAGGGAGTGGAGACCCTATGTCTAAATTTAAATCAACTAGAGAGTGTAGACCCTATGTTGGAAAAGCGACTAGGGAGTGAAAACTCTACGTCTAAAAATAAAATCAACTAATGAGTGGAGAGCCTATGATGGAAAAGCGACTCGGGAGTGAAGACCCTATGTCTAAAATAAAATAAAATAGGGAATGTAGTCCCTATATTGGAAAAGAGACTAGGGAGTGGAGACCCCACGTCTAAAATATCATCCACTAGGGAGTGGATACCCTATGTTGGAAAAGAGACTTAGGAGTGGAGACCCTATGTCTAAATTAAAATGAAATAGGGAGTGGAGACCCTATGTCTAAATTTAAATCAACTAGGGTGTGTAGACCCTATTTGGAAAAGCGACTAGGGAGTGGAGACCCTATGTCTAAAATATCATCAACTATGGAGAGGACACCCTATGTCTAAAATAAAATTAACTAGGTAGTGGAGACACAATGTCTAAAATAAAATCATCTAGGAAGTGTAGACCCTATGTTGGAATAGAGACTAGGAATTGAAGACGCTATGTCTAAAATAAAATCAACTAGGGAGTGGAGACCCTATGTTGGAAAAGCGAATAGGGAGTGGAGACTCTATGTCTAAAATAAAATCAACTAGGGAGAAGAGACCCTATGTTGGAAAAGACGACTAGAAAGTGCAGACCCTATGTCTAAATTAAAATCAACTAGGGAATGGAGACCCTATGTTTGAAAAGCGACTAGGGAGTGCATCCCCTATGTCTAATATAGAGTCAACTAGGGAATTGAGACCCTATATTTGAAAAGCGACTAGGGATTGGTGACCCTATATCTAAAATAAAATCAACTAGGAAGTGGAGACCCAATGTTGGAAAAGCGACTACGTAGTGAGGACCCTATGTCTAAAATAAAACCAACTAGGGAGTGGAGACCCTATGCTGGAAAAGCAACTAGGGAGTGGAGACCCTATGCCTAAAAATAAAATCAACTAATGAGAGGAGAGCCTATGTTGGAAAAGCGACTAGGGAGTGGAGACCCTATGTCTAAAATAAAATAAACTAAGGAATGGAGACCCTATATTGGAAAATGGACTAGGGAGTGGAAACCCTATGTCTAAAATATCATCAACTAGGGAGTGGAGACCCTATGTTGGAAAAGAAACTAGGGAGAGAAGACCCTTTTTTTTAAAATTTAAATCAACTAGGGAGTGGAGACCCTATGTTGGAAAAGCGACTAGGGAGTGGAGACCCTATATCTAAAATATCATCAACTATGGAGTGGACACCCTATGTCTAAAATAAAATTAACTAGGTAGTGGAGACACAATGTTTAAAATAAAATCAACTAGGAAGTGTAGACCCTATGTTGGAAAAGAGACTAGGCATTGAAGACGCTATGTCTAAAATAAAATCAGCTAGGGAGTGGAGACCATATGTTGGCAAAGCGACTAGGGAGTGGAGACTCTATGTCTAAAATAAAATCAACTAGGGAGAGGAGACCTTATGTTGGAAAAGACGACTAGAGAGTGCAAACCCTATGTCTAAATTAAAATCAACTAGGGAGTGGAGACCCGATATTTGAAAAGCGACTAGGGAGTGAATCCTCTATGTCTAATATAAAGTCAACTAGGGATTTGAGACCCTATATTGGAAAAGCGACTAGGGATTGGAGACCCTATGTCTAAAATAAAATCAACTAGGAAGTGGAGACCCAATGATGGAAAAGAGACTATGGAGTGAAGACCCTATGTCTAAAATAAAATCAACTAGGGAGTGGAGACCCTATGCTGGAAAAAGCGACTAGGGAGTAGAGACCCTATGTCTGAAAATAAAATCAACTAATGAGAGGAGAGCCTATGTTGGAAAAGCGACTAGGGAGTGGAAACCCTATGTCGAAAATATCATCAACTAGGGAGTGGAGACCCTATGTTGGAAAAGAGACTAAGGAGTGGAGACCCTATGTCTAAAATAAAATCAACTAGGGAGAGGAGACCCTATGTTGGAAAAGACGACTACGGAGTGGAGACTTTATGTCTAAACTAAAATCAACTAGGGAGTGGAGACCCTATGTTGGAAAAAAGACTAGGGAGTGGACACCCTATGTCTAATATAAAATCAACTAGGGAGTGGATACCCTATGTTGGAAAAGCGACTAGGGTGTGAAAACCCTAGGTCTAAAAATAAAATCTACTAATGAGTGGAGAGCCTATGATGGAAAAGCGACTCGGACGTGGAGACCCAATGTCTAAAATAAAATAAAATAGGGAATGTAGACCTTATATTGGAAAAGAGACTAGGGATTGGAGACCCCATGTCTAAAATATCATCAACTAGGGAGTGGATACCCTATGTTGGAAAAGATACTTGGGAGTGGAGACCCTATGTCTAAATTAAAATCAAATAGGGAGTGGAAACCCTATGTTTAAAATAAAATCAACTAGGGTGTGTAGACCCTATTTGTAAAAGCAACTAGGGAGTGGAGACCCTATGTCTAAAATATCATCAACTATGGAGAGGACACCCTATGTCTAAAATAAAATTAACTAGGTAGTGGAGACACAATGTCTAAAATAAATTCAACTAGGAAGTGTAGACCATATGTTGGAAAAGAGACTAGGGATTGAAGAACCTATGTCTAAAATAAAATCAACTAGGGAGGGGAGACCCTATATTGGAAAAGCGACTAGGGAGTGGAGACTCTATGTCTAAAATAAAATCAACTAGGGAGAGGAGACCCTATGTTGGAAAAGACGACTAGAGAGTGCAGACCCTATGTCTAAATTAAAATCAACTAGGGAGTGGAGACCCTATGTTTGAAAAGTGACTGGGGAGTGCATCCCCTATGTCTAATATAGAGTCAACTAGGGAATTGATACCCTATATTTGAAAAGCGACTAGGGATTGGAGACCCTATGTATAAAATAAAATAAACTAGGAAGTGGAGACCAAATGTTGGAAAAGCAACTATGGAGTGAAGACCCTATGTCTAAAATAAAATCAACTAGGGTGTGGAAACCCTATGCCTAAAAATAAAATCAACTAATAAGAGGAGAGCCTATGTTGGAAAAGCGACTAGGGAGGGGAGACCCTATGTTGGAAAAGCGACAAGGGAGTGGAGACTCTATGTCTAAAAATAAAATCAACTAATGAGAGGAGAGCCTATGTTGGAAAAGCGACTAGGGAGTGGAGACCCTATGTCTAAAATATCATCAACTATGGAGAGAACAACCTATGTCTAAAATAAAATTAACTAGGTAGTGGAAACACAATGTCTAAAATAAAATCAACTAGGAAGTGTAGACTCTATGTTGGAAAAGAGACTAGGGATTGAAGACGCTATGTCAAAAATAAAATCAACTAGGGAGTCGAGACCCTATGTTGGAAAAGCGACTAGGGAGAGGAGACCCTATGTTGGAAAAGACGACTAGAGAGTGCAAACCCTATGTCTAAATTAAAATCAACTAGGGAGTGGAGACCCTATGTTTGAAAAGCGACTAGGGAGTGAATCCCCTATGTCTAATATAAAGTCAACTAGGGAATTGAGACCCTATATTTTAAAAGCGACTAGGGATTGGAGACCCTATGTCTAAAATAAAATCAACTAGGAAGTGTAGACCCAATGTTGGAAAAGCGACTATGGAGTGAAGACCTTATGTCTAAAATAAAATCAACTAGGGATTAGAGACCCTATGCTGGAAAAGCGACTAGGGAGTGGAGATCCTATGTCTAAAAATAAAATCAACTAATGAGAGGAGAGCCTATGTTGGAAAAGCGACTAGGGAGTGGAGACCCTATGTCTAAAATAAAATAAACTAGGGAATGGAGACCCTATATTGGAAAAGGGACTAGGGAGTGGAAACCCTATGTCTAAAATATCATCAACTAGGGAGTAGAGACCCTATGTTGGAAAAGAGACTAGGGAGTCGAGACCCTATGTCTGAAATAAAATCAACTAGGGAGTGGATACCCTATTTCTAAAATAAAATCAACTAGGGAGTGTAGACCCTATTTGGAAACGCGACTAGGGAGTGGAGATCCTATGTCTAAATTTAAATCAACTAGGGAGTGGAGACCCTATGTTGGAAAAGCGACTAGGGAGTGGACACCTTATGTCTAATATAAAATCAACTAGGGAGTGGAGATCCTATATTGGAAAAGCGACTAGGGAATGGAGACCCTATGTCTAAAATAAAATCAACTAGGGAGTGGAGACCCTATGCTAGAAAAGCGACTAGGGAGTGGAGACCCTATGTCTAAAAATAAAATCAAGTAATGAAAGCAGAGCCTATGTTGGAAATGCGACTAGGGAGTGGAGACTCTATGTCTAAAATATAAATAACTAGGGAATGGTGACCCTTTATTGGAAAAACGACTAGAGAGTGGAGACCCTATGTCTAAATTTAAACCAACTAGAGAGTGGAGACCCTATGTTGGAAAAGCGACTAGGGAGTGGACATCCTATGTCTAATATAAAATCAACTAGGTAGTGGAGACCCTATGTTGGAAAAGCGACTAGGGAGTGAAAACCCTATGTCTAAAAATAAAATCAACTAATGAGTGGAGAGCCTATGATGGAAAAGCGACTCGGGAGTGGAGACCCTATGTCTAAAATAAAATTAAATAGGGAATGGAGGCCCTATATTGGAAAAGAGACTAGGGAGTGAAAACCCTATGTCTGAAAATAAAATCAACTAATGAGTGGAGTGCCTATGATTGAAAAGAAACTCGGGAGTGGAGACCTTATGTCTAAATTAAAATCAAATAGGGAGTGGAGACTCTATGTTTAAAATAAAATCAACTTGGGAGTGCAGACCCTATTTGAAAAAATATCTAGGGAGTGGAGACCCTATGTCTAAAATATCATCAAATATGGAGAGGACACCCTATGTCTAAAATAAAATTAGCTAGGTAGTGGAGACACAATGTCTAAAATAAAATCATCTAGGAAGTATAGACCCTATGTTGGGAAAGAGACTAGGGATTGAAGACACTATGTCTAAAATAAAATCAACTAGGGAGTGGAGACCCTATGTTGGAAAAGCGACTAGGTAGTGGAGACTCTATGTCTAAAATAAAATTAACTAGGGAGAGGAGTCCCTATGTTGGAAAAGAGACTAGGGAGTCGAGACCCTATGTCTGAAATAAAATCAACTAGGGAATTGAGACCCTATATTTAAAAAGCGACTAGGGATTGGAGACCCTATGTCTAAAATAAAATCAACTAGGAAGTGGTGACCCAATGTTGGAAAAGCGACTATGGAGTGAAGACCCTATGTCTAAAATAAAATCAACTAGGGATTGGAGACCCTATGCTGGAAAAGCGACTAAGGAGTGGAGACCCTATGTCTAAAAATAAAATCAACTAATGAGAGGAGAGCCTATGTTGGAAAAGCGACTAGGGAGTGGAGACCCTATGTCTAAAATAAAATAAACTAGGGAATGGAGAACCTATATTGGAAAAGGGACTAGGGAGTGGAAACCCTATGTCTAAAATATCATCAACTAGGGAGTAGAGACCCTATGTTGGAAAAGAGACTAGGGAGTCAAGGCCCTATGTCTGAAATAAAATCAACTAGGGAGTGGAGACCCTATTTCTAAAATAAAATAAACTAGGGAGAGTAGACCCTATTTGGAAAAGCGACTAGGGAGTGGAGATCCTATGTCTAAATTTAAATCAACTAGGGAGTGGAGACCCTATGTTGGAAAAGCGACTAGGGAGTGGACACCTTATGTCTAATATAAAATCAACTAGGGAGTGGAGACCCTATATTGGAAAAGCGACTAGGGAGTGAAGACCCTATGTCTAAAATAAAATCAACTAGGGAGTGGAGACCCTATGCTGGAAAAGCAACTAGGGAGTGGAGACCCTATGTCTAAAAATAAAATCAACTAATGAGAGGAGAGCCTATGTTGGAAATGCGACTAGGGAGTGGAGACTCTATGTCTAAAATACAAATAACTAGGGAATGGAGACCCTATATTGGAAAAACGACTAGGGAGTGGAGACCCTATGTCTAAATTTAAACCAACTAGAGAGTGGAGAACCTATGTTGGAAAAGCGACTAGGGAGTGGACATCCTATGTCTAATATAAATTCAACTAGGGAGTGGAGACCCTATGTTGGAAAGCGACTAGGGAGTGAAAACCCTATGTCTGAAAATAAAATCAACTAATGAGTGGAGTGCCTATGATTGAAAAGAAACTCGGGAGTGGAGACCCTATGTCTAAAATAAAATAGGGAATGGAGACCCTATATTGGAAAAGAGACTAGGGAGTGGAGACGCTATGTCTAAAATATCATCAACTAGGGAATGGAGACCCTATGTTGGAAAAGAGACTTGGGAGTCGAGACCCTATGTCTGAAATAAAATCCACTAGGGAGTGGAGACCCTATGTCTAAAATAAAATCAACTATGGAGTGTAGACTTCATTTGGAAAAGCGACTAGGGAGTGGAGACCCTATATCTAAAATATCATCAACTAGGGAGTGGACACCATATGTCTAAAAGAAAATTAACTAGGTAGTGGAGACACAATGTCTAAAATAAAATCATCTAGGAAGTGTAGACCCTATGTTGGGAAAGAGACTAGGGATTGAAGACACTATGTATAAAATAAAATCAATTAGGGAGTGGAGACCCTATGTTGGAAAAGCGACTAGGGAGTGGAGACTCTATGTCTAAAATAAAATCAACTAGGGAGAGGAAACCCTATGTTGGAAAAGAGACTAGGGAGTCGAGACCCTATGTCTGAAATAAAATCAACTAGGGAAATGAGACCCTATATTTGAAAAGCGACTAGGGATTGGAGACCCTATGTCTAAAATAAAATCAACTAGGAAGTGGAGACCCTATGTTGGAAAAGCGACTATGGAGTGAAGACCCTATATCTAAAATAAAATCAACTAGGGATTGGAGACCCTATTTCTAAAATAAAATCAACTAGGGAGTGTAGACCTTATTTGAAAAAGCGACTAGGGAGTGGATACCCTATGTCTAAATTTAAATCAACTAGGGAGTGGAGACCCTATATTGGAAAAGAGACTAGGGAGTGGAGACCCCATGTCTAAAATATCATCAACTAGGGAATGGATACCCTATGCTGGAAAAGAGACTTGGGAGTGGAGACCCTATGCCTAAAATAAAATTAACTAGGGAGTGGAGACCCTATGTATAAAATATCATCAACTATGGAGTGTAGACCCTATTTGGAAAAGCGACTAGGGAGTGGAGACCCTATGTCTAAAATATCATCAACTATGGAGAGGACACCCTATGTCTAAAATAAAATTAACTAGGTAGTGGAGACACAATGTCTAAAATAAAATCATCTAGGAAGTGTAGACCCTATGTTGGAATAGAGACTAGGGATTGAAGACACTATGTCTAAAATAAAATCAACTAGGGAGTGGAGACCCTATGTTGGAAAAGCGACTAGAGAGTGGAGACTATATGTCTAAAATAAAATCAACTAGGGAGAGGAGACCCTATGTTGGAAAAGACGACTAGGGAGTGCATCCCCTATGTCTAATATAAAGTCAACTAGGGAATTGAGACCCTATATTTGAAAAGCGACTAGGGATTGGAGATACTATGTCTAAAATAAAATCAACTAGGAAGTGGTGACCCAATGTTGGAAAAATGACTATGGAGTGAAGACCCTAGTTCTAAAATAAAATCAACTAGGGAGTGGAGACCCTATGCTGGAAAAGCGACTAGGGAGTGGAGACCCTATGTCTAAAAATAAAATCAACTAATGAGAGGAGAGCCTATGTTGGAAAAGCGACTAGGGAGTGGAGACCCTATGTCTAAAATAAAATAAACTAGGGAATGGAGACCCTATATTGGAAAAGGGACTAGGGAGTGGAAACCCTATGTCTAAAATATCATCAACTAGGGAGTGGAGATCCTATGTTGGAAATGAATCTAGGAAGTGAAGACCCTATGTCTAAAATAAGATCAACCAGGAAGTGGAGACCCTATGTTGGAAAAGAGACTAGGGAGTGGAGACCCTATTTGGAAACGCAACTAGGGAGTGGAGATCCTATGTCTAAATTTAAATCAACTAGTGAGTGGAGACCTTATATTGGAAAAGCGACTAGGGAGTGGATACCCTATGTATAATATAAAATCAACTCGGGAGTGGAGACCCTATGCTGGAAAAGTGACTAGGGAGTGGAGACCTTATGTCTAAAAATAAAATCAACTAATTAGAGGAGAGCCAATGTTGGAAATGTGACTAGGGAGTGGAGACTCTATTTATAAAATTAAATCAACTAGGGAGTGGAGAACCTATATTGGAATAACGACTAGGGAGTGGAGACTCTATGTCTAAATTTAAATCAACTAGAGAGTGGAGAGCCTATGTTGGAAAAGAGACTAGGGAGTGGATACCCTATGTCTAATATAAAATCAACTAGGGAGTGGAGACCCTGTATTGGAAAAGCGACTAGGGAGTGAAAACCCTATGTCTAAAAATAAAATCAACTAATGAGTGGAGAGCCTATGATGGAAAAGCGACTCGGGAGTGGAGACCCTACGTCTAAAATAAAATAAATTAGCGAATGGAGACCCTATATTGGAAAAGAGACTAGGGAGTGGAGACCCTATGTCTAAAATATCATCAACTAGGGAGTGGATACCCTATGCTGGAAAAGAGATTTGGGAGTGGAGACCCTATGTCTAAATTAAAATCAAATAGGGAGTGGAGACCCTATGTTTAAAATAAAATCAACTAGGGAGTGTAGACCCTATTTGGAAAAGCGACTAGGGAGTGGAGACCCTATGTCTAAAATATCATCAACTATGGCGAGAACACCCTATGTCTAAAATAAAATTAATTTTTATGTGGAGACACAATGTCTAAAATAAAATCAACTAGGAAGTGTAGACCCTATGTTGGAAAAGAGACTAGGGATTGGAGACCCTATGTCTAAAATAAAATTAACTAGGGAGTGGAGACCCTATGTTGGAAAAGCGACTAGGGAGTGGAGACTCTATGTCTAAAATAAAATCAACTAGGGAGAGGAGACCCTATGTTGGAAAAGACGACTAGAGAGTGCAGACCCTATGTCTAAATTAAAATCAACTAGGAAGTGGAGACCCTATGTTTTAAAAGCGACTAGGGAGTGAATCCCCTATGTCTAATATAAAGTCAAAAAGCGAATTGAGACCCTATATTTGAAATGCGACTAGGGATTGGAGACCCTATGTCTAAAATAAAATCAACTAGGGAGTGGAGACCCTATGCTGGAAAAGCGACTAGGGAGTGGAGAACCTATGTCTAAAAATAAAATCAACTAATGAGAGGAGAGCCTATGTTGGAAAAGTGACTAGGGAGTGGAGACCCTATGTCTAAAATAAAATAAACTAGGGAATGGAGACCCTATATTTGAAAAGGACTAGGGAGTGGAAACCCTATGTCTAAAATATCATCAACTAGGGAGCCAAGACCCTATGTCTGAAATAAAATCAACTAGGGAGTAGAGACCCTATTTCTAAAATAAAATCTACAAGGGAGTGTAGACCCTATTTGGAAAAGCGACTAGGGATTGGAGATACTATGTCTAAATTTAAATCAACTAGGGAGTGGAGACCCTATGTTGGAAAAGCGACTAGGGAGTGGATACCTTATGTCTAATATAAAATCAACAAGGGAGTGGAGACCCTATATTGAAAAAGCGACTAGGGAGTGGAGACCCTATGTCTAAAATAAAATCAACTAGGGAGTGGAGACCCTATGCTGGAAAAGCGACTAGGGAGTGGAGACTCTATGTCTAAAATAAAAATAACTAGGGAATGGAGACCCTATATTGCAAAAGAGACTAGGGAGTGGAAACCCTATGTCTAAAATATCATCAACTAGGGAGTGGAGACCCTATGTTGGAAAAGAAAATAGGGAGTCGAGACCCTATGTCTAAAATAAAATCAACTAGGGAGTGGAGACCTTATTTCTGAAATAAAATCTACAAGGGAGTGTAGACCCTATTTGGAAAAGCCACTAGGGAGTGGAGATACTATGTCTAAATTTAAATCAACTAGGGAGTGGAGACCCTATGTTGGAAAAGCGACTAGGGAGTGGATACCCTATGTATAATATAAAATCAACTAGGGAGTGGAGACCCTATAATGGAAAAGCGACTAGGGAGTGGAGACCCTATGTCTAAAATAAAATCAACTAGAGAGTGGAGACCCTATGATAGAAAAGTGACTAGGGAGTTGAGACCCTATGTCTAAAAATAAAATCAACTAATGAGAGGAGAGCCAATGTTGGAAATGCGACTAGGGAGTGGAGACTCTATGTCTAAAATAAAAACAACTAGGGAATGGAGACCCTATATTGGAAAAACGACTAGGGTGTGGAGACCCTATGTCTAAATTTAAATCCACTAGAGAGTGGAGACCCTATGTTGGAAAAGAAACTAGGGAGTGGACACCCTATGTTTAATATAAAATCAACTAAGGAGTGGAGACCCTATGTTGGAAAAGCGACTAGGGAGTGAAAACCCTATGTCTAAAAATAAAATCAACTAATGAGTGGAGAGCCTATGATGGAAAATCGACTCAGGAGGGGAGACCCTATGTCTAAAATAAAATAAAATAGGGAATGAAGACCCTATATTGGAAAAGAGACTAGGGAGTGGAGACCCCATGTCTATAATATCATCAACTAGGGAGTGGAGACCCTATATTGGAAAAACGACTTGGGAGTGGAGACCTTATGTCTAAATTAAAATCAAATAGGGAGTGGAGACCCTATGTTTAAAATAAAATCAACTAGGGAGTTTAGACCCTATTTGGAAATGTGACTAGGAAGTGGAGACCCTATGTCTAAAATATCATCAACTATGGAGAGGACACCCTATGTCTAAAATAAAATTAACTAGGTAGTGGAGACACAATGTCTAAAATAAAATCATCTAGGAAGTGTAGACCCTATGTTGGAATAGAGACTAGGAATTGAAGACGCTATGTCTAAAATAAAATCAACTAGGGAGTGGAGACCCTATGTTGGAAAAGCGACTAGGGAGTGGAGACTCTATGTCTAAAATAAAATCAACTAGGGAGAGGAGACCCCATATTGGAAAACACGACTAGAGAGTGCAGACCCTATGTCTAAATTAAAATCAACTAGGGAGTGGTGACCCTATGTTTGAAAAGCGACTAGGGAGTGATTCCCCTATGTCTAATATAAAGTCAACTAGGGAATTGAGACCCTATATTTGAAAAGCGACTAGGGATTGGAGACACTATGTCTAAAATAAAATCAACTAGGAAGTGGAGACCCAATGTTGGAAAAGCGACTATGGAGTGAAGACCCTATGTCTAAAATAAAATCTACTAGGGAGTGGAGACCCTATGCTGGAAAAGCGACTAGGGAGTGGAGACCCTATGTCTAAAAATAAAATCAACTGATGAGAGGAGAGCCTATATTGGAAAAGAGACTAGGGAGTGGAGACCCTATGTCTAAAATAAAATAAACTAAGGAATGGAGACCCTATATTCCAAAAGGGACCAGGGAGTGGAATCCCTATGTCTAAAATATCATCAACTAGGGAGTGGAGACCCTATGTTAGAAAAGAGACTAGGGAGTCGAGACCCTATGTCTGAAATAAAATAAACTAGGGAGTGGAGACCCTATTTCTAAAATAAAATCTACAAGGGAGTGCAGGCCTTATTTGGAAAAGCGACTAGGCAGTGGAGATACTATGTCTAAATTAAAATCAACTAGGGAGTGGAGACCCTATGTTGGAAAAGAGACTAGGGAGTGGACACCTTATGTCTAATATAAAATCAACTAGGGAGTGGAGACCCTATATTGGAAAAGCGACTAGGGAGTGGAGACCCTATGTCTAAAATAAAATCAACTAGAGAGTGGAGACCCTATGTTGGAAAAGCGACTAGGGAGTGGAGACTCTATGTCTAAAATAAAATCAACTAAGGAGTGGAGACCCAATGTTGGTAAAGCGACTAGGGAGTGGAGACACTATGTTGGAAAAGCGACTAGGGAGTGGAGACCCTATGTCTAAAATATCATCAACTAGGGAGTGGAGACCCTATGTTGGAAAAGTGACTAGGGAGTGGAGACCCTATTTCTAAAATAAAATCAACTAGGGAGTGTAGACCCTATTTGGAAAAGCGACTAGGGAGTAGAGACCCTATGTTGGAAAAGCGACTAGGGAATGGACACCCTATGTCTAATATAAAATCAACTAGGGAGTGTAGAACATATATTGGTAAATCGACTAGGGAGTGGAGACCCTATATCTAAAATAAAATCAACTAGGGAGTGGAGACCCAATGTAGGAAAAGCGACTAGGGAGAGAAGACCCTATGTCTAAAAATAAAATCTACTAATGAGTGGAGAGACTATGATGTAAAATCGACTCGGGAGTGGAGACCCTATTTCTAAAAAACATAAACTAGGGAATGGAGACCCTATGTTGGCAAAGAGACTAGGGAGTGGAGACCCCATGTCAAAAATATCATTAACTAGGGAATGGATACCCTATGTTGGAAAAGAGACTTAGGAGTGGAGACCCTATGTCGAAAATAAAATCAACTAGGGAGTGGAGACCCTATGTCTAAAATATCATCAACTATGGAGTGGACACCCTATGTATAAAATACAATTAACTAGGTAGTGGAGACAGTATGTCTAAAATAAAATCAACTAGGGAGTGGATACCCAATGTTGAAAAGGGCGACTAGAGAGTGAAGAACCTATGTCTAAAATAAAATCAACTAGGGAGTAGAGACCCTATGTTGGAAAAGCGACTAGGGAGTGGAGACTCTATGTCTAAAATAAAATCAACTAGGGAGAGGAGACCCTATGTTGGAAAAGACGACTAGGGAGTGGAGATCTTATGTCTAAAATAAAATCAACTAGGGAATGGAGACACTATGTTGGAAAAACTACTAGGGATTGCAGACCCTATGTCTAAATTAAAATCAACTAGGGAGTTGAGACTCTATGTCTAAAATAAAATCAACTAGGGAGAGGAGACCCTATTTTGGAAATGACGACTAGGGAGTGCATACCCTATGTCTAAATTAAAATCAACTAGGGAGCGGAGACCCTATGTTGGAAAAGCGACAAGGGAGTGGAGACTCTATGTCTAAAATAAAATCAACTAGGGAGAGGAGACCCTATGTTGGAAAAGACGACTAGGGAGTGGAGATCTTATGTCTAAATTAAAATTAACTAGGGAGTAGAGACACTATGTTGGAAAAACTACTAGGGAGTGCAGACCCTATGTCTAAATTAAAATCAACTAGGGAGTTGAGACTCTATGTCTAAAATAAAATCAACTAGGGAGAGGAGACCCTATTTTGGAAAAGAAGACTAGGGAGTGCATACCCTATGTCTAAATTAAAATCAACTAGGGAGTGGAGACCCTATGTTTGAAAATCAACTAGGGAGTGGAGACCCTATATCTAAAATAAAATGAACTAGGGAGTGTAAACCCTATTTGGAAAAGCGACTAGGGAGTGGAGACCCTTTGTCTAAATTTAAATCAACTAGGGAGTGGAGACCCTATGTCTAATATAAAATCAACTAGGGAGTGGATACCCTATATTGGAAAAGCAACTAGGGAGTGGAGACCTTATGTCTAAAATAAAATTAACTAGGGAGTGGAGAGCCTATGTTGGAAAATCGACTAGGGAGTGGAGACCCTATGTCTAAAAATAAAATCAACTAATGAGAGGAGAGCCTATGATGGAAAAGCGACAAGGGAGTGGAGACACTATGTCTAAAATAAAATAAAACTAGGGAATGGAGACCCTATATTGGAAAAAAGACTAGGGAGTGGAAACCCTATGTCTAAAATATCATCATCTAGGGAGTGGAGACCCTATGTTGGAAAAGAAACTAGGGAGTCGAGACCCTATTTCTGAAATAAAATCAACTAGGGAGTGGAGACCCAATTTGGAAAAGCGACTAGGGAGTGGAGACCCTATGTCTAAATTTAAATCAACTAGAGAGTGGAGACCCTATTTTGGAAAAGCGACAAGGGAGTGGACACCCTATGTTTAATATAAAATCAACTAGGGAGTGGAGACCCTATATTGGAAAAGCAACTAGGGAATGGAGACCCTATGTCTAAAATAAAATCAACTAGGGAGTGGAGACCCTATGTTGGAAAATCGACTAGGGAGAGAAGACCCTATGTCTAAAAATAAAATCAACTAATGAGAGGAGAGCCTATCTTGAAAAAGCGACTAGGGAGTGGAGACCCGATGTCTAAAATAAAATAAACTAGGGCATGGAGACCCTATATTGGAAAAGAGACTAGGGAGTGAAAACCTTATGTCTAAAATAAAATCAACTAGGGAGTGGAGACCCTATGTTGGAAAAGAGACTAGGGAGTCGAGACCCTATGTCTGAAATAAAATCAACTAGGGAGTGGAGACCCTATATCTAAAATAAAATCAACTAGGGATTGGAGACCCTATGTTGAAAAAGCGACTAGGGAGTGGATACCCTATGTCTAAATTTAAATCAACTAGGGAGTGGAGACCCTATATTGGAAAAGAGACTAGGGAGTGGAGAACCCATGTCTAAAATATCATCAACTAGGGAATGGATACCCTATTTGGAAAAGAGACTTGGGAGTGGAGACCCTATGTCTAAAATAAAATTAACTAGGGAGTGGAGACCCTATGTCTAAAATAAAATCAACTAGGGAGTGTAGACCCTATTTGGAAAAGCGACTAGGGAGTGGAGACCCTATGTCTAAAATATCATTAACTATGGAGTGGAAACCTTATATCAAAAATAAAATTAACTAGGTAGTGGAGACATTATGTCTAAAATAAAATCAACTAGGATGTGTAGACCCTATGTTGGAAAAGAGACTAGGGATTGAAGAACCTATGTCTAAAATAAAATCAACTAGGGAGTGGAGACCCTATGTTGGAAAAGCGACAAGGGAGTGGAGACTCTATGTCTAAAATAAAATCAACTAGGGAGAGGAGACCCTGTGTTGGAAAAGACAACTAAGGAGTGGAGATCTTATGTCTAAATTAAAATTAACTAGGGAGTAGAGACACTATGTTGGAAAAACTACTAGGGAGTGCAGACCCTATGTCTAAATTAAAATCAACTAGGGATGGAGACCCTATGTTTGAAAAGCGACTAGGCAGTGCAGACCCTATGTCTAATATAAAGTCAACTAGGGAATTGAGACCCTATAATTGAAAAGCGTCTAGGAATTGGAGACCCTATGTCTAAAACAAAATCAACTAGGAATTGGAGACCCAATGTTGGAAAAATGACTATGGAGTGAAGACCCTATGTCTAAAAAAAAATCAACTAGGGAGTGGAGACCCTATGTCTAAAAATAAAATCAACTAATGAGAGGAGAGCCTATGTTGGAAAAGCGACTAGGGAGTGGAGACCCTATGTCTAAAATAAAATAAACTAGGGAATGGAGACCCTATATTGGAAAAGGGACTAGGGAGTGGAGACCTTATGTCTAAAATAAAATCAACTAGGGAGTGGAGACCCTATGTTGGAAAAGCTACTAGGGAGAGAAGACCCTATGTCTAAGAATAAAATCAACTAATGAGTGGTGAGCCTATGATGGAAATGCGACTAGGGAGTGGAGAACCTATGTCTAAACAAAATTAATCTAGGGAATGGAGACCCTTTGTCTAAAAAAAATAGACTAGGGAGTGGAGAACCCATGCCTAAAATATCATCAACGAGGGAGTTAATGCCCTATGTTGGAAAAGGGACTTGGGAGTGGAGACCATATGTCTAAAATGAAATTAACAAGGGAGTGAAGACCCTATGTCTAAAATGAAATCAACTAGGGAGTGAAGACCCTATGTCTAAAATAAAATCAACTAGGGAGTGTAGACCCTATTTGGAAAAGAGACTAGGGAATGGAGACCCTATGTCTAAATATCATCAACTATGGAGTGGACACCCTATGTCTAAAATAAAATTAACTAGGTAGTGGAGACACAATGTCCAAAATAAAATCATCTAGGAAGTGTAGACCCTAAGTAGGAAAAGAGACTAGGGATTGAAGAACCTATGTCTAAAATAAAATCAACTAGGGAGTGGAGACCCTATGTTGGAAAAGCGACAAGGGAGTGGAGACTCTATGTCTAAAATAAAATCAATTAGGGAGAGGAGACCCTATGATGGGAAAGACGACTAGGGAGTGGAGATCTTATGTCTAAAATAAAATCAACTAGGGAGTGGAGACACTATATTGGAAAAACTACTAGGGAGTGCAGACCCTATGTCTAAATTAAAATCAACTAGGGAGTGGAGACTCTATGTCTAAAATAAAATCAATTAGGGAGAGAAGACCCTATGTTGGAAAAGACGACTAGGGAGTCCATACCCTATGTCTAAATTAAAATCAACTAGGGAGTGGAGACCCTATGTTTGAAAAGCGACTAGGGAGTGCAGACCCTATGTCTAATATAAAGTCAACTAGAGAATTGAGACCCTATATTTGAAAAGCGACTATGGATTGGAGACCCTATGGCTAAAATAATATCAACTAGGTAGTGTAGACCTAGGGAGTAGAGATCTTATGTATGAAAAATGACTAGGGAATGAAAACCCCACATCTAAAATATGAACAACTAGAGAGTGTAGGCCCTATGTTGGAAAAAGTGACTATGGAGTAGAGACCCTATATCAAAAATGTCATCAACTAGGGAGAGGAGAACCTATGTTGGATAAGCGACTAGGGAGTAGAGACCCTATGTCTAAAATATCATCAACTGGGGAGTGGAGACCCTAAGTTGGAAAAGAGACTAGGGAGTAGAGACCCTATGTCTAAAATATCATCAACTAGGGAGTGGAGACCTTATGTTGGAAAAGAGACTAGTGAGTGGAAACCCTATGTCTAAAAATAAAATCAACTAGGGAGTGGAGACCCTGTGTTTGAAAATCAACTAGGGAGTTGAGACCTTATGTTGGAAAAGTGACTAGGGAGTGAAGACCATATGTTTGAAAAACAACTAGGGAATGCAGACCCTATGTCTAAAATATCAACAACTAGGGAGTGGAGACCCTATGTTGGAAAAGAGACTAGGGAGTGGAGACCCAATGTCCTAAAATATCATCAACTAGGGAGTAGAGACCCAAGGTCTAAAAGATATTCAACTAGGGAGAGGGGACCCTATGTTGGATAAGCGACTAGGGAGTGGAGACCCTATGTATAAAATATCATCAACTGGGGAGTGGAGACCCTAAGTTGGAAAAGAGACTAGGGAGTGGACACCCTATGTCTATAATAAAATCAACTAGGGAGAGGAGACCCTATGTTGGAAAAGCCGAATAGGGAGTGGAGACCTTATGTCTAAAATAAAATCAACTAGGGAGTGGACACCCGATGTTGGAAAAATGACTAGGGAGTGGAGACCCTATGTCTAAATTAAAATCAACTAGGGAGTGGAGACCCTATGTTGGAAAAGCGACTAGGGAGTGGAGACCCTACGTTGGAAAAGCGACAAGGGAGTGGAGACCCTATGTCTAAAATATCAACAACTAGGGAGTGGAGACCCTATGTTTGAAACGAAACTAGGGAGTGGAGACTCAATCTCTAAAATATCATCAACTAGTGAGTGGAGACCCAATTTCTAAAATATCATCAATTAGGGAGTGGAGACCCTATGTTGGAAAAATGACTAGGGAGTGGAGACCCTATGTATAAAATATCATCAACTAGGGAATGGAGAGCCAATGTTGGAAAGAGACTAGGGAGTGGAGACCCTATGTCTAATATAAAATCAACTAGGGAGAGGAGACCCTATGTTGGAAAAGACGAATAGGGAGTGGAGACCTTATGTCTAAAATAAAATACACTAGGGAGTGAAGACCCTGTGTTGGAAAAACGGCTAGGGAGTGGAGACCCTATATCAAAATTAAAATCAACTAGGGAGTGGAGACCACCCTGTTGGAAAAGCGACTAGGGAGTGGAGACCCTGTGTCTAATATAAAATCAACTAGGGAGTGGACACACAATATTGGTAAAGCGACTAGGGAGTGGAGACCCTATGTCTAAAATAAAATCAACTAGGGAGTGGAGACCCTACGTTGGAAAAGCGACTAGGGAGTGAAAACCCTATGTCAAAAGTAAAATCAACTAGGGAATGGAGACCCTATATTAGAAAAGCGACTAGGGAGTGAAGACCCTATGTCTATAATATCATCAACTAGGGAGTGGAGACCCTATGTTGGAAAAAAGACTTGGGAGTGAAGACCCTATGTCTAAAATAAAATCAACTAGGGAGTGGAGACACTATGTCTAAAATAAAATCAACTAGGAAGTGTAGACCCTTTGATGGAAAAACGATTAGGGAGTGGAGACCATATGTCTAAAATATCATCAACTAGGGAGTGGAGAACCTATGTTAGAAAAGAGACTAGGGAGTGGAGACCCTATGTCTAAAATAAAATCGACTAGGGAGAGGAGACCCTATGTTGGAAAAGACGACTAGGGAGTGGAGACCTTATGTCTAAAATAAAGTTATCTAGGGAGTGGAGACCCTATGTTGAAAAACAGACTAGGGAGTAGAGACCCTACGTCTAATATAAAAATCAACTAGGGAGTGGAGAACCAATATTGAAAAAGTGACTAGGGAGTGGAGACCCTATGTCTAAAATTAAATAAACTAGGGAATGTAGCCCCTATATTGGAAAAGGGACTAGGGAGTGGAGACCTTATGTTTGAAAAGCGACTAGGCAGTGCAGACCCTATGTCTAATATAAAGTCAACTAGGGAATTGAGACCCTATAATTGAAAAGCGTCTAGGAATTGGAGACCCTATGTCTAAAACAAAATCAACTAGGAATTGGAGACCCAATGTTGGAAAAATGACTATGGAGTGAAGACCCTATGTCTAAAAAAAAATCAACTAGGGAGTGGAGACCCTATGTCTAAAAATAAAATCAACTAATGAGAGGAGAGCCTATGTTGGAAAAGGGACTAGGGAGTGGAGACCCTATGTCTAAAATTAAATAAACTAGGGAATGTAGCCCCTATATTGGAAAAGGGACTAGGGAGTGGAGACCTTATGTCTAAAATAAAATCAACTAGGGAGTGGAGACCCTATGTTGGAAAAGCAACTAGGGAGAGAAGACCCTATGTCTAAAAATAAAATTAACTAATAAGTGGAGAGCCTATGATGGAAAAGCGACTCAGGAGTGGAGAACCTATGTCTAAAAAAAAATAAACTAAAGAATGGAGACCCTATATTGGAAAAGAGACTAGGGAGTGGAGACCCCATGTCTAAAATATCATCAACGAGGGAGTGAATACCCTATATTGGAAAAGGGACTTGGGAGTAGAGACCCTATGTCTAAAATGAAATCAACTAGGGAGTGAAGACCCTATGTCTAAAATGAAATCAATTAGGGAGTGAAGACCCTACGTCTAAAATAAAATCAACTAGGGAGTGTAGACCCTATTTGGAAAAGCGACTAGGGAGTGGAGACCCTATGTCTAAAATATCATCAACTATGGAGTGGACACCCTATGTCCAAAATAAAATTAGGTAGTGGAGACAGTATGTCTAAAATAAAATCAACTAGGAAGTGTAGACCCTAAGTTGGAAAAGAGGCTAGGGATTGAAGAACCTATGTCAAAAATAAAATTAACTAGGAAGTGGAGACCCTATGTTGGAAAAGCGACAAAGGAATGGAGACTCTATGTCTAAATAAAATCAACTAGGGAGAGAAGACCCTATGATGGAAAAGACGATTAGGGAGTGAAGATCTTATGTCTAAAATAAAATCAACTAGGGAGTGGAGACACTATATTGGAAAAACTACTAGGGAGTGTAGACCCTATGTCTAAATTAAAATCAACTAGGGAGTGGAGACTCTATGTCTAAAATAAAATCAATTAGGGAGAGGAGACCCTATGTTGGAAAAGACGACTAGGGAGTGCATACCCTATGTCTAAATTAAAATCAACTAGGGAGTGGAGACCCTATGTTTGAAAAGCGACTAGGGAGTGCAGACCCTATGTCTAATATAAAGTCAACTAGGGAATTGAGACCCTATATTTGAAAAGCGACTATGGATTGGAGACCCTATGGCTAAAATAAAATCAACTAGGGAGTGTAAACCTAGGGAGTGGAGATCTTATGTATGAAATACGACTAGGGAATGAAAACCCTATATCTAAAATATCAACAACTAGGGAGTGTGGGCCCTATGTTGGAAAAAGCGACTAGGGAGTAGAGACCCTATATCTAAAATATCATCAACTAGGGAGAGGGGAACCTATGTTGGATAAGCGACTAGGGAGTGGAGACCCTATGTCTAAAATATCATCAACTGGGGAGTGGAGACCCTAAGTTGGAAAAGTGACTAGGGAGTAGAGACCCTATGTCTAAAATATCATCAACTAGGGAGTGGAGACCTTATGTTGGAAAAGAGACTAGTGAGTGGAAACCCTATGTCTAAAAATAAAATCAACTAGGGAGTGGAGACCCTGTGTTTGAAATCAACTAGGGAGTGGAGACCTTATGTTGGAAAAGTGACTAGGGAGTGAAGACCATATGTTTGAAAAACAACTAGGTAATGCAGACCCTATGTCTAAAATATCAACAATTAGGGAGTGGAGACCCTATGTTGGAAAAGACACTAGGGAGTGGAGACCCAATGTCTAAAATATCATCAACTAGGGAGTAGAGACCCAAGGTCTAAAAGATATTCAACTAGGGAGAGGGGACCCTATGTTGGATAAGCGACTAGGGAGTGGAGACCCTATGTATAAAATATCATCAACTGGGGAGTGGAGACCCTAAGTTGGAAAAGAGACTAGGGAGTGGACACCCTATGTCTAAATTAAAATCAACTAGGGAGTGGAGACCCTACGTTGGAAAAGCGACTAGGGAGGTGAGACCCTATGTCTAAAATATCAACAACTAGGGAGTGGAGACCCTATGTTTGAAACGAGACTAGGGAGTGGAGACTCAATGTCTAAAATATCATCAACTAGGGAGTGGAGACCCAATTTCTAAAATATCATCAATTAGGGAGTGGAGACCCAATGTTGGAAAAATGACTAGGGAGTGGAGACCCTATGTATAAAATATCATCAACTAGGGAATGGAGAGCCAATGTTGGAAAGAGACTAGGGAGTGGAGACGCTATGTCTAATATAAAATCAACTAGGGAAAGGAGACCCTATGTTGGAAAAGACGAATAGGGAGTGGAGACCTTATGTCTAAAATAAAATCAACTAGGGAGTGGAGACCCTGTGTTGGAAAAACGGCTAGGGAGTGGAGACCCTATATCAAAATTAAAATCAACTAGGGAGTGGAGACCACCCTGTTGGAAAAGCGACTAGGGAGTGGAGACCCTGTGTCTAATATAAAATCAACTAGTGAGTGGACACACCATATTGGAAAAGCGACTATGGAGTGGAGACCCTATGTCTAAAATAAAATAAACTAGGGAGTGGAGACCCTACGTTGGAAAAGCGACTAGGGAGTGAAGACCCTATGTCAAAAATAAAATCAACTAGGCAGTGGAGACCCTATCTCTAAAAATAAAATCAACTAATGAGTGGAAAAACCTATGTTGGAATAGCGATAAGGGAGTGGAGACCCTATGTCTAAAATAAAATAAACTAGGGAATGGAGATCTTATATTGGAAAAGAGACTTAGGAGTGGAGACCCAATGTCTAAAATATATTCAACTAGGTACAGGGGACCCTATATTGGATAAGCGACTAGGGAGTGGAGACCCTATGTCTAAAATATCATCAACTGGGGAGTGGAGACCCTAAGTTGGAAAAGAGACTAGGGAGTGGACACCTTATGTCAATAATAAAATCAACTAGGGAGAGGAGACCCTATGTTGGAAAAGACAAATAGGGAGTGGAGACCTTATGTCTAAAATAAAATCAACTAGGGAGTGGACACCCTATGTTGGAAAAACGACTAGCTAGTGGATACCCTATGTCTAAATTAAAATCAACTAGGGAATGGAGACCCTACGTTGGAAAAGCGACTAGGAAGTGGAGACCCTATTTCTAAAATAAAATCAACTAGGGAGTGGAGACCCTATGTTGGAAAAGCGACTAGGGAGTAAAAACCCTATGTCTCAAATAAAATCAACTTGGGAGTGGAAACCCTATATCTAAAAATAAAATCAACTAATGAGTGGAGAGCCTATGTTGGAAAAGCGACAAGGGAGTAGAGTCCCTATGTCTAAAACAAAATAAATTAGGGAATGGAGACCCTATATTGGAAAAGCGACTAGGGAGTGAAGACCCTATATCTATAATATCATCAACTAGGGAGTAAAGACCCTATGTTGGAAAAGAGACTAGGGAGTCGAGACCCTATGTCTGAAATAAAATTAACTAGGGAGAGGAGACCCTATGTCTAAAATAAATTCAACTAGGGAGTGATGACACTATGTCTAAAATAAAATCAACTAGGAAGTGTAGACCCTATGTTGGAAAACCGACTAGGGAGTAGAGACCCTATGTCTAAAATATCATCAACTAGGGAGTAGAGACCTTATTTTGGAAAAGAGACTAGGGAGTGGAGACCCTATATTGGAAAAATAACTAGAGAGTGGAGACACTATATCAAAAATACAATCAACTAGGGAGTGGAGACCCTATGTCTAAAATAAAATCAACTAGGGAGAGGAGACCCTATGTTGGAAAAGACGACTACGGAGTGGAGACTTTATGTCTAAACTAAAATCAACTAGGGAGTGGAGACCCTATGTTGGAAGAAAGACTAGGGAGTGGAGACCCTATGTCTAAATTTAAATCAACTAGAGAGTGTAGACCCTATGTTGGAAAAGCGACTAGGAGTGGACACCCTATGTCTAATATAAAATCAACTAGGGAGTGGAGACCCTATGTTGGAAAATCGACTAGGGAGTGAAAACCCTAGGTCTAAAAATAAAATCAACTAATGAGTGGAGAGCCTATGATGGAAAAGCGACTCGGGAGTGGAGACCCTATGTCTAAAATAAAATCAACTAGGGAGTGGAGACCCTATGTTGAAAAAGCGACTAGGAAGTGGAGACCCTATGTCTAAAATGAAATCAACTAGGGAGAGGAGACCCTATGTTGGAAAAGGGACTTGGGAGTGGAGACCCTATGTCTAAAATAAAATCAACTAGGGAGTGAAGACCCTATGTCTAAAATGAAATCAACTAGGGAGTGAAGACCCTATGTCTAAAATAAAATTAACTAGGGAGTGTAGACCCTATTTGGAAAAGCGACTAGGGAGTGGAGACCCTATGTCTAAAATATCATCAACTATGGAGTGGACACCCTATGTCTAAAATAAAATTAACTAGGTAGTGGAGACAGTATGTCTAAAATAAAATCAACTAGGAAGTGTAGACCCTAAGTTGGAAAAGAGACTAGGGATTGAAGAACCTATGTCTAAAATAAAATCAACTAGGGAGTGGAAACCCTATATTGGATAAGCGACTAGGGAGTGAAGACCCTATGTCTAAAATATCATCAACTGGGGAGTGGAGACCCTAAGTTGGAAAAGAGACTAGGGAGTGGACACCCTATGTCTATAATAAAATCAACTAGGGAGAGGAGACCCTATGTTGGAAAAGACAAATAGGGAGTGGAGACCTTATGTCTAAAATAAAATCAACTAGGGAGTGGACACCCTATGTTGGAAAAACGACTAGGGAGTGGAGACCCTAAGTTGGAAAAGAGACTAGGGAGTGGATACCCTATGTCTAAATTAAAATCAACTAGGGAGTGGAGACCCTACGTTGGAAAAGCGACTAGGGAGTGGAGACCCAATGTCTAAAATAAAATCAACTAGGGAGTGGAGACCCTATGTTGGAAAAGCGACTAGGGAGTGAAAAGCCTATGTCTCAAATAAAATCGACTTGGGAGTGGAAACCCTATGTCTAAAATAAAATCAACTAATGAGTGGAGAGCCTATGCTGGAAAAGCGACAAGGGAGTAGAGTCCCTATGCCCAAAATAAAATAAACTATGGAATAGAGACCCTATATTGGAAAAGCGACTTGGGAGTGAAGACCCTATGTCTATAATATCATCAATTAGGGAGTGGTGACACTATGTCTAAAATAAAATCAATTAGGAAGTGTAGACCCTTTGATGGAAAAACGACTAGGGAGTGGAGACCATATGTCTAAAATATCATCAACTTGGGAGTGGAGACCTTATGTTGGAAAGGAGACTAGGGAGTGGAGACCCTATGTTGGAAAACAGACTAGGGAGTGGAGACCCTACGTCTAATATAAAAATCAACTAGGGAGTGGAGACCCAATATTGAAAAAGTGACTAGGGAGTGGAGACCCTATGTCTAAAATAACATCAACTAGGGAGTGGAGACCCTATGTTGGAAAAGCGACTAGGGAGTGAAGACCCTGTTGGAAAAGCGACTAGGGAGTGGAGACCCTATGTCTAATATAAATCAACTATGGAGTGGACACCCAATATTGGAAAAGCGACTAGGGAGTGGAGACCCTATGTCTAAAATAAAATCAATTAGGGAGTAGAGACCCTATGTTGGAAAAGCGACTAGGGAGTGAAGACCCTATGTCAAAAATAAAATCAACTAGGCAGTGGAGACCCTATCTCTAAAAATAAAATCAACTAATGAGTGGAGAGCCTATGTTGGAAAAGCGACAAGGGAGTGGAGACCCTATGTCTAAAATAAAATAAACTAGGGAATGGAGATCCTATATTGGAAAAGAGACTAGGGAGTGGAGACCCTATGTCTATAATATTATCAACTAGGGAGTGGAGACCCTATGTTGGAAAAGAGACTAGGGAGTGAAGACACTATGTCTAAAATAAAATCAAGTAGGAATTGTAGACCCTATATTGGAAAGCGACTAGGGAGTAGAGACCCAATGTCTAAAATATCATCAACTAGGGAGTAGAGACCTTATGTTGGAAAAGAGACTAGTTAGTGGAAACCCTATGTCTAAAAATAAAATCAACTAGGGAGTGAAGACCCTGTGATTGAAAATCAAAAAGGGAGTGGAGACTTTATGTTGGAAAAGTGTCTAGGGAGTGGAGACCATATGTTTGAAAAACAACTAGGGAATGCAGACCCTATGTCTAAAATATCAACAACTAGGGAGTGGAGACCCTATGTTGCAAAAGAGACTAGGGAAAGGAGACCCAATGTCTAAAATATCATCAACTAGGGAGTGGAGACCCTAAGTTGGAAAAAAGACTAGGGAGTGGACACCCTATGTCTATAATAAAATCAACTAGGGATAGGAGACCCTATGTTGGAAAATACGAATAGGGAGTGGAGATCTTATGTCTAAAATAAAATCAACTAGGTAGTGGAGACCCTATGTTGGAAAAACGACTAGGGAGTGGAGACCCTATGTCTAAATTAAAATCAACTGGGGAGTGAAGAGCCTACGTTGGAAAAGAGACTAGGGAGTGGAGACCCTATGTCTAAAATAAAATCAACTAGGGAGTGGAGACCCTATGTTAGAAAAATGACTAGGGAGTGAAAACCCTATGTCTAAAATAAAATCAACTAGGGAGTGGAAACCCTATGTCTAAAAATAAAATCAACTAATGAGTGGAGAGCCTATGTTTGAATAGCGACAAGGGAGTAGAGTCCCTATGTCTACAATAAAATAAACTAGGGAATGGAAACCCTATATTGGAAAAGAGACTTGGGAGTGGAGACCCTATGTCTATAATATCATCAACTAGGGAGTGGAGACCCTATGTTGGAAAAGAGACTTGGGAGTGGAGACCCTATGTCTAAAATAAAATCAACTAGGGTGTAGAAACACAATGTCTAAAATAAAATCAACTAGGAAGTGTAGACCCTTTGATGGAAAAACGACTAGGGAGTGGAGACCATATTTCTAAAATATCATCAACTAGGGAGTGAAGACCCTATGTTGGAAAAGAGACTAGGGAGTAGAGACCCTATGTCTAAAATAAAATAAAGTAGGGAGAGGAGACGCTATGTTGGAAAAGACGACTAGGGAGTGGAGATCTTATGTCTAAAATAAAATCATCTAGGGAGTGTAGACCCTATGTTGGAAAAGAGATTAGGGAGTAAAAACCCGATGTCTAAAATATCATCAACCAGGGAATGGAGACCCTATGTTGGAAAAGAGACTAGGAAGTTAAGACCCTATGTCTAAAAATAAAATCCACTAGGTAGTGGTGACCCTATGTTGGAAAAGCAACTAGGGAGTGGAGACCCTATGTCTATAATAAATTCAACTAGGGAGTGGAGACCCTATGTTTGAAAAACGACTAGAGAAAGGAGACCCTATGTCTAAATTAAAATCAAGTAGGGAGTGGAGACCCTATGTTGGAAAACAGACTAGGGAGTGGAGACCCTATGTCTAATATAAAAATTAACTAGGGAGTGGAGACCCAATATTGAAAAGGTGACTAGGGAGTGAAGACCCTATGTCTAAAATAAAATCAACTAGGGAGTGGAGACCCTATGTTGGAAAAGCAACTAGGGAGTGAAGACCCTATGTCTAAAATAAAATCAACTAGACAGTGGAGACCCTATGTCTATAATATCAACAACTGGGGAGTGGAGACCCTAAGTTGGAAAAGAGACTAGGGAGTGAAGACACTATGTCTAAAATAAAATCAACTAGGAAGTGCAAACCTATGTTGGAAAAGTGACTAGGGAGTAGAGACCCTATCTCTAAAATATCATCAACTAGGTAGTGGAAACCCTATGTTGGAAAAGCAACTAGGGAGTGGAGACCCTATGTCTATAATAAATTCAACTAGGGAGTGGAGACCCTATATTTGAAAAACGACTAGAGAAAGGAGACCCCATGTCTAAATTAAAATCAAGTAAGGAGTGGAGACCCTATGTTGGAAAAGCGACTAGTGAATGAAAACCGTATGTCTAAAAATAAAATCAACTAGGGAGTGGAGACCCTGTGTTTAAAAATATCCACTAGGGAGTGGAGACCCTATGTTGAAAAAGTGACTAGGGAGTGGAAACCCTATGTTTGAAAAATGACTAGGGAATGGAGACATAATGTCTAAAATATCAACAACTAGGGAGTGGAGACCTTATGTTTGAAAAGAGACTAGGGAGTGGAGACCCAATGTCTAAAATATCATCAACTAGTGAGTGGAGACCCAATGTCTAAAATATAATCAACTAGGGAGAGGAGACGATGTTGGATAAGCGACTGGGGAGTGGAGACCCTATGTCTAAAATATCATCAACTAGGGAGTGGAGACCCTATGTTGGAAAAGAGACTAAGGAGTGGAGACCCTATGCCTAAAATAAAATCAACTAGGGAGAGGAGACCCTATGTTGGAAAAGATGACTAGGGAGTGGAGACCTTATGTCTAAAATAAAATCAACTAGGGAGTGGAGATTATATGTTGGAAAAATGACTAGGGAGTGGAGACCCTATGTCTAAAAGTAAAATCAACTAGGGTGTGGAGACCCTAAGTTGGAAAAGCGACGAGGGAGTGGAGACCCTATGTCTAAAATAAAATAAACTAGGGAATGGAGATCCTATATTGGAAAAGAGACTAGGGAGTGGAGACCCTATGTCTATAATATTATCAACTAGGGAGTGGAGACCCTATGTTGGAAAAGAGACTAGGGAGTGAAGACACTATGTCTAAAATAAAATCAAGTAGGAATTGTAGACCCTATATTGGAAAGCGACTAGGGAGTAGAGACCCAATGTCTAAAATATCATCAACTAGGGAGTAGAGACCTTATGTTGGAAAAGAGACTAGTTAGTGGAAACCCTATGTCTAAAAATAAAATCAACTAGGGAGTGAAGACCCTGTGATTGAAAATCAAAAAGGGAGTGGAGACTTTATGTTGGAAAAGTGTCTAGGGAGTGGAGACCATATGTTTGAAAAACAACTAGGGAATGCAGACCCTATGTCTAAAATATCAACAACTAGGGAGTGGAGACCCTATGTTGCAAAAGAGACTAGGGAAAGGAGACCCAATGTCTAAAATATCATCAACTAGGGAGTGGAGACCCTAAGTTGGAAAAAAGACTAGGGAGTGGACACCCTATGTCTATAATAAAATCAACTAGGGATAGGAGACCCTATGTTGGAAAATACGAATAGGGAGTGGAGATCTTATGTCTAAAATAAAATCAACTAGGTAGTGGAGACCCTATGTTGGAAAAACGACTAGGGAGTGGAGACCCTATGTCTAAATTAAAATCAACTGGGGAGTGAAGAGCCTACGTTGGAAAAGAGACTAGGGAGTGGAGACCCTATGTCTAAAATAAAATCAACTAGGGAGTGGAGACCCTATGTTAGAAAAATGACTAGGGAGTGAAAACCCTATGTCTAAAATAAAATCAACTAGGGAGTGGAAACCCTATGTCTAAAAATAAAATCAACTAATGAGTGGAGAGCCTATGTTTGAATAGCGACAAGGGAGTAGAGTCCCTATGTCTACAATAAAATAAACTAGGGAATGGAAACCCTATATTGGAAAAGAGACTTGGGAGTGGAGACCCTATGTCTATAATATCATCAACTAGGGAGTGGAGACCCTATGTTGGAAAAGAGACTTGGGAGTGGAGACCCTATGTCTAAAATAAAATCAACTAGGGTGTAGAAACACAATGTCTAAAATAAAATCAACTAGGAAGTGTAGACCCTTTGATGGAAAAACGACTAGGGAGTGGAGACCATATTTCTAAAATATCATCAACTAGGGAGTGAAGACCCTATGTTGGAAAAGAGACTAGGGAGTAGAGACCCTATGTCTAAAATAAAATAAAGTAGGGAGAGGAGACGCTATGTTGGAAAAGACGACTAGGGAGTGGAGATCTTATGTCTAAAATAAAATCATCTAGGGAGTGTAGACCCTATGTTGGAAAAGAGATTAGGGAGTAAAAACCCTATGTCTAAAATATCATCAACCGGGGAATGGAGACCCTATGTTGGAAAAGAGACTAGGAAGTTAAGACCCTATGTCTAAAAATAAAATCCACTAGGTAGTGGTGACCCTATGTTGGAAAAGCAACTAGGGAGTGGAGACCCTATGTCTATAATAAATTCAACTAGGGAGTGGAGACCCTATGTTTGAAAAACGACTAGAGAAAGGAGACCCTATGTCTAAATTAAAATCAAGTAGGGAGTGGAGACCCTATGTTGGAAAACAGACTAGGGAGTGGAGACCCTATGTCTAATATAAAAATTAACTAGGGAGTGGAGACCCAATATTGAAAAGGTGACTAGGGAGTGAAGACCCTATGTCTAAAATAAAATCAACTAGGGAGTGGAGACCCTATGTTGGAAAAGCAACTAGGGAGTGAAGACCCTATGTCTAAAATAAAATCAACTAGACAGTGGAGACCCTATGTCTATAATATCAACAACTGGGGAGTGGAGACCCTAAGTTGGAAAAGAGACTAGGGAGTGAAGACACTATGTCTAAAATAAAATCAACTAGGAAGTGCAAACCTATGTTGGAAAAGTGACTAGGGAGTAGAGACCCTATCTCTAAAATATCATCAACTAGGTAGTGGAAACCCTATGTTGGAAAAGCAACTAGGGAGTGGAGACCCTATGTCTATAATAAATTCAACTAGGGAGTGGAGACCCTATATTTGAAAAACGACTAGAGAAAGGAGACCCCATGTCTAAATTAAAATCAAGTAAGGAGTGGAGACCCTATGTTGGAAAAGCGACTAGTGAATGAAAACCGTATGTCTAAAAATAAAATCAACTAGGGAGTGGAGACCCTGTGTTTAAAAATATCCACTAGGGAGTGGAGACCCTATGTTGAAAAAGTGACTAGGGAGTGGAAACCCTATGTTTGAAAAATGACTAGGGAATGGAGACATAATGTCTAAAATATCAACAACTAGGGAGTGGAGACCTTATGTTTGAAAAGAGACTAGGGAGTGGAGACCCAATGTCTAAAATATCATCAACTAGTGAGTGGAGACCCAATGTCTAAAATATAATCAACTAGGGAGAGGAGACGATGTTGGATAAGCGACTGGGGAGTGGAGACCCTATGTCTAAAATATCATCAACTAGGGAGTGGAGACCCTATGTTGGAAAAGAGACTAAGGAGTGGAGACCCTATGCCTAAAATAAAATCAACTAGGGAGAGGAGACCCTATGTTGGAAAAGATGACTAGGGAGTGGAGACCTTATGTCTAAAATAAAATCAACTAGGGAGTGGAGATTATATGTTGGAAAAATGACTAGGGAGTGGAGACCCTATGTCTAAAAGTAAAATCAACTAGGGTGTGGAGACCCTAAGTTGGAAAAGCGACGAGGGAGTGGAGACCCTATGTCTAATATAAAATCAACTAAGGAGTAGAGTCCCTATATTGGAAAAGTGACTAGGGAATGGAGACCCCATGTGTAAAATAAAATCAACTACGGAGTGGAGACCCTATGTTGGAAAAGAGACTAGGGAGTGGATACCTTATGTCTAAAATAAAATAAACTAGGGAGAGGAGACCCTATGTTGGAAAAGATGATTAGGGAGTGGAGTCCTTATGTCTAAAATAAAATCAACTAGGGAGTGGAGACTCTATGTTGGAAAAATGACTAGGGAGTGGAGACCCTATGTCTAAAAGTAAAATCAACTTAGGAGTGAAGACCCTATGTTGGAAAAGCGACTAGGGAGTAGAGACCCTATGTCTAATATAAAGTTAACTACGGAGTGGAGACCTTATGTTGGAAAAGCTACTAGGGAGTGACGACCCTATGTCTAAAATAAAATCAACTAGGGAGTGAAGACCCTATGTTGAAAAGGCGACCAAGGATATGAGACCCTATGTCTAAAAATAAAATCAACTAACGAGTGGAGAGCCTATATTGGAAAAGAGACTAGGGAGTGGAGACCCTATGTCTAATATAAAATCAACTAAGGATTAGAGACCTTGTGTTGGAAAAGCGACTAGTGAGTGGATACCCTATGTCTAAAATATTAACAACTAGGGAGTGGAGACTCTATGTTGAAAACGAGACTAGGGAGTGGAGACCCAATGTCTAAAATATCATCAACTAGGGAGTGGAGACCCTATGTTGGAAAAGTGACTAGGGAATAGAGACCCTATGTCTAAAATATCATCAGCTAGGGAGTGGAAACCCTATGTTGGAAAAGAGACTAGGGAGTGGAGACCTTATGTCTAAAATAAAATCAACTAGGGAGTGGAGACTCTATGTCTAAAAAAAATTCAACTAGGTAGTGGAGACCCTATTTTGGAAAACCCACTAAGGAGTAGATACACTATGTCTAAAATAAACATCAGCTAGGGAGTGGAGACACAATGTTGGAAAAGCAACTAGGGAGAGAAGACCCGATATCTAAAATTAAATCAACTAGGGAGTGGAGAACCTAAGTTGGAAAAGCGACTAGTGAGTGGAAACCCAATGTTTAAAAATAAAATTAACTAGGGAGTTGAGACCCTGTGTTTAAAAATCAACAGGGGAGTGGAGACCCTATGTTGGAAAAGTAACTAGGGAGTGGAGACCCTATGTTTAAAAAATGACTAGGGAATGGAGACACTATGTCTAAACTATCAACAACTAGGGAGTGGAGACACTATGTTGGAAAAGAGACAAGGGATTGGAGACCCAATGTCTAAAATATCATCCACTAGTGAGTGGAGACCCAATGTCAAAACGATAAGCGACTGGGGAGTGGAGACCCTTTGTCTAAAATATCATCAACTAGGGAGTGGAGACCATATGTTGGAAAACAGACTAGGGAGTGGAGACCCTAGGCCTAAAATAAAATCAACTAGGTAGAGGAGACCCTATGTTGGAAAAGATTATTAGGGAGTGGAGTCCTTATGTCTAAAATAAAATCAACTAGGGAGTGGAGACTCTATGTTGGAAAAATGACTAGGGAGGGGAGACCCTATGTCTAAAAATAATATCAACTAGGGAGTGAAGACCCTATGTTGGAAAAACGACTAGGGAGTAGAGACCCTATGTCTAATATAAAATTAACTACGGAGTGGAGACCTTATGTTGGAAAAGAAACTAGGGAGTGACGACCCTATGTCTAAAATAAAATCAACTAGGGAGTGAACACCCTATGTTGAAAAGGCGACCAGGGATAGGAGACCCTATGTCTAAAACTAAAATCAACTAACGAGTGGAGAGCCTATGTTGGAAAAGTGACTAGGGAGTGGAGACCCTATGTCTAATATAAAATCAACTAAGGAGTGGAGACCATATGTTGGAAAAGAGACTAGAGAGTGGATATCCTATGTCTAAAATATTGACAACTAGGGAGTGGAGACCCTATGTTGGAAAAGAGACTAGGGAGTGGAGACCCAATGCCTAAAATATCATCAACTAGGGAGTGGAGACCCTATGTTGGAAAAGAGACTAGGGAGTGGAGACCCTATGTCTAAAATAAAATCAACTAGGGAGTGGAGACTCTATGTCTAAAATAAATTCAACTAGGGAGTGGAGACCCTATTTTGGAAAACCCACTAAGGAGTAGAGGCGCTATGTCTAAAATAAACATCAGCTAGGGAGTGGAGACACTATGTTGGAAAAGCAACTAGGGAGAGAATACCCTATGTATAAAATAAAATCAACTAGGGAGTAAATACCTTATGTTGGAAAAGCGACTAGGGAGTGGAGACCCTATGTCTAAAATAAAATCAACTAAGGAGCGGAGACCCAATGTCTAAAATATCATCAACTAGGAAGTAGAGACCCTATGTTCGAAAAGTGACTAGGGAGTGGATCCCCTATGTCTAAAATATCATCAACTAGGGAGTGGAGACCTTATGTTGGAAAACAAACTAGGGAGTGGAAACCCTATGTCTAAAATTAAATCAACTAGGGAGTGGAGAGCCTATGTTGAAAAAGCAACTAGGAGTGGAGACCATATGTCTAAAAAAATCAACTAGGGAGTGGAGACCCTATGTCTAATATAAAAATCAACTAGGGAGTGGAGACCCAATATTGAAAAAGTGACTAGGGAGTGAAGACCCTATGTATAAAATAAAATCAACAAGGGAGTGGAGACCCTATGTCTATAATAAATTCAACTAGGGAGTGGAGACCCTATGTTTGAAAAACGACTAAAGAAAGGAGACCCTATGTCTAAATTAAAATCAAGTAGGGAGTGGAGACCCTATGTTGGAAAACAGACTAGGGAATGGAGACCCTATGTCTAATATAAAAATCAACTAGGGAGTGGAGACCCAATATTGAAAAAGTGACTAGGGAGTGAAGACCCTATGTCTAAAATAAAATCAACTAGGGAGTGGAGACCCTATGTTGGAAAAGTGACTAGGGAGTGAAGACCCTATGTCTAAAATAAAATCAACTAGATAGTGGAGACCCTATGTCTATAATATCAACAACTGGGGAGTGGAGACCCTAAGTTGGAAAAGAGACTAGGGAGTGAAGACACTATGTCTAAAATAAAATCAACTAGGAAGTGCAAACCTATGTTGGAAAAGTGACTAGGGAGTAGAGACCCTATCTCTAAAATATCATCAACTAGGTAGTGGAAACCCTATGTTGGAAAAGCAACTAGGGAGTGGAGACCCTATGTCTAAAATAAAATCAACTAGGAAGTGCAGACCTATGTTGGAAAAGTGACTAGGGAGTAGAGACCCTATGTCTATAATATCATCAACTAGGGAGTGGATACCCTATGTTGGAAAAGAAACTAGGGAGTGAAGACCTATGTCTAAAAGTAAAAATCAACTAGGGAGTAGAGACCCTATGTTGGAAATGCAGCTAGGGATTGGTGTATCCTATACTACCATGATTTTGAAATTCCTTTCTTTTCTTTCTTTTTTATTCATTTTATTTTTTTTTAATTATTTTTTAGAGAATGAGTAAATGCGGGAAAGAATTTGAGAAGACTTCCCTTTTGGAGTTGTTGTTGCTACAGAGCTGTTTGTAGCTCCCACGCGGATTCTTCTTCTTCTTCTTTTTCTTTTTTTTTTGGTTGCACCTGCTTCTTGCAAGGTTGCCACTAGTTGTTTCCTGAACACCACTTTCATTTCTGGCCCAGAAGAACCTTTGGCTTTTCCAAACATTGCCATGACGGTCGGTCACGTGGGACTTAACCTTTTTCAACTTTATTTTGCCTTTGTAGGCCTTTGACTTCTTTCTTCCAATTTTAACATTAGAGCATTGGGGAACCTTTGGCTTTCTAAACTTTTCCAATATGGTTAGCCACTTGGGACTTAACCTTATCAGATTCATCTTGCCCTTGTAGGCGCTTTAAATTTGATTTCCTTATTTCAAGAGTTTTTTTATCTCAAAACATCAGCCACCATGGGCAGTCGGGGTTGACTTGATGCCCCTGCCGAGTTTGGGTGCCTCTTTTTTACATATTACCTTGTATCAAACGAGAGCCCTGTAAATCAGTCTTGTCATCCCTTCTTTGCCTTAGTTTTGGAACCGAGTTAGACCGAAAGGGATTCAAAGAAAAACAAGTAATGGAATCGACAATGAATTTAGACGAGAGGTATCCCTTTCGGGGAAAGGAAAGAAGGACTAATCTGGTGTATCTACGGATTTCAATGAACATTATATGCCTTTTGGACCGTATGCCTAATCTGTGTAAATCGTCTGAATCTCATAAATTCATCACAACTTTTGCCTCGAAACCGAGAAACCTTACCTAGGACTGTCAATACCAATGACTGTGAAGATCCTCTTTTCGATCAGTAGTGCCCTTTGCGGGTTTTCACCAGCTGACCTCTCTCATTTATCTTCTCACCATCGCCTTATAGTGCCCTTTGCGGGTTTTTACTAACAAGACTCTCATTTTCATTTTCTCTGCTCGTCATCGCCTTATGGTGCCAGTGAGGGTTTTCACCAATAAAACTCTCACATTTTATTTCTCTCATTTTTGTGGCATCAAATCAAAATGGTTGTATCCTCCAATTCTTGAACATTCTCGTTGATTGATCGGAAGGACTTGAAAAGGATTTGGGTAAAAAGGATTTGAATTGAATTACAACTTTGGAACCTTTCAGGCGAAACCATCGCCGAACCATTGTAACATCTGCCCTAGTTTTAACTTTTGGGGAAATAAGGATTTTTATTTTGGTGTGACTAAACCCCAGAGAGAGACTGCTTATGTAACCTTTCGGAATCAAGTCAAACGTAGTTCGAGGAACTTGAACTTATTTTTTGATTTTTTTTTTGTTTTTATTTTCTCTTTCTCCTTTTTTTAATTCTTTCTTATTTTTCCTTTTTTTCTTGTTTTTCTTCTTCTTCTCTCTTTTTTTTTCAATAACACATTCAGGTTCAAAGATGGTAATCAAAGAAAGGTAATCGGCTCAAAGGGTTGGCAAAAAGGGTTAATGAAAGCCTTCGTCATCCCAATCAGAGAACATTAATACTATATATAGGATCAAATATAGTACCTTTGACTGCATCCGCATTGACAGTTATTTCAGGGACATTTCCTTCGATTCTTCCTAGATACAATGCTCTCTTTTGGCAGTACTCTCGTTACAATGTATGGACCTTTCCAATTTGGAGCCAATTTTCCTTTAGCTTCTTCATGAGACGGGAAGATATGTCTCAAAATGAGTTATCCTATTTCAAATTACATGGGCTGCACTTTCTTGTTATAGACACGGTCCATTATTTGTTGGTACAACTGCCCGTGAAAAATTGCGGCCAGTCATTTTTCATCAATCAGTACAATTGTTCGATCATTTCTTGACCCAATCTCTGTCCTCAATCTCGGCTTCAACACTGATCCGAAGAGAGGGAATCTTAACTTCGTTAAAATTTTCTATTTATTTTCTTACAAACCATATCTTCAACACATTCTGCTTCTTGATTCATTATTTCGAGGTCTGACAGTGTTTTAAGATCTAGGCATGAAGTCCGCAAGCATGTCATGTTATTAAAATCTGCATCAACAGAACTGAAAAGAGAATAAGAAAGGTGACAAGATTGAAGAAAAGAGACATTCGTTAATGATGAAATATTTATTTTATTTGATTTTTATTTATTTTTTTAATTTTTAAAGATAGAAGGGTTTACATCATAAAGTAAGACAATAAAGTAAAACATCCGGATTAAACTCTAAAATAATCCGGATGTAGAAAGAATAGCAAGACCGGCTACCGAGACTCCTATCTAATAGGAAACTTTCACGTTTGGCGACCGTTTTTGGCTTTTCTTCTGTCTCAGCAATGGCTACAATGGCCTTCAGTGCCGGATCAAATACCTTATCTTCACAAATCATTCCGACCATTGGCCCGGTGTTGTGAGCAGGTAACAAATTGTTTGTCACATCAGGAGCCTCTTCGTCTCGAAGAACGATTCTTTCAGCTTCAATCAAGTCTTCCACTACCCTTTTGGGGGTCCAACAGTCATCCGTACTGTGTACCACTGCTACAGAGTGGTATTCATATATAGCATCAGCTCGGTGCGAGGGGACTCGGGGTTCGGCAGGTTCGGGGCCACTGGCTGTAACAGATCTAACCTGATTAGTTTTTGGAACAAGCTTGAATACGATTTAATAATAAGGGTGAACTAATTCTTTCTGAAAGGCTCTCTTGGGCGAGGATTGTATTGGGGAACATTTGGTTGGGGATTATATGGAGCTTGGTAAGGATGGGTATTTCTGGAAAGTGGAGCTCGGTTTTGTGTATAATGTTGTGGCCGCGTGTAAGGTTGCACGTTCATCACCGCATAGGGAGGCGGTGCCACGGCATAAGCGGCATCTTGACGGGGATAATACTGTTGAGGGACCTTAGAAAGCATATATGATTGGTTGAATGTCGTGCGGGCCCCCTTCGAGCTCGAAGCCATCATGGCTCCCTCTTCTCTCTAATTTTTGTTCATCAAACCCTCCAAACTATTGTGAGCGGCTTGTGATGTGGCCATAAAGGTAGCATAACTCAAAATTCGGCCCGTTCTTAAATCATTTTTGACCATCTCCCCAATTTTGATAGCCTCAGCAAATGGCTTACTCAAAGCGGACATCATGTTCTGGAAGTAGTCCGCCTCATGGGCCTGTAAGAAGACCGCAACCATTTATGCTTCCTCCGTTGGAGGCTTTACCCTGGTAACTTGCTCATGCCATTTGACAGCATATTCACAGAAACTTTCTGCGGTTTTCTATTTCAACTTGGACTTCTCTTTTTGGATTTTTCACTCTTGCTTTCTTTTGTTTTTCTTTTTTTTTCGCTCTTTGTTTTCTCTTTTGTCACTGTTTTCTTTCTTTTCTCTTTTTTTTAACTCAATTTATTTGATGGCAATGATCGAATCCGATGGAGATTGCCTACGTATCATGACGCCGCATAAATCAGATCTTGTGTAGTTCAAGAAGATCGAGAATAAAGTACATAAGACAGCTCTCTTTTTATTGATTTTTTTTCCTTTGGGAATTTTTTAAAGGAGGACTTCTTAAAGGAGAAGGAATTTTTTTTTTGCACAATCCACTAGACAGTGTACATAGGGCTATTTGTTTATATATATAAATCAAAAAATAAAATAAAGTGTCAGGAGGTCTTACATGATGAAAGTAATAAAATTTGACGAGTACATAGTTCCTATTATCATTGTTGTGTAATGAACTCAACATTGATAACAAATTATGCAAACTAATAAGGTAAAGGAACTGATTTATAATAACTAGCCATGAAATGTCTTCACAATTGAAGCCCAGATGAAATCTTATATTGTTGCATATTTGACCATATTCCCAGTGGTGTATCAACTGTGAGCAAAAAGTATCCAGTAGCGTGCCTGTCCAACTGATTTTTTTAAGTATGCATCTGTATTTTCTTTAGGCATGTAACTCCTACGATCATCCACATAATGAGTAGCAGTTCCAATCGCAAAGATTACTGCCTTGGTGTGGCCTTGATTTTCCATTGATATGTCGTGTGTGTCTTTACATCTATCAATCCATTCCCACAGCAAAAAAATTTCTTGATGAAGTCTTGAAACTAGTAATGTACATGTTTTCTCCAAAAGTATGGGACAACTATACTCACCTCTCAATGACAGTAAAGTCCAGCACTTACGTTCATGTGTGAGTATCCACTGTTTGTGGAGAAAATCGTGTGATCTGAAGCTGTCGTCTATTGCTCTAAGTGGTTGGCACCATTCTTGGGATGTCAAATTAATGAAATGCATTGGGGTGTTATTCCTTTTCCCCCATTTTTGAGTGCCAAAAGTTCCTGTCAAACAGGAAGTCGACCAATAAACCGGGCATATTTTGCTTGCGTGTGCCCTGTTTGAGCAGGTGGTCGTGTGATCTCCAGCATCCCTCTGTGTTAACCATTGTTTGGCACCATTCTTGGGATGTAGTACTAATAAGGTGTGCTGGTGCTTTGTTACAGAATGCATCCAGTGCTCCCATATTTGAGTCCCAAAAGCCCAGGTCATGTATATTTGTGCCAAACCAATGTTGGGCATAAGTCTCCATGCTTCCATGCTTGTGCCTACTATTAGTACACCTTCAAGGGACTGAGCATCAAATGCTAATACCACCCTTTGAAGTTTTAGCGAATAGTAGGACATGGATACAATATAATTCCTTGATGAAAATGTTGAGTTGCTCCATTCTTTGCATTGCAATTCTTCCATATGACCATTTGAATAGCACTGCCTCGTCCAAAAACTAGGCAATATGTGCAAACTGTGAGTGTGGCCATCCTTTGAAACATGCATATTATAGCTGCTTGCTGGGTCGATTACATTACTTAACATAATGGAAACTTGAACATGAAGATTGTCATGCCAAAATTCCCTCATAATGCTGTAAAGACCTAGCCAAATCCAGTGAAAACCCAGTGTTATGCTTGTGCCTAGCCCAGCTTCCCTCCCATTGGAATGAGTACTTAGTACTAATACCACCAAATGGGAGTTAGGCAAAGGGTAGGGCATGACAACAGTATCGTTTCCTGCAAAAGAGAACACTAGGTTAATGAAAAATTGATTTTCCTCCTTTCCAGTCTATACCTGCCAATACTATACAGACAGGACATAGTGTTTCCATCATATTCCTTGTGCTGTATGTTGATGTCTTCTCCAGTTGCTTCTGTGATTTCCGTTAGACACAAACTGTTATGCATTGACTTCGCCTGGTTTCCTGTAAGTGTTATAGGAATCATACTGGACAGTGTTTGCTTCTTGTGTTTGATTCTCTCCTTTTGAAAAATGATCACCATACTCTCCTCCATATGGATTTGAGCATGATGATCGAGCGTGTTCCCAGAATTCCTCCTGCTCCTGCTCCTGCTCCTGCTCCTGCTCCTGCTACTCCTTTCCCCCTCCCTTCCTAGGTTTTTGCAACCTTCACTCTTAGGTATGAACATTGTAACTTATCACTATTCGCAATCTTCCTCCCCTTGACATCCAGATCCCAGAAACCATAGCATTCCAAAGGTCCCGTGTCTAGTGCATAATTAGCAATGTGATCTGCTAATTGGTTGCCTTATCTGAGTGTGTGTGATAACTTCCCATTACAGCTTTCCATTAATTCCTTTATCTCCTCCACTTCTGCTGCAATTGTCCATGGTGTAGTCCACACCCCTTGTATCACATTATTGACCAACATCGAATCTGTATGTAGATCAGTGAGTATGTATTCATTGTCCACACAATACTTCAAAGCTTCCAAGATGGCCCTCACTTCAGCTTCTATATTTGTTCCTTCTTGGATTTCTTTGCCACATGCATAGACAACATTCCCCTCCTCATTTCTCAGAACATAACCAAATGAGCTCCTTCCTGGGTTTCCTTTCGATGCACCATCTGTATTCACTTTTATCCAGCCCTGATCAGGAAATTCCCATAGAACTTTAGTGTACTTCAACTTAGGAGTATACTGCTTCATCATGTTTATTAAATCTGGCCATTTGTGTGGGACATTCTGCATGCTTGGTTTTCTAAATTTCACCAGTGATTGAAGCATTGTTGAGATCTGGTATATCACCCTATTGACAGAAACTGGATCCCCACTGGGCACTTTAAGGAAACATGTAAGGCCAGATTTCAGTCTCAACAGAAAAATAAAGTTTTTGTAAAAAAGAGGGTAACTACTGCTAAAGAACCTAGTCCCTTATATAAAACTCGTGTGATGCCTGCTTGGACAAAATAAGTTCTGATTCATCCCTTTCCTCATTACAAGGTACCCAAACTTATTTGGGTTCCTAAGTCTAACCCTTGATTTTCTTGTGCAGGGAGCAGTGAAAGGGAGCAGCCAACAATGGTACATGGATAGTGGTTGCTCGAAGCACATGACTGGAAGCATAAATGATTTCCTTTCAATCAAAGCCATGCAAGGAGGGAATGTATCCTTTGGAAACGACAAAAAGGGATACATTCTGAGAATTGGAAGAATTGAGAAGTCTCTTTCTCACTCAATTAAAAATGTGTACTACGTGAATGGGTTGAAGGACAACTTGTTAAGTGTCTCCCAAATCTGTGACAAGGGAAACAAGGTAGAATTTGTGTCAAAAACATGCACAGTCACAAATCTTGTGACTGGTGAGCTGGTTTTGGTGGCCAAAAGATACAAAAACATCGACGTTGCTGACATTTAATCTCTGCAAAATGGAGATCTTAGTTGTCTGAGTGTTTTAGATGATGATGCTGAACTATGGCACCTAAGATTGGGTCATGCAAGCTTTATTAAACAAGTTGGTCAAGAAGGACCTGGTTCGTGGCCTGCCCAACTCAAGCTTCAAGGATCACAAGGTGTGCGATGCATGTGTAAAAGGAAAGCAAGTCAGCTCTTCTTTCAAGCCCAAAAAGGAAGTCCGTACCTCAAGGCCACTTGATCTCCTTCATATGGATCTATGTGGACCTATGAGAATGCCAAGTAGAGGAGGAAATAAGTACATCTTTGTTATTGTGGATGACTATTCCAGATTCACTTGGACTTTGTTTCTCAGGTCCAAGGATGAAACATCTGAAGTATTTGTTTCATTTGTAAAAAGGATCCAAGTCAAGATGAGCCATAATGTATTAAGTATCAGGTCGGATCATGGCACAGACTTTGACAATGCCAAATTCGATGAATATTTTGCTGAAAATGGCATCACTCATAATTGTTCAGCTCCAAGAACACCTCAACAAAATGGTGTTGTGGAAAGGAAGAATAGGACTCTTGAAGATATGGCAAGAACAATGTTGATTGACAACGGCATTGCAAACAACTTCTGGGCAGAAGCTATCAACACTGCATGTTGCTTGGTAAACAGGTGCATGATCAGGTCCCTTTTGAACAAAACTCCATATGAAATGCTAAATGGGAGGAAGTCTAAGGTGACACATCTAAGTACATTTGGTTGCAAGTGTTTTGTCCTCAACAATAGTAAGGAAGCACTTGGAAAGTTCAATGCCAAAAGTGATGAAAGAATCTTTCTGGACTATTCATCACAAAGAAAAGCTTACGAAGTATATAACAAAAGAACTCAATGTGTTGAGGAAAGTATACATGTGATCTTTGATGAATCTCACCAATCATGTGAAAAGGATTCACATGATAAGATTGATCAAGAGGGAGAACAGTCAACTATCCCTGGTGAAGTCATTGACATGGCAAATGGAAAAACTGACATGATGAGTCACGTCAAGGAATTAAATGATGATGGTGCAGCTATTTCTCTAGCTGATGGAGAGGAAACCAGTTCCCAAATCACAACAACTGAAGTTGAAAATAGAGTTGTTGATGCAGTTCAAGGGACCCCACATGCAGAGAGAGAATCACAATCAGAAATACTTGGACCATCCCACAATGAGGTTCAGATGTCTAACTGGAAACACAAAAGCTCACTTATTCTTGAAAATATGATCACTCCCCTTGATTCAGGAATTCAAACCAGAACAAAGGCAAGAAACACGCTTTCCTTCTCAGCCTTTATCCTACTGATTGAGCCCAAAAATATCAAAGAAGCATTGAAAGATGCGGACTTGATTACCGCTATGCAAGATGAGCTTCATCAATGTGAGAGGAATAGTGTATGGCACCTGGTTCCACGACCTGCTGACAGAACTATTATAGGAACCAGGTGGGTATTCAGAAATAAACTTGATGAGTTTGGTAACACAACCAGAAACAAGGCAAGGCTGGTAGTTCAAGGTTACAATAAGGAATAAGGGATTGACTATGATGAAATATTTGCTCCAGTTGCGCGAATGGAGGCAATCAGAATCCTTATTGCCTTTGCGTCGCATATGGAATTCAAATTGTTCCAAATGGATGTCAAAAGTGTTTTTCTGAATGGCTTTCTAAAGGAAGAAGTCATTGTCAAGCAACCTCTTGCATTTGAGAATCATAAAGATCCTAAGCATGTTTTTAAACTTGACAAGGCACTATATGGGCTAAATTAGGCTCCTCGTGCTTGGTATGAAAGGTTGTCCAAATTTCTTCTAGAAAATGGCTTTACAAGAGGAAAAATTGATCCCACCTTATTTCTGAAGAAACAAGGGAGGAACCTACTCATTGTGCAAGTCTATGTTGATGACATTATCTTCGGAGCAACTAATGATTCACTGTGTGAGGAATTTGCAAAACTCATGGGAAGTGAGTTTGAGATGAGTATGATGGGGGAATTAAATTTCTTCTTGGGACTGCAAGTTTAGCAAACTATTGAGGGGACAATGATAAGTCAACAGAAGTACATCAAGGAGCTTCTGAAGAGATTTGATACGGAAGGATCAAAGATCACTGATACCCCCATTTCTACTGCTACTCATTTGGACATGGATGAACCTGGTTCTCGTGCGAATGAAACTATGTATAGAGGTATCATAGGATCACTTCTGTATCTCACAGCAAGCAGACCAGATATTGTTTTGTATGGGATTGTGTTCCAGGTTTTAGTCTAATCCCAAGGAATCTCATCTGAAGGCTGCCAAAAGAATCCTGAGGTATCTCAAAGTCACAAAGTACCTGGTTCTCTACTATCCTTCAAGAGATAACTTTGACTTAATAGGGTATGTTGATGCTGACTATGTTGGTTATCTGGTGGATAGGAAAAGCACTTTTGGTATGGAACATTTTTTGGGCTCGTGTCTAATCTCATGGGGCACAAGAAAACATAACTCAGTAGCCCTTTCAACTGCTTAGGCGGAGTAAGTGGCAGTTGCCTCTTGTTGTGCTCAACTATTGTCAATCAAGTAACAGCTCGAAGATTTCAGTGTGTTTTCTGATTGCGTGCCCTTACTATGTGACAACACTAGTGCTCTCAACATGGCAAAAAATCCTGTCCAACATAAGAGAACAAAGCATATTGATATGCGACATCACTTCCTCAGAGACAATGTTGATAAAGGGCTCATCTGCATGAAGTTTTGTAGCATAGAAGATCAAATTGCAGATATCTTCACCAAAACACTGAGCAAAGAGCGCTTTGAAAAGAATC
Source organism: Nicotiana tabacum (assembly GCF_000715075.1). Classification (NCBI taxonomy): domain Eukaryota; kingdom Viridiplantae; phylum Streptophyta; class Magnoliopsida; order Solanales; family Solanaceae; genus Nicotiana; species Nicotiana tabacum. The sequence continues at coordinate 197,329 of NC_134093.1, read as the reverse complement.
GCATGGCACTAGGATTGATAAAATCAAGCTGAGGACCTGGTCCCTCGATGATTAGCTACAAAAGAATGTACATGTAAAATAGCTGGAAAATGTTTTCTAGCGCAGTCTAACTTACCTCTATACCGTTACAGGTAGACACGCATGACGATTATAGAGCAGACAAGTAGCTAATGCATTGCATGTTGGTCAAAGGATGAGGCTTACATTTTCAAACTCTGTCAGGGAACCTAGTTCCTTTGACACAGGTTAGTAGTTCCTCTATACTCTCATGCACAATGTTTTAAATGGCTGAAATGGTGTCATATCATTAAATTGTCAGTTTATTTTTGCTTCTTGAATCCAAGCGTCTCAACCTTTATGAAGCGACCTGACTACCAGAAATTTATACCCAACCTGTCTCTCACTCCTCTTAAATAAATCCATTCACAATCACTTTCAAAACTATTCACATCAAGAATCCAAAATTCCCTTTTTCCTTCTTCAAATACTCCTCTTCAACTAACTACACTCCACCATGTATGACAATCAGGAAATACAAAATGTTCTAAGCATCATCCCCACTGTGTCCTCATTCGCTGCAACACCAGTGATAGATTCCACACTCCATGTTCTGACTAGTCCAAACTCTAAGTTAGAGTCACAACCACCCTCTACTTCCTCTCCAACCCAGTCGAGTTCTGGTTCTCATTGGAGTCGCAAAATATCTACTCCCAAGAAATTTGTGGCCGTGACCTCTACTTCTGCCTCACCGGAAAAGATGGTTGACGAAGATAAAATGGATGGAGAAGAAAATCAAGAAATTTCTAGTCTACCAGTGGAAGAAAGTTCTGCTAAAGAACAAGGTGTAGGTTATACCAGTGATGAATCGACAATGGCATCCCCGGGCTTTGATCCTACAAGTAATGATCCTCTTATGCATTCTGAAGTTACTTTGGAGTTACAAAAATAGAAAGCTATAAAAAATATGCTTTCAATGCTGCTGAGGGAAGTCTGATTGAAGGTTATGAGAGAATGTCTAAGTTTCAGGGGGAAGATAATGGTATAGAGGTCGAGGATAGGGAAATGGTGCCTGTTGAAACCTCGGCACCTGAGAGTACAACTGGGGAACCAACTGAGGGACATGATCCCTCCACCCCAGAAGCGCCCTATGGCTCTAATAGTGATAAAACCCCTAGTTCTTAACAAGAGTTCCAGGTCAGTATTGATCCCGCCCCCTCTCTTTATTTCTACGCTAAGCCATTATCAATTATGGTTCCTGCGATGTGATATCTGTCTGAGGAGGAGAATGAGAATAGTGAGGGAGAAGATTATTATAATATGGAGCTGGTGAGCTTTATTAATGCTAGGAGTAGAAAGGCACCTCCCCAGGGGTCCACTTCTAAGAGACCTATCACGAGGTTGCAGAAGAAGGAAGAATTTGAGTTAGTTTTAAGGAAACGAAAAGAGGGAAAGAAGAAAAAGAGATTGGAGAAGGATGGGATATTTGTAAATGAGAGGGTACTGCCTCCAGCACTAGTTGTCGATATAGATGATGAGGTAGATGAGGAACCTGGTTCCTTAGTTCGTAAGTCCTCAAAGAAACTTACAATTCCAACGTCGAAGAAAGAGTCATTTGTAAGTGGTATGGGTTTGAAAAATGATGAAGGTGAAACATCTGGTGGAAAGGTGGTTGAGGAACTTGGAGATAAGAAGACTGAAGAACTGGTTGAAAGAGTGTCTAAGAAAAGGGTGTCTAAAACATCTACAGAGAAAAGAAAGAGTGCTAGAAAATTAGTGAAAAGGAAGGCCGATGCCACTGAGGAACCTGGTTCCTCCAAGAAGACCAAGGTTGGTGCTTCCCAGGATTCTAGCAGGGAAAAATTGAGAATCCAAAAGGTACTGTGGGGCCGTACATTTTCCCCTGATATTCTGGATATGTCAGGAATGCGCCAATTGGTGGAGATCTATGAATTCCAACAGTGGACACATCTGTTCACAAGTGAAAATCCCAGAGTATATGAGGCAGAAGTGCGTAATTTCTATATCGACTTCTTCATAGTTGAGGATGATAGCATTTTTCTGAAAGTGAACGGTGTTAATTTTGTGATGGACACTACTGTACTGGGAGCCATTTTGGGCGTGTCCACTGATGGAATGTCCTCCATTGACGGGGTCTGCTCTACAAATTTTAGAAACACCATTGTGAAGGATAAGGCAGTACAACAAGGGAAACGGGTACACAAGAAGGCCCTCCTTCCAATGTACCAACTGCTATTCAAAATAGTGAACAACGTTCTACTCCCACGTGCTAAAAGATGCTCCATTACATCATGAGCATACTTAGTTCTCATGGAAGCACTATGGGTTTCTCCTCACTAAAGTTTTTGAATTTTTGAAGAAAATAGCAGAGTTCAAGGAAGGTAATCATGGGTTGCCTTATGGGTTTCTCCTCACTAAAGTTTTTGAATTTTTCAAGGTTCCATTGGGACAGGCTAAAGTAGGAACTCGCAAGTAATCTTTCTCCAAAACCACCCTTGAAGAGTGTGAGTGCATTGATAGGAGTGGAGGGGTTGGCAGCACTTCGACTATTTCTCAACTGATCAACGCTCAAAATAGTGTCACTGAAGAAATAAGGAAGTTGAAGGCTCGGAATGCCATTCCCGAAAATCAGCTCAGTCAGGCCCACGAAGAAGCTGGATCCAGTGGTGCCCAAAACACAAAGGTTGCTCGCGCTGACAAAGGAAAATACTGCTCTCAGGAAATAGGTTGAGGACCTGAAGAATAGACTGCTAAACGATCAAGGTTCTGCAAATGCTCGCATGAACATCCTTCTTAGAACCCTTGCCTCTTCTTCAGCCTCCAGTGCTTCCCCTTCCAGTGCTCCTTAGTAGCCGTCATGTTCCCAGCGTCAAGTTCCTAGTGTCCATCCTCTGTTTTTAGTCTTAATAATGTTTATGACTGGTACCTTTTGTTGTTTTTATTTTGTGGATGTTTTGGTAACAATGGAACTGCTCCCAGCTTAATTTTCAATAATTATTGAAAGTTTCATCCTTTTTGTTGTGTATGTCTTACTCTTTTGCTCTGATTTTAGTCATGATTGTGTGCACACATGTGGCATGAGTTATCCAAGCTAGACTTCTTTTTGCTTATTGCTTGCTACTGATCTTTGTATGATGCCAAAAGGGGGGAAAATAATTGAGGGGGAACAAGCCGAGGAAAAAATTCAGGGGGAATATAGGAAACTGATCTACCATTCTGGCTCTTATGGGGTTTGTTATCATCAAAAAGGGGGAAATTGATAGGTTATATATGTATCCCTGTTATGTTTTGATGATCTAACAAACTTAATGATAAGAACCATAGAAGGAACCTGTTACACATCCTCAATACTTAAAGAACAACAAGTCTCAGTTCGGGGACATGGTTCAACTCTTCAGAGTTAAAGGAACAACAGAGGGAACAGATGTGTAAGGCCCCGTAAAATTTTGCAAAAGAAAATAATGTTTCATGGTGCTGAATTGGTTTTACATATTGAGGATTATAGAAATTCTTCACTGCGAGCTTGCTCGCCACGGCTCGCACTTTTTGGGTTGAACAATGCACTAAGGGATAAAGGAACATTTTCGGCAAAAGAAGACGTTTCTTCGGCCCACTACGTGGTCGCAGAATCACTCTATGGACCGCATAATGGTCGCAGAGTGAGACAGGAAAGGGGAGGTTTGGAGACTAGGTTTGCGGCGCATTATGCGACCGCAGACCAATTCTGCGGTGTATTATGCGACCGCAGAACAGGTCTGCGGGACGCATAATGATCGCAAACCAAGTCAGTCACGCCCAGTTTTGGAGGCCAAATTGTGCGACCGATATGCGGTCCGCATATCGATTATGAAATCGCATATGCGATCATAGACCTTGTTCCGGAGCTCTATTTTTGGGTTTTTAACACCTGACCCTACTTCGTTAAATACACTTTTTTGGCCATTTTTGAGCTAACATCTAATATTTTAGAGTGAGAGAGAGTGCCCTAGAGTGAGAAGGTGTTCCTCAATAATTATTTTTCAATTCTTGCTCAAATTTTGGAAGATTAATAAGAGAAATTCACTAGGTTTTCATCCTAGTAGTAAGATTCTACACCCTAATCCTCAATTTCGAATTTTGTCTAGAAATGGGTAATTAGCAAGATAATGTTTGGGGCATGAGAGTTGTTTATTTTACATGCATGTGTTATCAAAGGGTGTAGGAAGATTGTTGAGCTAAAAATGATAAAGATTGGGTTGTGGGATGATGGAATCCTCCATGAAAAGACATTGAAACCTTATGCAAACCTAATGTTTGATAAAATGCTCAAATGAGCTAGAACCATGATCATCTTCCTAATTTTGGTTCAATTTGTCATATTTCTAAAATAGATTAAAGTTGCTAAGAATTCCAAAATATTTTAGAGTTTAAGGAAGCTCAATTGAAGTATGTTGGCTAAACTCTTCTTTAAGAATTGGAATTCCTATTATTCTTGTAAGTTCCAAGATGTTGATTACAAATCGAATATTCTGATAAGTTTTGTGATAAAGATATATGTTCAATTCGTATTTTAAATGCTCTTATCATATTGCATTATAAATTGAGGATGTGTTCCAAACTATGAATTGTGTATCCACATGTTATACTTTCAAGTCGTGATTTATGTGAAAGATATTATGCCAAGTTGTGTAGAGATTGGGATTGTGATACACCTCCACCCGCATATATTGGGGTGAGGTGGCATGACCACTTTGTGTAGGGATTATGGTATTGTGGGACTGCACCTCTACCCGCATACATTGGGGTGAGGCAATACGACCACTTTATCTATAGTTTTGGTATTGTTGTGGCACCACCACCCACATGTATATATTGGGGTGAGACGGCATAGCCGTTTTGTGTTGGTATTAATATCGTTGATGCATTTTCACCCGCATATATTGGGGTGAGGCGGCATAGCCTCTTTGTATAGGTTCGTGGTACTGTGGTTATACATCCACCCGCATGCATTGGGGTGAGGCGGCAGGACCGCTTGAGTAGAGTTATGGTATTGTACTTACACCTCTACATGCATACATCGGGTGAGGCGGCAGGGCCGCTTTGTGTGAAAATTGTTACAGAGGATCTCATCTTAAATCCTATAAACGTTATTGATAGCTCTCAATAAGATTGTTCTGGTTTAAACGGTTATCTATATTATTCTATTGTCGCCCTGATTCATCATATTCATATTGTATTTCTAAATTCTTAAATTGGTGTTTGGTTTTCATACTAGTACTATTCGGCAGTACTAACGTCCATTTTGCCGGGGGCGCTACATCTTTAAATGGATGCAGGTGGTTCCACATCAAGAGGTATTGATCAGTGATAGCAGTATACCTTCTTCCCAGCTGACTTGGTGAGCCCCACTTCATCCCGGGGTCATGTATCTTTTGTTCTTTGTGTATTCTGTTTGAGGTATAGCCGGGGCCTTATTGCCGGCATTATCATTGTGCTCTTCTTTATCTATAGAAGCTCCGTAGACATAGTGTGGGTTGTGTATTGGTGCTGGAAAAGACAAACTATGTTATGTTGTGGTTGTATTACTTGTCCCATTTGAGACTTTAAAAATGATGAAAACTATTGATAATGAATTGGTATTGTAGATATGATCACGTTTTTGTCTAGTTAATGAAAAATATGTATTATCTTCATTCGTGGATGAGTTTGGGTAGAAGAAAATTTAACAGGCTTGCTCGGTCGGGTTCACTCGGTTGAGCGCTGGTCGCGCTCCTCGGTTTTGGGGCGTGACAAGATGGCCACCAGCTCCCGTGGTGACTGTACAAGTCAACTCCCCACAGCTGTAAAGTTGCTGCCTGCACGCGCAACAGTGCAAAAATAGTGCAGCAGTCAACGTTATGGGGAATGCCCTTTACCTAACTTGCTTGCATCTTTCAAGTGATGTCACAAATGAGTTATTAACATCAAGCAAAGGTAAAACAAAATACTTGCACATTCAAGAATCGATCAAGCATTCTCTCAAGTCTATGTCAATCTTGCAAGTGATTCTCAAGAGCATCAAGACCAAAGAACAACATAACGAAGGGCCAGTTTCCTGTATTGAGTCATTACATATCCTTAGTTGTGTTGCATCTTTGTTAAAGCACTTTACTTGTAATTCCTACTTAGCTTAGTTAGAAGCATTGTGTAGGAAATCTTTGTAAAATCATAAGTCTTGTGTTTGTGTCTTGGCTAGAATTAGTCGAGTTGTAAGTCTTTATAATAGAGTTATTACAAAGTGGCTTGTAATAAAGAAGTTAGTGAGGGATTAAGAGGTTAATTCCTAGGTTACAATAGGTTGTAATCTAAAGTTTGCTCAGTATTGAAGTTTAAATCCTACAAGGGTAGGTCGTGATTTTTAATCCCGTGAGCTGGGAGTTTTCCACATAAAATTCCATTGTATCATTTACTTACTGCTGTGTGCGTGCGTTCCGTGGGAACTTATAGAGAACCTAGTTCTCTACATAGTTTGGTGGACTCTTAGTTTATATCAAGTTTCATTTCTAAACTTCCACTTATTTGACTTCACACAGTGATCTTATTCGATACTAATTAAAGGATTACATATAAGCCAGCATATTTTGCCTATTGTTTCGAACTTCTACACAAAACATAAAAAATCATATAGCTAAATTACAATATGGATCAGAATATCCAAAGGACTTTTACATGTAGGGCGGGATTTCTTCAATTCCTCTCTTGACTTAGTTAGAATGAACAAGTTAGCATTTCGAGGAACTTATATTTGATTGTTTTATGAATAATATCTATGTCATTTTTAAAATTTTATATTCACTGATAAGGGGTACAAGCACAACGTGCATGGCCAAAGACTAATTATATATACAAGTGTAAATATATTTTAGAAAATTTGTATAAGTGTGTATAATTTTTTGCATACCGGTGTATAAAAATATATATGCACTATCCTAATTGTCATTAACACATTCACCACTATGAAGAATGTATATAGTGTAAACTTCCGTCGACAAAAATAGAAATTGATTTTTTTGTGTTGTTCTTATCATTGCTCGAATAATTTATGTATAAAGTCCATTTCTTTAATTGATTTCCCTGCCAAATCACGAACTTGAAGCAAATTCTTCCAATTTATATATTCCAGTCTCTGCTCTTTTGAATTTGGGGAAGAAGAAAATTTAGTTTTTTCTAGTTGGATTGTGGCTGGTTTTGCTCTTTGTAGATGCGATAGGAAAGTATAAGATCAATTTACGTTAGGTTTTGTTATGATTTAGAAATCATAGAATTTTTGCGCTTGAAGATCAGAATAAAAAGAAATGGAAATGATGTTCATTATTCAGATATGGCCTATTATGGCTGGGCTACATCTTTGCGAATTTATATATGGAATTTTTATATTGAAACTATATTATCCTCCCTACTCAAGTTTTAATATAATTACATATTATATACCTAATTATCATTTATGTACATTTTTAAGGTAATTAATGATAGTAATTAGTGTCCTAAAATAACTCTAACGTATCTTCCACTCTCCCACGATTCTCTCTCCACATCCCACCCCCTCCCCCACGTATCTTGCACTCAAACATGATTCTCTCTCCACAAACTTCAGAATCCCTCCATTAGCGCCTATTTCCTCTCTTCTTCAAAAACCATTCTAAATTTTTACTCTCTTCTGCAAAAAATCTCCTCCATTAACGTTTGTGCTTCGCTTGATTTTCAATGAAGAAAAAAATAGCTTCAAAGATCAGCCCTAAAAAAGATAAAGGAGCCGATATTCCTACATTTGATTTGGGTGTTTTCTCAGAGAATTCACCCAAAAAGGCTTCAAAATCAGCTCATGCAGAAAAAGAGAACAAGCCCAGGCTTTCCCCTCGTGAAGATAGGGCAGAAGCTCATACAAAACAAAAGCACGATATTGATGCTGGTGAATCGTTGATACCTGTCAAATATGCAAAAAGGAAAGGCAAAGAGATTGATTTCGATGATGATTTCGTCGAAGAAGAAACTATCATTAAAGTTGCAAAAAAAGTTAGAGTGTCTCCTAATGTAAAACCTTCAAAAAAGAAGAAAGTTCAAAAATCTTCTAAAACTGTTCCCCAACAGTCTTTGGTGAAGGTAAACATTTAGTAGTTTCAACAATATATTTTTTTTTAAAGCTAAAAAACTTTGTTCTCATTCTTATTAATCAACATAATTTTTGTTTTTGTAGTTGTAGAAAATTTGTCTACATTGTGTAGATTTATTGTACATTTATGGTTTCTGATTGTAGATACATTGTTATATAAACATTTTGCCTGGTATTTACTCTGTTTTAAAGATTGTAGATAAATTGTAATATAATTGTAGTTATTTTGTGTTCTGTTTTTAACTCTATTTATCTGATTGTAGTTAAATTGTATTATAAATGTAGTTATTTTATTTTCTAGTTTTGAGCCTTATTTTAATAACTTTCTTTTTCTTTTGCTGCAGAATGGATCATTTTTTGTACCTCCTAATATTGATTATGGGATCATTAGGTTTCAGACATTATCCGGCCCCACTATTCTTGGCCAAATCAAGGATTTACTGTCTGAAAATGGTTTAAAGCTTTTTAAGAAGACATGTTTTGGTTATTTGCTTTCCTTGCCCAGCATATGTATGCAAAATCAAGCAATTCATCTTCTCATGAAGTATGAATTGAATGCATCTGGTTCCGACTTTTTTTCAACAGAGATAAAGGGTCAGAGGCTGAATTTTGGTTTGAGAGAGTTTGCCCTGATTAGTGGTCTGAGATATTTTACGGAAGTGACAGACTTTGGTTACACACCTACGTATGACAGTAAAATAATGAGAAGTTATTTTCCAAACAAGGAAAAAGTTGAAAAGTCATACTTAAAACAAATTGTAACCAGCCGTAGTTGGGTGAACGACGAGGATGCAGTCAAGTTGTGTATTCTATATCTCATAGAATTCTTCCTTTGTCCTTCAAAAAAAGACAATGCAGGGTTGATAGACCATTTTAGGTTCTATTTGGTGGACTCAGGACAGTATGCGAACTACGCATGGGGTAGTGAATCTTATACACAATTGCTTCAGTCTGTTAGGCACAAACTCAATCCTTCTGTTCATTTTTATGTCATTCGAGGTTTTGCACTAGCTATGCGAATATGGTTGTATGAGTGTTGCTCTACCGTCAATACTGATATAGCTACAAGGGTTGCTAATTTTATCCCTCGCATACTTAGCTGGTTAGCTAGTAAGGACAAGATATGGTTATCTGCAATTAAAGATAGAATGATCAAACCAACATGGATCAAGGTAAATGATTTTCACTTATGCGCAGACAATCTAATACAAATTATCTACAACTTTTATACATATTATGTCTAAGTCACTCTCATTTATTTTTTTCACTCAGTTCACCATCATAATTGAAGCACCAGAAGAGCTTTCAAGAATTAATTTGCCAGATAAAGTTGAATACATCCTTGAAGAAGTTGAAACCAAGTCTGAGCATCCGATAGATGCTGCATCTCCATCTGGACACAAGCAGGCAATTAGAATAGATGACAAGAAAGATATTCTAAAACAAATAAAAAAATTAAGAAAAGATGTTGACAAGGTAACATATATACATAATCCTAGATGGTTTCTTTAATTTATGTTGTGCAAATTATTTCGTTAACTCTCTATATTTTAATATGTAGGTTGGTTCAGATCTTGGATCTTTTAAGAAAGATGTTTTTGAAGAACTAGGTAGCATTCGACTGGTACTCAATGACTCAATCAAGGCTGTTTTACAGGCGATAAACAGTCAAAAAGATAACATTGATGCCAAGGTTTCATTTGAAATATATTCATTTTACACAACAGATTTTATCACGTCTAAGTTTATATTATCATTCATAAAGTATATAGCCTAACAAATTAAATGCCTGCAGTTTGCTGGGAGTTCTACAAAAAATGATGAGCACTCAAAAGAAAAGAACAATCAACACTTTCTGGGCAATAGTGATAAAACAGTGCATGCCAGCAGCAGTAAAACATGCATCTACAATATATCTACAATATATCTACATTATGCCTACAATATACCTACATATATATACATATCTATATTATGTCTATAATATATCTACCTATTGCCTAATTTTGTATCAACTAATATGCATTATATTTACAATTGTTTTCTTAGATACAGGGCACGTGAATGACATAGAAATTGAGAAGAATGTTCATGTACATGTTGATTTATCTTCCCAATTTGAAGGGGCGTTTGATGAAGAGAATGTAGGTATGATTTAGTATATGTTATCATCACATTTTACAATACATTTTGTATATCAGATGCAGGACAACATTTTAATAAATTTACTACATTTAAACTACAATTTGTATGCAGTGATGTTAGTGTTTAATACAAATTATCTACAATTTGATTGACTTAAACATATTTACTATAACAGTGAAGGAAGCTATGCCTGCAGAATCTCCAAAACAGGAAGCTACAATAAGCATTCCAGGAGAACAGAAGAATGAGGAGAAGGAGACAAAAATGCAATCTCCCATTCAAGAAGAGAATCTTATACAAGAAGGAGATGATTGCTGTGAAGAAGGAGGTGAACCAGCCGAGTACGTTAATGTAGGTGATTCGGACAACGACTCCAGATCTAAGAAAAGGGAAGTTACACTTGATGATTTTGAGCTGCCAGAGAACTTCCCCCAGATTGTTAAGTTCGGCGAGCTTAATAAAGATGAAACAACCCCTGTTCATCAAGGAAGATCAAGGCAGCCTGGAAAGCATGCCCGATCCCCCTTTCTCCCTTTTTACAGTTCTGGTGGGAGCACTTCTGTTGGACCTCCAATTTTCCTCATCAAGCATCCATTTACTGGAGTTATTGGCGAAGATGTTGATCCTGACTTGTTGGAAGAATTCAACAAGTGGTTGTACCTTGGTACCGATACAGTTTCAAAGAGGTTAGTTTATACAATTTGTTCGTATTTTTGAGTGCATTCATCTTTTGGATTTTCACTTGAATCTACATATTTATTGTAATTGCTATGTATTTAAATAGGAGGAAGGCGCCTTATTCTATAAACGATAACCAGCTTAAGCTGTGGTATGATCTTGGAGTGGAGAAAGTTGATAAAAAGGAGTGGTTTTATACTTTGGCACATCCAGGGCAAGTCCTCAACGATTCGGTAAACACATACGCTGTCAGAATTTAATGACTAGCTGTATTATTATGTCATCTCCAGATTTTGTAGTTTGTTTGTAGATATATTGAAGTTAAATTGTAGGAAGCATTGAGAACTAATGAAATCTATTTTTATGCAGCATATTGATATTATTTTATACTATTTGAGAAAGATAGGAAAGTATGGCCCTCAAAACAAGATACGGTTTACAACCACTGATTGTATCTTCAAGACTAGAATTGAACAAATTTATCAGAGGTACATCAATGCTCTTGCCGAAAAGAAGCTTGTTGTTGTCAAACCTCAGGACGTCGTATCAGAATACATATTGGGGTACAGGTTACTCGCAAATGTTGCATGGGATCAAGTTAATTTTGTGATTATGCCCATAAACATTGTGGAGAAATTTCATTGGTTGTTGGTTGTGTTTGACATTACCGATAGGGTTCTACATGTTTATGATTCTATGATCTCTTCACGAAATTATAACCTTGTTGAATCTGTTGTCAACAAGTTTGTTGTTATGATCCCCCTCTACTTGTCATGCACCAGCTGCTATGGCAAGCGTCAAGACATCAACCACAAGAACACAAAGGCATACATTGAAAAAGGTGTTACTGACCCTCTTGACATTCAGTGGTTGGTCGGTGAGTTACCCCAGCAAAACGAGGGATCATTGTATGAAAATGTTATTTTTCCTTCTATCTATTTAACAGATTTTATTTTACAATGAATGCTAAATCTTTTACCCTAATTTGTTTTTGCAGTTATTGTGGTGTATACGTGGCTGCATTTGTAGAATATGTCAGCATTAGAGAGCTAGCAGTTTCAAAGAAAGACCTTTCTGATATTGATTAACACTGTAGACGCTATGAAGCGCTACTTTGGGATTATGCTAGGAAGAAGCAATATACTGGTGCAATTAGTGAGGGTGAGGTGACTGGAAGATTAGGAAGAAGAAAAGGTGCACCAGCTGTGAACGAGAGAATACAAGTCCGGAAGAAGAAGAAGAATTAGTTGCCCTTTTCTGTAGAAAAATTATAGTTAGATTGTTTAGTTGTAGCTGTTTTGTAGTAAAGTTGTAGATAAATTGTTATCTAAGAACAAGTCAGTTGAAGTTTATTTGTAGCAGATTTGTGCTACAATTGTTTTACCCTATGTTTTGTTATTTTATCCAGGATACTACTACTTAGAATAGGAAACATCTGTTGTTATTTTTTTGGTTGAAAGTTGTTAGTACTTGATATCGTTATTGTTAGCATATAATTTCTTTACAATTTAACTATAATTATGTATTATACATACAAAAAATACATAATCCAATCAAGTTATGAAAGGCTGAAATTAATACACTCAGTAATTAAACAAAACAAATACAAACCAACTACATTAAGAGTTGAAAATATTTCATTATAGGAGACAGCCTTTATTCAATTTATCAACACAATTACACCTCAACTATAATTCTCCAGAACACCTCAACACAATTTATCAAAAAATCTTGTGACTTTATCAAATTTTATTTCCTCTTGGGAGCATTCTTACAAGATCTTTTGTTATGCCCTTCTAGTACGCAGTCGCCACATGAAACCTTGTACTTCTTTGCATTTACTTCATCATATGGTTTGTATCTTTATTTTTTAGGTCTTCCTGGCTGTCTTTTCCCGGTAGGTGGCATTACAACTTCTTCAAATATATGTTGTGGCACATTCCATTTGCTTTCATCAGGAAGTGGGTCTACTGGTATTTCATAAGTATGCAAGAGGCTCTCCCTCGTGTAATAAGGAGAACAATAGTTTTCATAAGACTCATTCATGTGCCATAAAGCCGCCAAAGCATGTGCACAAGGAAGTTCATCAAGCTGGAATTGTCCACAACTACATCTCTTATTTTGAAAACAAACAATATAGCGCTTCACACCATCTATCACTGTATGGATGTGATCTGTTGAAGCCCTCACCTAAAATTTCATTGCAAACACACAAAAAACTTGATGAAACATATACAAAATAACTACAATTATTGAACATTTTATCTACAACGACTGTATATATTTAGTTTGATGGAATAATTGATCCGATGTTATTGGATATAGCCTAGTCTCAGCTTCTGCGATAATGTCATGTTTTCCTCCAACTCTTTGTGTAACGATCTGGCCGGTCATTTTGAATATTTCAGCCCAGTTCCCCCATTTACTGCTCAATTTGTTCTTTACAATTATTACGTGACTTGCTAGGGTAATTCGTTCGGATCCGTTGAGGTTTCGGAATGAATTGAGACACTTAGTCTCAAAGATGAAAGCTTAAGTTGAAAAGTTTGACCGGATGATTCACTTATGTGTAAATGACCCCGGAATAGAGTTTTGATGATTCCAACAGCTCTGTATGATGATTATGGACTTAGGAGTATGTCTGGATAATTATTTGAAAGTCCGTAGTTAAATTTGGCTTGAAATGGCGAAAATAGGAAATTAAAAATTTGAAAGTTTGAACGGGGAGTTGACTTTCTGATATCGATGTTGGAATCATATTCTAGAAATTGGAATAGCTATATTATATCATTTATGACTTTTAAGCAAAATTTGAATTCATTCCGGATTGATTTGATATATTTCGACGCGAGGTATGAAAGTTGAAAGATTTAAAGTTCATTAAACTTGAATTGGGATATGATTCATGGTTTTAGTGTTATTTGATGTGATTTGAGGCATCGAGTAAGTTCGTATGATATTTTAGGACTTGTTGGTATATTTGGTTGAGGTCCCGAGGGCCTCGGGTGGATTTCGGATGGTTAACAGAATTTAAGTTGGATATTCCTAGAATGTTCGTCGCCGATTCTTCAAGAATAAGTGGTATCACATTAAGCAAATGAGCTCCAAATTCAGTTTTCATTGAAGCATTAGATCCGTATTTAAATTACGGAGCCATAACAAAAGGCATTGTAAAATTCGGACATCGTATGAGAGAGTTATGCCTATTTCCGTGTCAGGAATGATTTTTTGTCGCCGTCAGTGCCCAGGGTAGTGTGGGGTGCTATCCCTGGCGCTGGGACTGCTGGAAGTACTGGAAAGGGCGCCACAAGAAGCACCCCATGCCACCTGTGGTGCCACAAACGTAAAAACTCCATAAAACGTGGAGTTTTGCCATTTTTACTAATTTTTGAGTTTGGGGAGCCCAGTTTAGGCGATATTTGGGCGATTTTTACGGGAAAACATTGGGGTAAGTGTTCCTTATCCTATATTGATTATATTTCATGATTCCATATTCATTTACATAATGAATCCGTGAATTTATGCAAGAAAAATCAGATTTTTATAAAATCTTCGAAAAATATAAAATGAAGATTTGAAGGTCAATCCGATGTCGGAATTTGATAATTTTTTTGTGGTTGGACTCGTATCGGAACGGGTGTTCAGATTTTGTAAGTTTTGTCAGATTTCGAGACGTGGGCCTCTCTGTCAATTTTTAGAGCAGAGTTGAGAATTTTTTTAAATTGTTAAATTGTAAGCATTAGAGTTAGTTATGATTAATTTGCATGTTGTTCGAATAGATACGAGTCGTTTGGCTTGAATTGAGGAGATAGGAAGGCGTATGGAGGTTGATACGCATGAAATGGAATTTTCAGAGTATTGTAAAGCTTGCTCAGTATCGGATTTGGCTTGTTCGAGGTAAGTAACTCTTCTAATCTTGGAGCTGAGGGTATAAACCCTGAATTATACGTGTTATGTGTTTGGTGTTGAGGTGACTCACATGATAGGTGATGGGCGTGTGGGAGTGCACCATGTGAACTGTGATTCCGTTATTCCTGTGGAACTATGTAGTTATCTGAACTTATCTGAAATCATGGAAATCTCTACGTACTAGAGCTATTGAGCTGAGAATCATGTTAAAATCATGTTGAGGCTATATGCCAGTATTATTGAGACCCACAGAGGTCATATTGTTGTTGAATTTATTTAAATTGAAATTTTAAAACTCATTCATGTTCATTCATTTAATATCATCTCTCAGTCTCTGTTGTTATTTATTGATTCATCATATCATCATTTTGGGCTAGTTTCATGATATCGTGAGCCCGAGAGATTGGAGAGATTGATGACTGAGTGAGGCTGAGGGCCTGATTATGAGGATAATTATGGGATCGGTCTGCACGTCATAGCAGGCAATATTGGCTTTATATACTTTATTATTATGGGATCGGGCTGCACGCCGTAGCAGGCTAGATTGGCTTATTATAGCACGTGAGATGTCCGTGTGGATACGTATATTGATACTATAGCACGTGAGTTGTCCGTGCAGCACATGAGTTGTCCATGCAGATTATAGCGCTTGGGCTGAAGGAGCCCCTCCAGAGTCTGTACACACCCCCAATGAGTGCAGGTACCTACTGAGTGCGAGTGCCGAGTGCGAGTGCCGAATGCCGAGTGACTTGGGAGGAATGAGTGACTGTGAGGATTGAGTGACTGGGAGGACTGAGTGACTATGAGGATTGAGTGACTGGGAGGACTGAGTGACTAAGAGGATTGAGTCACTAGGAGGTCTGAGTGAAATGATACTCTGAGAGTATGCATATGGTTTTATCATTGAGGTGCATCGCAGTGACATGCACACTTGACATACATGCATAGAGATGCATTTTTTTCATGTTGTACGGTATCACGTCATTCATGACTTCTCACACATATTGGCATATGGGCATATTGATGCATTTTCCACTGGCTATGTGGAAAGAAAATGAAACATCTTATTTATTGTTGAAAGGAATTTTGGAAAAATTACTGTTTCAAACTTACTCATATTTTTGGCAACTTCAGTAAAAGACTTGAGTTTTTACTCATACACTTGAAAGGCAAAGCTATTTTCAGAAATCATGATTAAGTTGATCATGTTATTGTTGAATTATTACTTGTGCTGCTTTAAATTATATTGTTATGAAATGTTGTTGGCTATATGTATTGGACCACGACTTGTGTTCCCGCTCGTCACTACTTTCAACCTAAGGTTAGGTTTGTTACTTATTGAGTACATGGGGTCGGTTATACTCATACTACACTTCTACACCTTGCGTGCAGATATTGGATGTTCATGTTGCTGTGATCGACGGGAGCTGGATTGAAGATGTACCTGTGTTCCGGTCATAGCTGCCTCTTGTTCATGGTAGCCTTAGATTTATAAGAATCTGTTTATGTACACTTCGAACAGATAATGTGTTTATTTCATACCAGTTTTGTAAATACTAATCTTAGAAGCTCATGATTTGTACTACCAGTCCTTGGGGTGTTTAATAAGGTCAGTTAAATATTATTTGAATCAGATATTTGTAAATTGGCTTGCCTAACAGGTTGGGTTAGGTGCCATCACGGCTAGTTGGATTTTGGGTCGTGACAAGTTGGTATCAGAGCTCTAGGTTCATAAGTTCTATAAGTCATGAGCAAGTGTCTAGTAATGTCTTGCGGATTGGTGTGATGACGTCCATACTTATCTTCGAGAGACTACAGGGAATTTAGGATAATTTCCCATCTTTCTTTCCTTATCGTGCGGAATTGATTCAGCTTGAAACATAACTCTTTGAATTCCTTCCACGCATTTGTGTGCGCATGTGAGCGCTCAGTATCAGTTGTGCATCACTGACTTGTGATTCTATGAATGAGGTTCGAGATGTGTATTATGTGTTTTAGTGATAGGCCAATCTAGAAGACTTGAGGCCAGGTTTAGACCGCAGCTTAGGCTCGGTAGCTTCAATTATGTGAACTTGTACATTTGGACTCATATATTCGGTAATGTCCCTATGAGTGGAATTTGTGGATCGATGAATGGTTGAATGGATATATGAGGAGTATGATGTGACTGCGGGATGTGTCCAAATGGTTCGAATATGACGAAAAGAGTTTGTTTGTGATGTAAAAAAGGCTACTGGTGCTTGATTTCTATCTTGATGTGACGTATAGTCTCGAGTTATGAGTGTATTGAAAGATTTTTTATGTTGTTTAAATGTGGAATGAAGTAGATTTTTCAACTCTTCTAACTGGACAGGGCTGTGCGAAGTCTATCTTGAATCACCTTAACCTTTTCCAAGGCATCCTGAACCAAGTCCGCACCCAATAATCTGGCCTCGCCGGGCTCGAACCAACCCACTGGGGACCTACACCGCCTACCATACAGAGCCGTATACGGTGCCATCTAAATGCTGGACTGATAACTATTGTTGTAAGAAAACTCCGAAAGTGGAAAGAATGGTCCCAAGCACCCCCAAAATCTATCACACATGCACGGAGCATATCCTCTAATATCTGAATAGTACGCTCGGACTGCCCATTGGTCTGAGGGAGAAATGTTGTGCTCAACTCAACCCGAGTACCCAACTCATGTTGTACAGCTCTCCAGAACCGTGATGTAAAATGCATACCCCGGTCAGAGATAATAGATATCGGTACGCCATGAAGCCTGACGATCTCATGGATGTAGATTTGAGCTAGCTGCTCGAAAGAATAGGTAGTCATCACAGGAATGAAATGAGCCAACTTGGTCAGCCTATCCACAATCACCCAAAGCTGTCTTGAGCTTCTGAAAGCTCTCCTCACATTCCTCTGTCCACCTAAACGGAGCACACTTCTGGGTCAGCTTGGTCATAGGTGCTGCAATAGATGAGAAACCCTCTACAAATTGACGGTAATACCCCGCCAAACCAAGAAAACTTCGAATCTCTGTAGTTGAGGACGATCTGGGCCAACTTTGCACTGCTTCAATATTCTTCGGATCCACCTGGATCCCCTCACTCGATATTATATAACCCAAGAATGCCACTGAGTCTAGCCAAAACTCGCACGTTGAAAATTTTGCATATAACTCTTTTCTCTTAAGGTATGAAGCGCAGTCTCGGGTGCTGCTCATGATCCTCCCGACTCCGGGAGTATACAAGGATGTCTCCAACGAACACAATGATGAATGAGTCAAGATAAGGCTGAAATACACTGTGCATCAAGTGCATAAAAGTTGTTGGGATATTGGTCAGCCCAAAAGACATAACAAAAAACTCATAATGACCATATCTGGTCCTGAAAGCCGTCTTCGGGATATCTGGCTCCCGAATCTTCAACTGATGATATCCTAAATGTAAGTCAATCTTGGAAAACACTCTGGCACCCTATAACTGATCAAATAAGTCATCAATACAAGGCAATGGATACATGTTCTTCACTGTGACATTGTTTAACTGGCGGTAATCAATACACATCCGCATAGAACCATCCTTCTTCTTCACAAATAAGATAGGAGCACCCCAAGGTGCACACTGGGCCGAATGAAGCCCTTATCAAGCAATTCCTGTAATTTCTCCTTCAACTCCTTTAACTCAGGAGGAGCCATATGATATGGAGGAATAGAGATGGGCTGAGTGCCCAGCAACAAATCAATGCCAAAATCAATATCTCTATCGTGGCATGCCCGGAAGATCAGATGGAAACACATCTGGAAAGTCCCTCACTAATGGAACTAACTCAACTGCAGGGGTATCAACACTGACATCTATCACATAAGCTAGATACGCGTCATACCCCCTCTGTCACGACCCAAAATCCTACCACATGAGTCGTGATGGCACCTAGTCTCTAAGACTAGGTAAGCCGATTTCCATTACATTTTTGAAGCCATTTTTTTTTTTTGAAACTAAGTAATAAAAACTAACAGCGGAAAAAATTATAATATACAACCTCCCAAGACTGGTAGTACTGAGTCACAAACTCTAATTTAATACATAGAATGATCACGAGGACCGAATATACAATATTGTTTGATTACAAGTTAACAGTACAATGAAATGAAAAGACTCCAAGGGACTGCGATGACCAAGCAGCTCTACCTTGAATACTTACTATCCCGCTTTAATTCTGCTCAAGTCCGTTATCTTCAATACCTGGCTCTGCACAAAATGTGTAGAAGTATAGTATGAGTACGCCACGGTCGGTATCCAGTAAGTATCAAGACTAACCTCAATGGAGTAGAGACGAGGTATAGTCAAGACACCCACTAGTCTAATAACCTGTGCAATATAATATACAAAATAATCGGAAATAAATAATAATAAAGGCAGGATAAAACAACCATTTATATGCACAACAGACAACAAGAATACCATTAATATCACTCAACAATTAATAAACACAATTACACCCAATTAAATCAAGTCCTTCAAATAAATGTCTTTCACATATAATTCTTTCAGATAACCCTCTTTTAAATATAATTTTCTGAAATAATTATTTTTCAAATATAATTCTTTAAATAAATCTTTTCAAATATAATTTCCTCAAATAAATATCTTTCAAATACAATTCTTTCATATAATACTTTCTAAGTAAAAATCCTTCCAAATAAATATTTTGAATATAATTCTTTCAATTAAAAAGTCATCATGTGTCACCTCATTTTATAACCATCAAAATATGGGTCTCAGCCCATTTTCATATTTTTTGTAAACGCGGGTCTCAGCCCATTTTTATATTTTCACGGCACCTCATGCCCATAGTTAAATCATCATATTTCCCCGGTACCTCGTGCCCTCATTTCATATCACAACTGCACGGACAATTCACGTGCCAATTATCATTATCATTTCATCACAGCACCTCATGCCCACATTTCATATTACAACTGCACGGACAATTCACGTGCCAAATATCCTCAGTATTTACTCACGGCATCTCGTGCCCGCATTTTAATTTTTAATCCGCCTGGCAATAGCCACAGGTTCTCAATTTCAACATAAAACAGATCGTTATCAATGTACTATCAACAAGACCAATTGCACAAGGCATAAAAATAAACACAAGAAAAATCACAACATCACATAAAAATCATCAACACCACAACCCCACATCATCACATATCATCCCTGACAATAGCCACCCATATGGCTCCTATTGTCACCCTTATCACTCCTATAGCCACCCTTATCGCTCCGCCCAGACAATATCAATAGCCACCCTTATCACTCATATTGCCACCCTTATCACTCCTATAGCCACTTTTATCGCTCCGCCTAGACAATACCAATAGCCACCCTTATCGCTCATATTGCCACCCTTATCGCTCCTATAGCCACCCTTATCGCTCTACCCAGACAATATTCCAACAAACACAACAGTGAAATGCCACCCTTATAACCACATAATATCAACGGTGAAATGCCACCCTTATCTCCCCAAAATAAAAACTCACACAACACAACAATTTACCCGGAAAATTATCACAGCAACATAACAAAATCAATTCATATCACAATTTTTTCCAATGGCCACAACCAAATTCCAAAGCTACAACCAAGTCAATTAATTTCACAACAAATAGCCAAAAGCAATCAATAGAGATAGAAATTACTCAACATAAAGCAAAGTCTTCATAAAAATCAAATTCTTAATAATCATATAAACACCTCTTCTTAAGCTCATTTAATTAATTATTTGCATAGGGAAAAATCCAAAATGAAATTAAATTCCCATAATTATCAACCAGCAAATTCACGAAATTTCATAAATAATCAAATAACAATCGCATCACATTGTCATATAACAACGGAGTCAACAACAAGGATTTAGGCACGACAAGTAGATGATTAAATATATGCCAACAATTATCCAATTTACTACACAATATGCTCTAGACTTTAACTCAATAAAATTTGCACATATAAATCAAGTACGTACTCGTCACCTCGCGTACATGATTTTCAATTACACAAATTTCACATAAGACTCAATGCCTAAGGGAAAATTCCCCCACTCGAGGTTAAGCAAGACACTTACCTCTTTGAAGTTATGCCGATATTTTAAAATTGCCTTCTTGCTTGAATTGACCTCCAGACCGCTCAAATCTATCCAAATTAATTGTATAACTTCATTAAAATTCATCGAAAATAATTCCGGATAATAATATGTCGACTTAAAATTTTATTCACAAAAGTCAACGCGGGACGCGCCTCTCGGAACCCGACATATTTTTTATGAAATCAGAACACCCATTCCGATACGAGTTCAACCATACCAATTTTATCGAATTCCAATAACAACTCGACTTCCAAATCTTAAATTTTTGTTTTTGGAAGATTTTACAAAAATCTTGATTTTTCCTCCATTAAATCCGAATTAAATGATGGATTCAAAGACATAATCATGAAAATTAATCAAAACTGGATAAGAATTACTTACCCCAAACACCCACGCAAGAATTTCTCCAAAAATCACCTTCTACCGAGCTCCAAATTTGATTTTGAGTTATGAACTCAAACCCCCGTTTTGGGGACTTTTAATTCTGCCCAGATAAGCCTTCTTTGCGTTCGCGACCATTGCTTCGTGTTTGTGAAGGCCAAAACCCAAATGCCTCAAATCCTTCATCGCGTTCATGACCTCTTCGTCGCGTTCGCGAAGGCCAACTATTTTTGCCCAATCATTTCCTCATCGCGTTCGCGAACTCCTCGTCGCGTTCACGATGACCATCTGACCAACTCCTTCGCATTCGCGTTCCACTCTTCGCGTTCGCGAAGTCCAAACGACCCCAGGCCCCAATCTTCCTTTCTTATTCGCGTTCACATTGCCTGGGCCGCATTCGCGAAGACTTGCCCTGCTCCTTCTTCACGTTCGCATCCACATCTTCGCGTTCGCGAAGGCCAAACCATCAGTCCCTCAAATTCCTCTTCGCGAACGCGGGACTCCCTACGCGTTCGCAAAGAAGGAAATCAGACTTCAGCAACAGTAGTACAAACAGCTCCAATTTGGTCTGAAAACACCCCGAAACACACTCGAGCCCCTCGGGACCTCAACCAATAATACCACATCAAACAACGCCGGAATTACAAATCGCGCATCGAACCGAATTATAAGTTTTCAAATCTTTCAACTTTTATATTTTGTGCCAAAACGTATCAAATCAATCCGGAATAACTTCAAATTTTGCACACAAGTCATAATTGACGTAAGGGATCTATTCCCTTTTCCGGAATCGAAATCCGACCTTGTTATCAAAATTCACCCATCGGTCGGACTTTTCCAAAATCTTATATTTTCCAACTTTCGCCAAAACGTGTCGAATTGTCCTACGGACTTCCAAATCCAAATCCGAACATACGTCTAAGTTCGAAATCATCATACGAAGCTATTGCCATCATCGAAATTCCATTCTGGGGTCGTTTGCTCAAAAGTCAACTCCTCGGTCAACTCTTTCCATTTAAGCTTCAAAAATGAGAATTTTTCTTTAAATTAAATTTTGAATCTTCCGAAAACCAAACTCGACCACACACGCGCGTCATAATACATATTGTGAAGCTTATCGAAACCTTAAGTCACTGGACGGGGCGTAATTTCCTAAAACGACAAGTCAGGTCGTTACACCCTCTCAACCATTCGTTGAGCTTTAAGAAAAAGAAATAACTCTGCTAGGAGTATACTCTAAGGTACCTCTCCACTCTAATCGCGGTAAACCTGGCATAGCTAGTGTCATGGTCTTATTGTGACAATCAAGAATAGCATAATGGGGTGACAACCAGTCCATGCCCAAAATAATATCAAAGTCCACCATGCTGAGCAATAATAAATCGGCTCTGGTCTCAAAACCACTAAGAGCAATCAAACAAGACCGATACACGCGGTCCACAACAAGAGAATCTCCCACAGGAGTAGAAACATAAATAGGGAAACTCAAAGAATCCCGAGATACGCACAAATACGGGGCAAAATAAGAGGACACATAAGAATATGTAGAGCCTGGGTCAAATAATACCGACGCATCTCTATGAGAGACCGGAACAATACTTGTAATAACAGAATCAGAAGCAATTGCCTCTGTACGAGCAGGAATCGCAAAGTATCTGGCCTGGCCTCCCCCTCTAGTGCGACCTCTACCTCCCTGACCTCCACCTCGAGCTGGCGGAGCAGGTGGGGTGGCAGTTGGTGCTGTAATCATAGCCTGAGGACCCGGTGGAGCACGCTGTGGCTGACAAGTCGGTGGAGGTGCACCCCTCCTAATCCTGGGGTAATCCCTCACCACATGACGAGTGTCGCCACACTAAAAATAAGCTCTTGGAGGGCGTGGCTGCTGTGACTGGCTCGGGCCAGGTCTGCTGGACTGGCCACTAGGAACACCCCGTGCAGGAGGCACACTAGATACTGGCGGTGCATAATAAGGCTCCTGGGGCCTAGAAGGAGCTGGAACACCGCTGGCAGCTAGAAGAGCTGAATGAACGGGGTGGCTCACATAACCCCTACCATGGCGAGCTACTGGGACACGAGCCACAGAATAATAACCAGTATCTCGAGACCTCTTGGCCTCCCTCTCCTCTCTATCCCGAGCAAACATGCCCTCAAATCTCCTGGCAATACTCACAATCTGCGGATAATAAATATCCATCTCCAACTCCCTGTCCATACTACTACAGATGTTGGGGTGGAGTCCCTCAATAAACTGTTGAACCCTCACTCGAACTGTGGCAACTAAGGTCGGTGCATGTCGGGCCAAATAGCTGAAACAGACTGCATACAATAACATAGTCATAGCACCCTGGCACAGCTGCTCAAACTCTGCGCGCCATGAGTCCCTGAGGCTCTGAGGGACATACTCCCTCAAAAACATATTCGAGAACTGAGTCCATGTAAGTGAAGCTACCTTAGCCGGACCACCCAACTCATAAGCACGCCACCACTGATAGGCTGCTCCTCTAATCTGGAATATAGTAAAAGAAATCTTGCTCGTCTCCGCTACACCCATAGTACGGATAATACGATGACACTCCTCCAGAAAACCCTGAGCATCATCTGTAGCCAATCCGCTGAAGGTAGGTGGGTGGTACTTCTTGTACCTCTCAAGTCTGAGCTGCTCCACCTCAGAAGTTGCTGCCCTAATCTTAGGCTGAGCTGGAGCTACCGGCTGCATTGGTACAATCTCTAGAACTTGGTCGACCTGAACCCGCTGTTCTGGAGTACCGGTGATGGGAGTCTGTGCTCCTCCCCTGGCCTAAGATGTGGCAGGAGCAAGTGGAATCAATCCAACCTGAGCTAAGGTGTTGAACATGCTCAGAAACTGGGCTAGAGTCTTCTGGAGGGCTGGTGCAGCAACTGGTATCTCAGGTGTCTGCCCTCCAGCTGGAACTACTGGGGGATCCTCTAAAGCAGCTCGTGTGGGTGCTCTGGCTACACCACGTGGACGTCCTCGGCCTCTACTCCAACCCCGGCCTCTCTCATCTCTAGCAGGGGGAGCGGATGCCTGTTCATCCGATTCGCTTGTACGTGTCCTCACCATCTGTGAGAGAATAGAATACAGAAGTTTAGAATCTTTGAAGTCAACATTTTTTTGCACGATAAGAAATCAAAGTAGTGAAATTTTCCTAACAGCTCCATAGCCTCCCGAATATAAGTACAGACGTCTCCGTACCGATCCGCGAGACTCTAATAAACCGGCTTGTGACTCACGATACCTAAGAACCTAGAGCCCTGATACCAACTTGTCACGACCCAATTTACCCTCCGTGTGACATCGTGACGACACATAGTCTCTACAACTAGGTAAGCCTAATATTTTTGTGAAATAATGAAATAAAAATATAAATTTAACCAACTATTCAAAAACACACAACAATCCCAAAACCTGGAACATCGTGAATCACAAACTACAGGAGGAAAATCTAGTGTCTCTATACATCATAGTCTATCAAAATAAAATATAGAAGATAATGGACATAGGGAAGAGTAGAAGGGGACTCCGAAGTCTACGGACGCGGCAGATATACCTTGAAGTCTCCAAAGCTGTCCTGGCTCACTGATAGTGCGGCTGATAAGGAGCACCTGGATCTGCACACGAAAAACATGTGCAGAGAGTAGCATGAGTACACCACAATCGGTACCTAGTAAGTGCCAAGCCTAACCTCGGTCGAGTAGTGACGAGGTCAGGTCAGGTCCCTACTGGTAAATATATAATAAAATAAGATAGAGTGTAATACCGCAATGAAATAAAGGCTGAAAACTAACAACAATGAAATCATAGAAGGTATCAGCTCGGTACACATAAACACAACAGGGGATCTCCCGAGATACCGTCTCGTAGTCCCAAACGTAAATGTGCAGTACAGGGGGATCTCCCAGAATACCGTTCCGTAGTCTCAAAGTAAATATGCAGTGCAGGGGGATCTCTCGGAATACCGTTTCGTAGTCCCAAAGTAAATATGTAGTACAGGGAGATCTCCCAGAATACCGTTCCGTAGTCCCAAAGTAAATATACAGCGAAAATAATAGAATTCAATAATTACGGCACAAAATTCCACAATTCAACCTAAGTAACAGTTAAGGAAAGATAGGTAAATTCACTAAACATGTTGCATGTAGTTCAAGTAAACGGTTAAGGCAAGTAGACATGCTATTCTAATCTACCAGGATACTACACATGCTGATGAAATTCAAATAAGAAAGAAATCAGGTTATTACTTAGTAAAACAAATCGGGTTTTTACACAATTAGCCTGTGTACGTACTCGTCACCTCACGTACACGGCGCTCATATATCAAAAATAGTACAAAGCTTACGGGGAGTTTCCCTCACACAAGGTTAGGCAAGCCACCTACCTCGAACCAAGCTAAATCAATACGTAAGAATGCTTTTTCCACGAATATCCGGCTCCGAATGGCCCAAATCTAGCCAAAAGCAATTACATATCATAAATACAACCATAATAGACTCATCTAATTAATGAAATCAATACTTTAACGAAAATTCCGAAATTAACTCAAACTTCGCCCGTGGGGCCCACATCTCGGAATTCGGTAAAATTCATAAAATACGAACACCCATTCACTCACGAGTCTAACTATATAAAAATTATTCAAATCTGACCACAAATCCCCTTTCAAAACTCGAAATCTTTGTTGAAGAAGTTCTTCCAAATTGTTCCCAATTTCAACCCCAAAATCCAAAATTAAATGATGAAATCAACCATAGATTAGTGGGATATAACCATAAAGGAGTTAAGAATCGTTACCCAAATGATATCTCTGAAAACTCCCTCAAAATCTCGTCCAAATCTGAGCTCCCTATCTCAAGCATCCCTTCTTCGCGAACGCGGCCACACCGTCGCATTCGCGAAGCACAAAATTGCTTCGGTCCAAAATCCTTCATCATGAACGCGATGATCTACTCACGAACGTGAAGGTTACTTAGCTCGACCCTACGCGAACGCGGAAATAGCATCGCGAGCATAGGCAAAATGGCCTGGAGACTCAGTCGACCAACTTCCTCAACGCGAACGCGAGACCTCATCGTGAACGCGTAGACCAATTACCTCAGAGCTTCGCAAACGGGGGATATCCATCGCGAATGCGAAGCACAAATCCCACCTGCCACTAGATCCTCTTCGCAAACGCGAGAACCATGTCGCGAACGCGTAGCCTCAAGGTTCCACACCTTCACGAACATGAGAACAACATCGCGAACACGAAGAGTAATTCAGCTGCCCTTCCTAGATTCCTTACGTGAACGTGAGAACTCCCTCGCTAACGCGATAAAGAAAATGCCTGCAACAAAACACTAGAAATCTGCTATCTTCCAAAGTCCATAAGTGAGCCGTTAAGCATCCGAAACTCACCCGAGGCCCCTGGGACCTCGACCAAATATACCAACCAATCCTAAAACACCATACAAACTTAGTCGATCCCTCAAATCAAATCAAACAACGCTAAAATCATGAATCACCCTCCAATTCAAATTTAAAGAACTTGAAACTTCAAAATTCTACAACCGATGCCGAAACCTATCAAACCACGTCTGATTGACCCTAAATTTTGCACACAAGTCATATTCAACATTACGGACCTACTCCAACTTTCAGAATCGGAATCCAATCCCGATATCAAAATTTTCACTATCGGTCCAAAGCTCCAAAAAATTGACTTTCGCTAATTCAAGCCTAAATAAGCTACGGACCTCCAAAACACAATTCGGACACGCCCCCAAGTCCAAAATCACCTAACGGAGCTAACGGAATCAACGGAACTCCATTCCGGAGTCATCTTCACACAGTTTCGACTATGGTCAAAATCCTAAGACTTAAGCTCCCGTTTTAGGGACTAAGTATCCCAAAACACTCCAAAAACCAAAACGACACCTCCCGGTAAGTCACAATAGCATAAATAATTATGAAAGAAGCAGTTAAATAGGGGATCGGGGCTATAACTCTCAAAACAACCGGCCGGGTCATTACAAAGGCAACCTGGAAAGCATGCCCGATCCCTTTTTCTCCCTTTTTACAGTTCTGGTGGGAGCACTTCTGTTGGACCTCCAATTTTCCTCATCAAGCATCCATTTACTGGGGTTATTGGAGAAGATGTTAATCCTGACTTGTTGGAAGAATTCAACAAGTGGTTGTACCTTGGTACCGATACAGTTTCGAAGAGGTTAGTTTATACAATTTGTTCATATTTTCGAGTGCATTCATATTTTGGATTTCCACTTGAATCTACATATTTATTGTAATTGCTATGTGTTTAAATAGGAGGAAGGCGCCTTATTCTGTAAAAGATAACCATCTTAAGTCGTGGTATGATCTTGGAGTGGAGAAAGTTGATAAAAAGGAGTGGTTTTATACTTTGGCACATCCCGGGCAAGTCCTCAATGACTCGGTAAACACATACCCTGTCAGAATTTAATGACTAGTTGTATTATTCTGTCACCTCCAGATTTTATAGTTTTTTTGTAGATATATTGTAGTTAAATTGTAGGAAGCATTGAGAACTAAAGAAATCTATTTTTATGCAGCACATTGATGTTATTTTATACTATTTGAGAAAGAGAGGAAAGTATGGTCCTCAAAACAAGATACGGTTTACAACCACTGATTGTATGTTCAAGACTAGAATTGAACAAATTTATCAGAGGTACATTAATGCTCCTGCCGAAAAGAAGCTTAATGTTGTCGGATGTCGTATCAGAATACATATTGGGGTATAGGTTACTCGCAAATGTTGCATGGGATCAAGTTGATTTTGTGATTATGCCCATAAATATTGTGGAGAAATTTCATTGGTTGTTGGTTGTGTTTGACATTACCGATAGGGTTCTATATGTTTATGATTATATGGTCTCTTCACGAAATCACAACCTTGTTGAATCTGTTGTGAACAAGTTTGATGTTATGATCCCCCTCTACTTGTCATGCACCGGCTTCTATGGCAAGCGTCCAGACATCAACTACAAGAACACAAAGGCATATATTGAAAAAAGGTGTTACTGACCCTCTTGACATTCAGTTGTTGGTCAGTGAGATACTCCAGCAAAAAGAGGGATCACTGTATGAAAAAGCTGTTTTTCCTTCTATCTATTTAACAGATTTTATTTTACAATGAATGCTAAATCTTTTCCCCTAATTTTTTTTTTGCAGTGACTGTGGTGTATACGTGGCTGCATTTGCAGAATATGTCAGCAACGGAACGGCGAGGCCTTGTGCAAGTAGCGCCGCAAGGTGCCGTGCGCATGGGGCTAAGCTCAGTACGTTCCGATTGCCATCGATTGTTGCGGGCAACATCGGGAGGCGACATCGCTCGTGGCGACTGATGGCTTTTGGCAACGGAACGGCGAGGCCTCGTGCAAGTAGCGCCGCAAGGTGCCATGCGCATGGGGCTAAGCTAAGTACGTGCCGGTTGCCATCGGTTGTTATGGGCAACATCGGGAGGCGACATCGCTCGTGGTTGGAGAGCTAGCAGTTTCAAAGGAAGACCTTTCTGATATTGATCAACATCGTAGACGCTATGGAGTGCTACTTTGGGATTATGCTAGGAAGAAGCAAGATATTGGTGCAGTTAGTGAGAGCAAGGTGACTGGAATATTAGGAAGAAGAAAAGGTGCACCAGCTGTGAACGAGAGAACACAAGTCCGAAAGAAGAAGAATTAGTTGCCATTTTTTGTAGAAAAATTGTAGTTAGATTGTTTAGTTGTAGCTGTTTTTTAGTAAAGATGTAGACAAATTGTTATGTAAGAACAAGTCAGTTGAAGTTTATTTATAGCAGATTTGTGCTACAATTGTTTTACCCTATGTTTTGTTATTTTATCCAGGATACTGCTACTTAGAATAGGAAACATTTGTTGTTGTTTTTTTTTTTGGTTGAAAGTTGTTAGTACTTGATATTGTTATTGTTAGCATATAATTTCTTTACAATTTAACTACAATTATGTATTATACATACAAAAAATACATAATCCAATCAAGTTATGAAAGGCTGAAATTAATACACTCAATAATTAAACAAAACAAATACAAACCAACAACATTAAGAGTTGAAAATATTTCATTATAGGAGACAGCCTTTATTCAATTTATCAACACTATTACACCTCAACTATAATTCTCCAGAACACCTCAACACAATTTATCAAAAAATCTTGTGACTTTATCAAATTTTATTTCCTCTTGGGAGCATTCTTACAAGATCTTTTGTTATGCCCTTCTAGTACGCAGTCGCCACATGAAACCTTGTACTTCTTTGCATTTACTTCATCATATGGTTTGTATCTTTATTTTTGAGGTCTTCCTGGCTGTCTTTTCCCGGTAGGTGGTATTACAACTTCTTCAAATATATGTTGTGGCACATTCCATTTGCTTTCATCAGGAAGCGGGTCTACTGGTATTTCATAAGTATGCAAGAGGCTCTCCCTCGTGTAATAAGGAGAACAATAGTTTTCATAAGACTCATTCATGTGCCATAAAGCCGCCAAAGCATGTGCACAAGGAAGTTCATCAAGCTGGAATTGCCCACAACTACATCTCTTGTTTTGAAGACAAACAATATAGCGCTTCACACCATCTATCACTGTATGGATGTGATCTGTTAAAGCCCTCACCTAAAATTTCATTGCAAACACACAAAAAACTTGTTAGAAACATATACAAAAAAACTACAATTATTCAACATTTTATCTACAATGATTGTATGTATTTAGTTTGATGGAATAATTGATTAGATGTTATTGGATATAGCTTACTCTCAGCTTCTGCGATAATGTCATGTTGTCCTCCAACTCTTTGTTGTATTTTTTTCCAAGGTATGTAAATGTACCCTTTGCTTTCAATAACTTTTCATTAGTCCAACGTTCAAGAAGAGTCCGCATGTACTCTAATAGTTTTACTATCGGCAGCTCTTTTGCATCTCTTGTTACCGCATTCAATGACTCTGAAATGTTTGATGTCATCGTCTAAGTTCTGTTCACCATAGCATGTACTCGAGACCATCTGTGATAGCCAATATCGTATAGGTATGCTTTAACATGTGTGTCGATCTCTTCAATCTTTGACATTCTTTCATTAAATTCATCAAGCGTGTATGATCGTGCCATGGCAAAGTACAATTCGCTTAACTTTAGACGATCCTTCTTGAACTTTGACCTTATATTTGTCCAAATATGCCACATGCAAGCATAATGTGGCATGCCGGTATAAACAATAGATGTTGCCTTCAAGATACTCTCATTCTGATCCGAAACAACACACATATTTGGTTTTCACCATATGCATGTTTGAATTGCTCAAAAAACCACTTCCATGCATCATTTTCTGAATCAACAATAGCGTATGCCAGTGGTAATATGCTACCTATCATATGTGGAAAAAAGAAATTCAATTTCCATAATAAAACCGTAGAGGATAAAAAATACATACAAAAAACAAATTTACAATAATATTTCTACAATAAATCTACAATACTTGCTGCATCCATTGTGCTAGCTGTAAGCATTATTCTCCTGTATGCCGACTTCAAGAAGGTCCCATCAACTATTACAACTGGCCTACAATATTCCCAACTATTGATTGGCGTACTTAGCATAACAAATGCGTACAAGAAACAACCATCGTCAGTCTTCTGCAATTTAACTACTGACCCCGGATAAGTGTTCTCCAGAATATACAAATAACTAGGCAATCGACTGTAGGAGTCAGCAGGATGACCTCTCAAAAATTCCAAAACCTTTTCCTTTGCTCTCCAAGCTTGCATGTATGTTAAGTTCATGCCGTGTTCAGACAACATATCAGTTTGTATGTCTTTTGGTGTGTAAATTATCTTAGGATCCGCATATTTTGTTATAACCATGCTACCAACTACCATGACAGTAGGTTTGCGTTGTATGTATGTATTGTCCATCAAAGAGCATGTGTGCAATCTATTGAATTTTCGAACCTTGAACAATGTTGAATCATTTATGCTGGTGGACTTGAAGTGCCATGTACAATTGTCCCCAACACATACCAGGCAGTAGCTACAGAATAAAAATAATTTAAAGAATGTTATGAAAAATGTAGCTACAAAATAATAGGCTGTTTAAGCATAAAAATCTTATATTTAATAATTTATATACAAAAAAAACTATAAATTATATACAATTTGTATACAATAATATTACAAACTATAAAAATAAACAACAAATTAAACAAATATATGATTTTTGACCATTGAACTGTTCCTACCTTCTAGCACTAGACCTTTTCACCCTAAGTTGGAACTTGTTCATGACAGAATAATGCTCCATTGCACTGGCAATTATTTGCTTGTCTTTGTATACTTGACCTACTTCAATAACACTTGGTGTATGTTCTGTTATGATGATACTTTCATATTTCATTATCTCCGGAGATGTTGGCATATCAATCAACTTCAGTATTACAGATGAATCTGCAATCAATCAAAGCTAACTACAGTTTTGACATATATTGTAGATAGTTTGTAGTAAAATTGTAGAACACGTGAAATTCAATACTTTTATATTCATAACAGTTGAACTACACTTGTTATGTAGTTTTTTGTAGCAATATTGTAGAAAAAGTGAAGAACGCATGAAATATAAACAAACATCACCACTGATATAACAGAGCAAACCTGCAATTGTGTTCGAATTAGAGATATTGCATTCCAAATTAAAATCACGCACTGTTATACATAGTGGATACATTTCTAAGCTTTTGTTTTTATTTTTTGTCTCCATGTATACTCGAACTCCCATATCGTTCCGAATTTCCATTGGAGGACAATGTTCGTTGACAATGTATTTGATTTCGGTAATTTTTTCTGATGTATCGATCATTAGATGCTCTGCGATTGCAGAATTCAATTGACTATAATTTGAATCTTCGCTGACTACAATTCTGTCAACATTAAAATCTTTGTATCTCCCAAAGCTATCCCAATTACCATTTAGCTGAAGCATAATAGCTTTTTTCGACATTATTTTGCGAAATTCAGTACAATTGTAGATAATTGCTTTGCTTATGGTTGTGAAACCAGAATAGACAGAGAAAAGTAGAGTATCGAAAAAGCAGAGTATCGGAATAGTGAGAAAAATGACTTGATTGCAGGCTTAATTCATTGCGATTATTGCGTTGCAAAAATCTCGGTAGAATCCTACGCAATCCCAAAATCCCGCTTCTAAAAAAGGAATGCTACTGCATAAAGGATTCTAGTTTAAATAATTGTATAGAATTTGTAGAAAAAACGTGTTCAGACCGGGTAATTAAGTAAACATGGATATTTTTGGTAATAAAATTTCATATAGTGTATAGGAATGAAAACATCCCTTTATATATGTACCATTAGGTTGCAATGTTTGTTAGTGGACTGTATCATGATAGGAATTTTCTCTGAATTATGACTTGATAAGAATAATTTTTTAAAAAAAAGTTGAGACACAAAATAAGATATACACACACAATTATCTAAAACTTCTTTTTGCATAGACTATTCGAGTGGGTCGGGCTCGTCCGGGTCGAGAAAAAAAGTAACCGACCGGTCACCAATTCGGGCCGGGTTCCGAGTTCGACAAATCGGGCTTAACGGGTCCGGCCCCATCCGGTCAAAAATGAAACCGAAACGATTCCGGGCCTACCGGTCCAGGCTGGGTTTGTGTAATTTTTTATTATTATTATTATTTTATATATATATTCTATAACTAAAGTAAAAATATAAAACAAAAAAATAATTTTATAAAAAGAGTGTTTGAATAAAGGATGCAAAGACTTTAAAATTCTTATATTTGAATATTTCATTAAGAAATTAAGATAATAGAATACAATGGAGATAGAAAAAAATTGCACTTATAATTTGCAAGTTCTTTTTTTATTTCAAACTTGCAAATTAAAGTTTACATCTAACAACAACTAAATTAACGAAAAAAGAGTAAATTTAAAGTTTAATTATTAAATATAAATCTAGAACTTCAAAGGTTTTGCATTGCCTTAGTAAGTTCTTCATAATCAATATGAACTTCTTGGCCATCTTCTGGAATGTTAAATTCAGATGGATGACCATGTGTTAATATATCTCCAAGTTCCTCGTCTTCTGGTTTATCAACATCTTCACGTCCATGATTTCTTCGTTCCAATCTAATCCAATCTCTGAAACATACTAAAACTTCCAAAGCATTGCATCTCAATGAGTGACGGATGTCTCCTAGTTGTTGTCTTGCTTGACTAAATGCACTCTCTGACGCAATAGTTGAAATTGGCACATTCAGCACATCCCGAGCCATAGCGAAAACAACAAAAAATTGCTTTTCATTCTCATGCCACCATCCCAACGGAGAAAATACATTATTGCGAGGCTCTGATTGCTTTTGCAAGTAGAATTGAAGTTCATCAATGTTCCTGCTACTGGTTTGAGTGGAAGGAAACGTAGCCCAAATATTATAACCATCAAGACTTTCATCTTCATCCATATTAGCAGATATAGTAGAAGTAGTACAATGCATAGTGGAATTAACATTGCCTGCATTAATAGCAGCATCATCAATTATATTTGCATAATAATTATATAATTGTTGTAAATAATCATTTAGCTTGTTCATACAATAAATTATATATATCTGAGGTTTCAGTTGGTCCAATCTCCATATAACTATATAAAACATTGATTAATTGGTGACAATTAGACATCTTTATAGAAGGATTTAAAACAACACCAATTAAGTAAATCGGAAGAATTGGAAAGAAATATTTTTTGAATTTGGCTTGCATTTTTTCAAAAATATCCTTATATTTTTCTTTCTTCTAAAATTCAGAGAGTAGAAAAGAAATTTCAGCTATATGTACTAAAGCCATAGTAACAATAGGGTAATATACTCCAGAAAACTCAACAGTAGCTGTATAAATTTATGTACAAATTGAACAACATCATTAATGGCCTCCCAAGTATTAGTTGTTAACATACAGTTTGGATCAGTACAATGCGCATTAGCAACTTCAATTATTGGCAATCTATATTTGTAGCAACATTTTAAAAATAAGTATGTATAATTCCATCTAGTAACAATTTCATCTGGCATGAATTTGGGTTTAAGGTTATGCTCCGTTCACTTAGTCTTAAATTCCCTAATTCTAGATTATCTATTATTTCCTTGAATAACACCCACTGCTCTTCTAACATGAGTAATCTCAGTCTAAAATAAATCAAGACCACTTTTAACGATTAAATTATAAACACGGCATGCACACCTAACATGAAAATTTTCGTCTAGTGGTGGTTTCAAATGCAGTCTTAATATTGAAATAGCGGCATTATTGTTAGAAGCATTATCAAAAGACATACACAATACTTTTTTATTAAGATTATAAAATTCAACAACTTCGCAAATAGTAGTACTTACAAAAATAGCAGTATGACTTTGATTCATCATATTTAAAAGCGATAATACGTTTTTGCATACAATAATTATTATCTATCCAATGACATATAATTGTTAAATAATCATTTCCATTTACAGCATGGCCAATATCAGAAGTTAGAGAAACTCTACAAGGAAGGTGGTCAAACAAATAACGTATGTATGTCTGATATTGTCCATTAAGTCTAAAGATATCAGATCTACAAGTACTTCTAGGTATACCTTTAAATAAGGGATTATAAATCTTTTGAATATACATAGTTAGATATGATGAAGAAGCAAAAGAAAAAGGTAGACAACCCAAAGCAATTATTTTTCCTAACTCCTCACGATCCTTCATTTTATCATATTTCATAAGTCCTCCAGTACTAGGGTTTAGAGTTCCTTGATTTTCATCTAAATCAGAGCCCCATTCTATAGGATGAGTAATTTTTAAATGTCTACTAAGTGTTTCAGTCCCCCCTAAACTTCCTCTAGTCTTATGTTTAAAATCATCCTTACAAAGTTTACATCTAACTCTATCATAATTCTCTATTTCATCAAAATATTTCCAAACTTTACTTCTTTTCCTCCGATTAGTAGTCGGGGCCACAGGTGGTCTACTACTAGTACCACGACCACCACCCTTGCTACTAACTCCAACACTACTAGGTGTAAGTGGTGTCTCATCTTCAATTTCTAATTCATTATCTTCTATACAGAAATCTTCCTGTAATTGTTCATAATCTATATTATTATCAGATGATGTTTCAGAAATATGTGTAGAGTCATTTAAATTACTACTAGATGTTGAAGTAGTACCTCTTTTTCTATTTTTCCGATTACCCCGATTAGCAACCTTATTACAAACTCTTTTTGCAGCATTAAACATATTGTGAAAATGTAACTACTAACAAAAATTAAATATGCAAATAAAATAGTAAATAAGAGAAATAGTTTGAGGGAGTGCACCGAATTTCGAAATAAGTTGAACACTTTGATGATTTTCGCAACTCCAATGTTACCACGAAGAAACGTCAATTGTTCAAAGTTCAAACTTCAAATAATACGATAAATTAAATTCCAAAAAAAAATGAGAGCCAAATAATTGATTGCACTTTAGGTGAAGAATGAGAGAATGACAATTGAGATTTGAGTTTGAGAAATGAGAGATGAGTGAAGAAATGAAGAAGAGAGGGAGTGTATTTATAGTTTTTCAAAGGGCTAAATTAGTAATTACTAAAAGTGTTATTTATACAAAACATTGCCCAAAAAAGGGCCATTCTTGCAATAATTCCGTTGGGCAACAGTCAAATTTGAAACTGACCGTTGATAATGGTTTTAAAAAAAATCAAAAATAGTCGTTGAACTGGGTCGGGCCGGTTAATCGGTTCAATAGAAAATTTATTACAGCGGTTTAGACCGGTCCGGTTAACCGAAATTTTTTTTTATATGGACCAACCCTCCTAACCCTCCCCTAACCCAGCCCACCCGTCCCCCTAACTACCGAACCGGGCCGGTCCAGAAACGGGTCAACCCGACCCGTTTGTCACCTTTAGATAAAGATACTCAATTTCCACTCAAAATTTTAAAATCACAAATAATAGTAACTCTTATAGCGTAATGTGTTGCAAATTCAAGTAAATATTTCACTGATCAAACAATTCGCAGTTGACATTCGTGTTTTATGATGAAGGTTTTATAAAAGGATTTGACTTATCCTTTTTCTACATGAATTCCTGCAATAAGTTTATATCCCATTGAATTGAAAATATAATTCAAATAGAAAAACAAGGAAATGCGGTTATCCATGTATAACTGGATTTTTCTATAGGAAAATACCAATAATTTGATGGTTATTTGAATCCAAATTTTACTTAAATAAAGAGTCCAATTAGAAAAGAAAAGAAAACTAAACTCTCCTTCATAATTCACTCTAAACTCCACGCAAGATTCAGCTGTGTTTTTAATACTCATGAATGTATATTAGGTGGCCCCTTAGGCGCTTGTCATGCCGAAGATATTTGATAGCTGACTCATCTTACGGTTAGAACTAAAGCACCTCTCTACCAGGTTAATTATAAGTCAAAAACTACGGGGCAAACATCATTTTTAGCCGCGGCATAAATTATTTATATTTGTTAGTCGCAGAAGTATATAAAATTTATATATAATTCGTATATAACATACATAATTATATTTATATATTTATATATATATATTTCGGCTATTATTTTGAGATCAGCTATATGATGTCATTTTTTCAAAACAATTCTATTTCATTAAGTGTCAATTTAGTGAAGTGCGGACGTGAATTTAAGTTCAGAAAATAATTATTCCAGCAAATTGATTCTAAATGAGTTAAATTCAACTTTAATCAATGTCGAGTTAGGAAGACATCCTATTTACAAGAAGAAAATTGCGTAGTGACCAAGTAACTAACTTGGTCACCAAGCCACTAATTAAATTAGTTCTCTAGTAACTAGCTTGATCACCAAGTAACTAGCTTGGTCTCCAAGTAAATTTAGAATAATCACAATTAATATTTCTGCAACATTTGCTTCTTAAGAATATTTGTTTGTTGCATACATTTTTGATCGGCTTACGATTTTTTTGTAGCATGAGTATTATTTCAATCTTACTTTATTAAATTTTTGATAAGTAAATATATGTTTAGTAAAAATAAACATATGATCTATTAAGATATTCTTATGGATGAATTTTCTTAATAACATATGATCATTATTTTTTTTAGTCGCCTGACAATAATTTTTCATTGATGTACACTTTCAAGACGATCGAACTTAATAATTAAACATAAGAATCAATATGATACCTAAATAATGATATGCTCTATTTAATTTCAAATTCGAAAAAGATATAAGAATTTAATAGCTCTTGACATATGAATATGGAAGAACAAAGAGATTGACGCATTTCAGTAACACTTGATAAGAAAGTGATTATACAACCTGTTATTTAAAGTCAATAAAAATGAAGTCAGAAATATTTCTAGATATTTTATAAAGAATTTTTTCTAGATATTTTATAAAGAAATTTTATATAAGGTTTTAAAAGTATATATAAAAATCATACATTTATTTGTCGGTTTGGTTCGTTTTTTTTACTCAATACCAAACCAAATCAAACCAAATATAATCGGATTTTCAATCGGTTTGATTTAACTATTTGGTTTGGTGTGGTTTTTCGATTCGGTTTGTACACCCATGTAAGTATTTCAAAAATAAACTAAACATAAAAGAAGATGACAATAAAATAATATATTGGCAAGATCCAGCGAGTACTGAGCACTTGAACATGTTTTTAAAAAAGATTCTAAAATAAATACTCTACTTTTATTCGCAATTCCTCATCTTATTTTTATAAATGAGCTTTTTAATTGTTTTGTAATTAAGTGAATATATATATAGGTAAATCAATTTTTTTTAAAACGCATGTTGCAAATTAAAAAAAAGGAGCGGTGCAAAAGTGTACAGAAATATATAAACATTATATGTAAAGAACTTTTCCTTATGTATAGGGACGATTTTAGGATCCCAATCCTTGTATCAGTAGGAGTAGAATCCTCTTCTTCGTAGAATTTCATTCCTTTTAGGGTTACTCCGTAAAAACTAAAACATAATATAAAACCAAACATACCAATTCATTCCCCAACATATTCTTTTCTAGTTATGGCCTGTCCTCCACCATTAAAACGGATACAGGATTTTGGGGATGGATTCATTATGTATAATATCCTCTTGATATGGGCAGAAACAAAGATTGGGGAAGGACTCTGCCTGTTACCGTAGGCGAGTACGGTGAAGTGAGATATGATGCAATTGTGAGGCAGGGTGAGAACGTTAAGAAAATTGTTTATTATCAGCACAAGGATCTTGTCCCGAAGGTTGTGAAAGATGAGGATCATGACGAAGACTTGGATGTGGAAGAGAAGCAAAAAATAATTGAGGAGACGGCCCGGGAGACGAAGGCTGCCCTTGAGAAGATGATAAA
Organism: Nicotiana tabacum; assembly: GCF_000715075.1. Classification (NCBI taxonomy): domain Eukaryota; kingdom Viridiplantae; phylum Streptophyta; class Magnoliopsida; order Solanales; family Solanaceae; genus Nicotiana; species Nicotiana tabacum. Next base: position 158,472 of record NC_134093.1, on the reverse strand, counting down.
TGTTGCAGCCGCACAGTCCACTAAAGTTCCTGCACAATCTCAAGACCCCAAGTTCATTAAGTACAATCCTTCCCAGAAGTCATCAGCATATAATTCAGGCGCAGTGGAGAGGATTATTAGGATGGTGGAGATGCCGGTGGACCCTATCGAGACACCTAAGTTCAAGCACAAGAAGGTCCCCAGGGCCTCTGGTTCACCACCTGTGCCTCTTATGCGTTCTCCTCCTCGTCCTGTTACAGTCAAGGACCAACAGGATTGGAAGATACCCCCTTGTATATCAAATTGGAAGAACCCCAAAGGTTATACAATCCCTCTTGATAGGCGTCTTGCTGCTGATGGCAGGGGACTTCAAGAGGTCCATGTCAATGATAATATGGCAAAACTTTTGGAGGCTCTCTATGTTGCAGAAGAGAAAGCCCGAGAAGCGGTTGCAATGCGTTCAAAGGTGCAGAAAGAGCTGATGATGAAAGAGAAGGAAAAGAAAGAGATGGAACTTCTGCAGTTGGCTCGCAAGGCAAGATCTGAGAGAATTGCTGCAGGTCCTATGAGTAGTGTGAATTATGACTGTGGATTATTGAGAGAGAAGATACGTGAGAGAGAGAAGATACGTGAGGAGAGACGTCGGGAGAGGAGATTGGAGGCAGCAAAAGATGCTGCAGCAGTGGGTGGTAAGAAGAGAAAGATCACCAGAGATAGAGACCGTGATATCAGCGAAAAGGTGGCTCTTGGGATGGCTTCTACATCAAGAGGACATGTCATGATGTATGACCAGAGATTGTTCAACCAGGAGAAGGGGATGGATTCTGGATTTGCTAGTACTGACGATGCCTACAACATCTATGATAAAGGCCTATTTACTGCTCAGCCTACTCTTTCTACTCTATACAGACCGAAGAAAGATGTGGATTCTGATATATATGGAGGTGCTGATGAGCAGCAGCTGAAGAAGATCAGGAATACAGATCGCTTTAAGCCTGACAAGGCATTTGTTGGAACATGTGAGAGGGTTGATGCAAGAGATAGACATGTGGAATTTGAGGATGCTGATCCATTTGGTTTGGACCAGCTCTGGCCAGCGGTTTAGAACAGTATGGCAAATGACTCTTATCCAAATCGCAAGACAGACTCAAGAATTGGGATGAGTACGTAGCTAGACTCACTTTCCTTCCATTTTCTTGCAAAAGATTTAAAAGAGCATAGAAACCGTTCACTCTCTTGCATAATCAATTTTCAGTGGCTAAACTTGTTTGAAAACTTTAGGCCTATAGATGTTTATTCAATACATTCTGCCATTCTTTGTATTACCTGGTCCCTCTTCATCTATGCATCAAATTTCATTTCTTGAAGCTAATAGATTTCATTTCAGTTTTTTCATGTCTCATTGCAGATGTATAACGTTGCGCACCTATATGTTTTTAAGAAGTACAAGAATTCAAATGTGCTCCTTTTGGCATTAGTTTCATCATTTTGCTGAGCAACTTCCCATATATGTGCCAACAGCATAAACAGAACAATCACGATATTAACCTGCTCATGTTTTCTCTGTCCATTAAACGTAGTCTTTTATTTCATAATTGGACCTGCAAAATGGCTACCACGACAGAGACAATAACCAACTTACTAACGTAGTAATTGCAAATTTAGCAAAGATTTTTCTTCTAAGCCTCACCTAAATCTGCCTCCTTCAACAATCCATCTTGGTAATTAATCACATGTGAAATTAGTTTCAGCATATCACTGTTAAAGCTCAGATACATTTGGAGGAGAATATAACCTCAATTTTAGCAAAAAGTAGAGAAACTTATTCACTTGTTTTCGGCTTATGTCAAGCACCAGGGGCGGACCTAGAGCATTGGCTACGGGTTCCCGGGAACCCAGTAACTTTTGTGTAGACCCTATATTTATATTAAGAAATTCACTAAATATTTGTAAATATCTAACTGTGAACCCAGATATTATTGCATATTAATTTAAAATTACGGTAGGAACTCATAAGCTTCAAATCCTGGATCCGCCTCTGTCAAGCACCTTACATCAAAGTTCTCTCCTTTTCACACTATCATTTTTTCCATATTGCAATTCACAGTATAAGTGTTATTACAGTTAATGCGCCTAAGCTGAAACTTCCCATAGACGACTGAACGCCAAACAAAAGAAACACATAGTGGAAGAGGTTAATTTATTGCGACCCAAAAGATACCACAAAAGTTAACTGGAATACAATATGGTTCGAGAAGATATTAATGAAGCTAAATAGGGTTAAACTGTTAGAAAATTCTAATTAACTGAACACCTCAATATTCATTTTATACAAGTTCATAAGTTATCCAACTTGGAAATAGGGTGAATTTGTCAGTATGACTGAGTTATACCTTGTCAACAGCTATAATTCTATATTGAACATTTTGTTAGTAAAGAATTCATAACGGTTCTTTACGGACCCAAAGACAGCCTAAGTTTCTGCATACCCGCATAGTTAGTCAGTGTAATTTGTTTGCTACAATTATTGGATATTCAGCAACCTGTGCGTCTAGCTTGCTTCCATCACCGTTAATAAAGTCCTCTCACAAAGTAAAGATGGTTGGATGCATACTACTGGACAAGGGATATACAATAAGTCGCACATCGAACAAACATCAATAGAATCTTAATTATGTGAGCAAGTAGAACAAAGACCTGATGTAAATATACCAATAATAGATACAGTTCCGTAAAAATCATATGTGTTTTATGTTAACTGCACGAAAATGATTTCGTTTAAAAGCTGGATTCACGAAATGCTAAAAATATCAAGTAACACCTGGGGCCAAAAGAATGAAGTTTGAGGGTGTTTTCTAGTACAATAGAAAACTTTCTTTAAAAGATGCCACTTGCATATATGAAAGTAGACTAAGGTGACATGACTAGTACAGTTTTCTGCAATTTGAAACTGATGACCCCGTTGGGAATATATATTGGTCCATCTGTTTTTGGAAATTTGTGCACAAACACATATTAAAAATATATATTTTAGAGCACGAAAAAGATCAAAAATAAATTACCTTTTGTTTGGATAATAGAGTTGACCTATTAGGTAGTCTTGTATAAATATGAACGGAAATATTTTTTATGCCTAAAGAGAAACCTTGCTGGAATTGCTTTACAGGCAAAATAGGCCCCAGTCTTCTGGGGATTCTTGGAGATAGGGGTTGAGGGGAGATGATTTTTTTCAGTAAAGTCCTTTTATCATAGTGTGTTGGTGAGAGAGGAGGTCCCTTTCTCACACTCCTCAAGCTGGATCCTTAGGGCGCCTACGAGGTGTGTTTTTTTGCATGGTTAGCGGCGAGGGGAGTGATCTTGACTGTTGAAAACCTAAGAAAGAGAGGTATTACACTCCTTAGTTGTTGTTATATGTGCAAAAGTTCGGGGAAGAAGTTGATCATCTTTTGTTGCATTGCCCCGTGTTTTAGGGCTTGTGGAGGGTTATCCTGAATTATTTTGGCATTCAATGGGTGATGCCAAGCTCTGTTAGAGACTTGTTACATAGTTGGGGTGGCTTTCGTAGAAGAAAAAGGCAAAAGACTTGAAAGTTTGCTCCGGTAGCTCTCATGTGGATAGTATGCGGGAGAGAAAGAGGAGAGCGTTTGATGGGATTAAGTCTTCCTTTGCTCAACTTAAGAATAGTCTTTTATCTTTGATAGTTTTTTGGTGCCCCCATGTAGTCTCTACTTGTATAGAAGATTGAGTATCTTTTGTAGAGAATCATGTTTTGATGTAAATTCTCTACTTTTGGTATACTTCTTGTATACAGAAGTTTTCCTCCCTTTTATTTAATACAATTTACCTTATCAAAAAAAAAATCTCATTCATTGTCAATTTTTTTTTTTTTTAGTTCTCGGTTAGAAGAAATTTGAAATTGTAGTTCAGTTGTTGTTTTCATTGTATGTGACAATAAGATAGATATAGTATAATTTAGTGCACAACTTCGGCTATTTTGTTGAAACGGTAGGGGAAGTAATCAACTAAATACAATGGTAGCATGCATGTCACACTATTTGGTTATATTTTTTTTTTGTATTTTTTTGAAATTGTAGTGAAAGTAATAAAGTAAAAAAAATGATAGCTGACTTACTTGGTATCCATGACGAATTTCGCGGCTTGTTAGTGTTGGAGCTAACATACTTTATGCAGCCACAATTCACGACAAAGGCAGATATGCATGTTTATGGGATATTATAAGTATTTACTACTCCCCCATTTTAATTTATGTGAACTTATTTTTTTTTTAGTCCGTGCCAAAAATGACTAATGTTGTACCAAACACATCTAAAAGAAAATTTCATTACGGGTATATTATTAACCAAAGCCAGAAAATTATGGTATTGAACATGCAAATATAAAATATACAGTGAAAAGCTCATTACACTCACTCATGCAAAGTTACCCAACCACAGAAATAAGGCAAGTGAAACCATGCATTTTATTTCACAAACTTCTAAATCCATATGCAAAAATAGAATTATGTTTAAACGAACTTCATCTAATACTTCAAGGTTCATCGCCTCCAGACCCTGATCCATAGCCGGAGCCACTACCATAGCCTGAACCATTGCCGCTGCTGCTACCTCCTCCTCCGCCACTTCCTCCTCCACCACCACCACCGCCTCCTCCTCTTCCACCACCACTTCCATAACCAGAACCACTACCACTACCTGAACCATATCCTGAACCATTTCCTGAGCTGCCGCCACCACCACTGTGCCGTCATACCCATAGTCACCCATTTATTCAACCGATGTTGTTCCTGGACAAATCTCTAGAGGAATTGTAATTGTAAAAAATTGCGGAAAATGCAACCCGAAAACAGAATACCTAGTCAATGATAAAATATACATGCATATCAGTTTAGGATACACGAAGAGTTGATGTGATCACAACTGAACCAATATTCATACGATGGTAATATGATTAATTCACGATAAATTTCAGTAGAGCTTACAGATATCGCTGGATAAAATTCACAGCTACAGCAAAGGGGAACAACTTAGCATAAGGCGCACTTATATACATGTGCATCCAATTGTAGGCAACAAATACTTTGGAGACATGGAGTCACCAACATGTCTGGATTTTTCCTGTATATATTCACTGTTGGAAAGTGATTCCCTATACTGTCTACAATAGCATTCACCATATAGAGAGACAATCAGTAGATAGCATACATGTAGATACAAAATTTAGATGAATTTCAAAGAACGCAAGCGCAGAGGTAGTGCAAAGATACCGTTTTCGACAAATTGAGTATTCTAAGGACGTAAGTAATCAATCCAAAAAGAACTCCAAACTTTAGTCAGTACTGAAGTTTCTGTCCAAGATACTTGGTAAGAGAATATTAGGCAGACGTTAATTTCATATAGCACTTCTGACTTCTTTCATTTCTAAACAGCCTATGCTGGAGAAATACCTAAATTGTGATTGCATAAGCCAATGAGTAACTCATTCTCTTCTGTTAAAAACTAATGGCAATTGCAATTTTAATTCAACAATTAGAATAAGAAGTAGCACGATAGTAAGAAGATACTCTTTCGTGCTCATGACGAAAACATTATCATGAGCATCTATGCGGAAGACTGGTTAAAACGATCCTGTTTTTCACTTGAGGGAAGTTACTTTGGAGCAGTCTTAGCAAAGAATTCTGATGTATATTGAGAGTTTAGACATAAGGAGCTTCTGTCAAGGATTTCCAAGGGAAAATCTTGGAATATAGTCAATTGTTAGATAGCTTCTTCCAATATTGTGGAGAAAACAGAAAGTTCTTTGGAATAATGTTAGCTATCACCCCAAGATTATTGTCTGGGTGCACAGTACATAATCTATCCTAATGCAAGTATCTGTGGATGCTTCCACAGCTCAAACTCGTGACCTATAAGTCATATAGAGACAACTTTACCGTTGCTCCAAAGTTCACCAATTTAAAGCGAAGCTTATGTATCTAAAAACCAAACTCAATCAGCATTATCCAAGGCACTACTTCATAACTTAGCTGATCAGCTCAACCAACAGAATTCTTCTTTTAATGATTTGTCTTTCTCAAAGGAAAAAAAAATGGATTCAGGTTAAAGTTAAGGATTCTACAAAACCACATCCTTCTATCCAAATTGAATTACCCAAAAATGCCAAAACTCGTCATCTTTTCCCAAAATAATCCAAACTTTATGCAGAAAAAACAGAACAAACTTTACAGCTAGCAAATAGGGGCGGATCTATTGAGGCCCGAGGGGTCGTACGCAGTGGCGGATCCAGAATTTTCATCAAGGGGCGTCAAAATAAAAATAATTAGATACATCGAAAAGTCAAAGGAAGTTAATGTATAGTAAATATACATAAAATAAAAAAAATTATCTAACAAAATAGCGTAATTTTCGGAAGGGGTGCCGTTTGACACCCCTTGCTTCAATGTGGCTCCGCCACTGGTGGTACGCCACCCCCAAGTTTCGGTAAATAATTCTATATATATATATATATATATATATATATATATATATATATATATATATATATGCAAGAAAGTTACATAAATAAAACAGTTGCCACTCGGAATAACGAAAGATAACGAGGTGCCAGTGGTTGAGCCACGTCGTTTTCTCCCTCATGGCGCGGGATCGAACGTGCCCTGTCTACGTTTTTGAAATGTTTTCGCTTGCTACATCAGATAGTCCGTTATTTGTAATTTGACTACAACTATGAAAGTACCTTAAAATTATACTTTGTTTTGTTTAAATTTTATTTGGGTTAATCAAGGATTCATTCATAATTATTAGTAGGCGTATCATTGTATCACATATAGGATGCTCATAAAAATCCGAAAAATCGAACCAAAATGACAACAAAACAAAAAAAAAACTTTTTAGGTTTGATTTGGTTTTGGTTTTGAATTTTAAAAATTAATCAAATTTAATTTTGTTTTGGTTTTAATCAAAGAATAACCAGAAAAAATCGAACCAAACCGACTATAGAAGTAGCTATTTAAATTTATTAAACACCTATATATATGTATATGTATACTTTTATATAAAGTTTCTAAAATTTTATGGTACATATTAGTCATTTGTATTTTTAGTCTAGTTCTTTGCTACTATAATAATCTATTTCTTTGTCTTTACATTCTAGTTTGATCGGTAGTTTTATTAAAAATAATTAATTTTTAATTGAGTACTTAAATTATTCATCACTATTTGATTCAATTATTATCAATATATATTGGTAAATGATAGATTTCTCAAAGAGTAATTGGTTTGATAGTGTTACATTGAAAATATAGTCGCCGGAATATGTGTTTGATAGTGTATGTCTCATATGTAAGAAAAATCGATAAATAACCGAAAAAATTAAAAAAAAAAACCGATAAAAAACGACAAAAACCGAATCAATAAAAAACCGACTTAATTGGTTTGGTTTGGTTCCAATATTTGAAGAACCGACTTACTTGGTTTGGTTTGGTTTCTTTTTAGGGAAAAACCGATCCAAACCGAACCATTAACACGTTCATGATTCTTCGTTATTGTCAATTCATTATCTTCTCTTAGAATTTTAACATAAATATTAGGAAAATTAGCATGCAAAATATTATAGATATGTTACATAGTTTAAATAAGAAAATAATTTATGTAAGCTTATTGGAATTTAAAGTCCTAGTATTTAGGACTTTCTACATACTTCAAATTTAAAAAAAAGATTTAATAACGATACTTTTAGTTAGTTTTAAAAATTACATGGGGCGTCTTATTTGATGGCCCTCGTTTAAGCTATACACACATTTTTTAAATTATTTTACCTATAATTTTGACAACTTCAGACCAGTCATCGCTCCTCTTCTTCCTCTTATGACATGTGCGCTCATTTCTTCCTCCTCTTCATTTTCTTTTTTTCTTTCAAACACATAAGACTCTGTGTAAGTATTATTGATTGAATATAAAATATACAGTGATTTAGCACTAGGGTATGAGTTTTGCGTTAAGTACGTTGTATTATGCTGAATATAAGAACACGGGTCCAGGATCGGATATCAGTAACAGGGTTCACGGCCTGATTATCGTGGTGAGATTAACTTCTTGGATGCATCTTAATTCACTGTCTTTAATTTCATAGTGGGAATTATTGGCTGCCTTAGACTAGAGTCCCCTACACCGGTGGTTTTCTCTTATATTAGAAGCAACAGTTGGGGTTTAAGCTATCCCTGTCATCAACATGCTTGTCTAGCTTTCACATGCTTCTCTGCCGTTTCAACAGACCCCAAGGAAAAGTCAAGAGTCTTATAGTTGATAACTTCTACCAAATAATATCTCACAGGATATTCTCTTACAACTCAGTAAGCTTCCACCGTCTCTGAAACTGTAACACTCCGAAAAATTTCAAAGAGTTTTAAGACCATTAAAGAGATTGACGGGTGCTAATTATATTAATTCGAGTATCAACAAAACTGATAATTTGAATGATATCAATTGATCATGATAATATATGTATGAGGTGCATTAAGAATGGTTTATGGTCTAAGAAGAGTCCTAAGGCTAAGTCAAGTTAAAAATTATATGATGGGATAAAGTTTCAAGTGAGTTCGCACAAGACCTAACTTCAAACGAGCATAACTCTCACTATATGAAGATTTATATGGTGTATAACCTATCCAAAGAAAGGTATATGTGTCTAGTTTCTAATTCTTTAAACTGTTTGCCATTTGGAGATTCCTACAAGAAGTTATGACCTTTTTACTAAAGGGTAGTATAACAGCTACGCGAGTCTTACGTAGCCTACTCAGCATAACAGCGTAGCCTACGCACCAATGCGTAGGCAAATACAGCAACTTCCAATTGAAGGGGAATGAAAGTCCACCCTGCGTAGCCTTTGTGCGTAACCTACGCAACTTCAAGGGTTATTTTAAGGAGCTGAAAAATATGGGTTTAGAGAGAGAATGAGCTAGTTCTTCATCTTGGAATGGATTTCTAGAGAAAAGGAGGAGCTCTTCTACCATGGATACACTTCAAGGTAAGTTATTTTGGTACAAGGATGATTATATAACATTATTTAGTGATAATATTAATATTATTATGGATCAATTCCATATGAAATGGGTTGAATCTTCAAAAACACCAAAAAGAGAAAAATTTAGATTCTTCCACCAAGAGGTAATCCCTTCACTTGAGCTTTATATATATGTCATATTAAAGTATGGGTAGCATATTTATGAGTTTTGGGATATTGTATGAACCCTAAGGGAGGGTCTTTAAAATGATATTTTGTGCAAAGAGGAAGATGAATAGTGATAAATTGATATAAAATGAATTGTTTTGAGTTTCTAATGATTCCAATAGACTTGATAACTTAATTGGTGAATGAATTGAATAGGGAATCACCATTTTGACAAGATACAACACTAGTTCTTGAAATGAGTATTCTTGAACATAGGATTTTGTTGGGAAAGACAATGAATAGTGACTTAATAATATTAGATAATTAACATAGTATTATTAATGACTCCAAATGAGTATTAAACGATAAGAATGGAATTGAATAGGCTAATGGATGAGCCTATTGGATAATTTGGGATGGTTGAAGGCTTGTTGCCGAATTATGAAGCCTAAATAGATATTTATGAATCTTTTCGTATTTATTTTGATGTAGTTGGGATATCTAATGGTAGGTATTGAATTGTGGGTGATATTTGGACATTTTAATCAATTGGAGCATTGTAGTATTTTCGGAACTTGAAGGTTGAGGTAAGTAACTCTTCTAATCTTGAAGCTGAGGGTGTGAATCTTGAATATACGTATTATGTGAATTATTTGGAGGTGACGCACATGATAGGTGACGGGCGTGTGGGCGTGCACTATAGAAATTGTGACGTAATAGGTTCCGCGAAATTTTATAGTCAAATAATTTTAGAATTTTCTATGTAGTTTTATGTGTTAAAAAAATTGAGTTGGGAATCATATTAAAAATCATGCTGAGGCTATGTGCCAGTATTATTGAGATCCACAGAGGTCATATTGCTGTTGAATTATTTGTTTAAAATGAAATTTCATACTCACTCATGTTCATTCATTTCATATTATCTCTCAGTCTCTGTTGCTATTTATTGATTCATCATATCATCATTTTGGGCTAGTTTCATGACATTGTGAGCCCGAGAGACTGGAGAGATTGATGACTGAGTGAGGCCGAGGGCCTGATTGTGAGGATAATTATGGGATCGGGCTGCACGCCGCAGCAGACCATATTGGCTTTATATACTTTATTATTATGGGATCGGGCTGCATGCCGCAGCAGGCCAGATTGGCTTATTATAGCATGTGAGTTGTCTGTGCGGATCCAGATATTGATACTATAGCACGTGAGTTGTCCGTGCAAATTATAGCGCTTGGGCTCAAGGAGCCACTCCGGAGTCTGTACGCACCCCAGTGAGCGCAGATACCTAATGAGTGCGAGTGTCGAGTACCGAGTGCGAGTACCGAGCGATTGGGAGGATTGAGTGATTGTGAGGACTGAGTGATGGGGAGGATTGAGTGAATTGATACTCTAAGAAGTATGCATATGGTTTTATCACTGAGATACATTGCATTGACATGCACCCATGACATACAGACATAGAGATGTATTTTTCTCACGTTGTACGGTATCATATCATTCATGACTTCTCACATATATTGGCTTACGGGCATAGTGATGCATTTTTTCACTGGCTATCTGGAAAGAAAATAAAATATCTTATCATTGTTGAAAGGATTTTTGGGAAATATTACTGTTTTCAAACCTATTCGTATTTTTGGCAACTTCGATAAACGACTTGGGACTTTCACTAATACACTTGAAAGGCAAAACTATTTTTGAAAATCATGATTTAGCTAAACATTTATTCCTTGGGTTACTTCTTTCATTACTTGCTTTATGTGGTTATGAACTGTTGTTGGTTATTAGAGTTGGACTCTAACCTTGGTACAAGCTCGTCACTACTTTCAACCTAAGGTTAGGTTTGTTACTTATTGAGTACATGGGGTCGGTTGTACTCATACTATACTTCTGCACCTTGCGTACAGAGTTTTGATGTTGATGCTGTTGTACATGGCGGGAGCTGGATCTGAAGATGTACCTGCGTACACAAAAATTTGTCTTGGTCTACAAATTGAGTATATGAAAGATAGAATTTTTGTCCATCAATCAACATACACTAAAATGATTTTAAAGCGATTTTATATGGATAAAGCACATCCATTCCGACCTCATGAAAATAATGAAGAGCTTCTTGGTCCCGACGTACCATATCTTAGTGCAATTGGTGCACTAATGTATCTTTCTAACATTACAAGGTCTGACATAACTTTTTCAGTTAATGTCTTAACAAGATATACCTCTGCTCCTACAAGGAGACATTGGTATGGAATCAAACACATATTGCGGTATCTAAAAGGGACTACCGATATGCGATTATTTTATAGCAATGATTGCAGTCCCGATCTTGTTGGTTATGCCGATGCTGGGTATTTATATGACCCACACAAGGCGCGATCTCAAACAGGCTATGTGTTTACATATGGAGGCACTTCCATATCTTGGCGATCGACTAATCAATCAATCGTGGCTACTTCATCTAATCATGTTGAGATAATTGCTATTCATGAAGCAAGTCGAGAATGTGTATGGTTGAGGTATATAATACACCTTATTCGAGACAAATATGGTTTGAAGTGTGACAAACTACCCACAATTTTGTATGAAGACAATGCAGCATGCATAGCCCAATTGAAGGGATGATTTATAAAGGGGATAGGACAAAGCAAATTTCACCAAAGTTATTTTTCACACGTGATCTTCAAAAGAATGGTGATATCAATGTGCAACAGATCTGTTCAAGTGATAATATGGCTGATCTGTTCACCAAATCTCTACCGACGTCAACCTTCAAGAAACTAGTGTACAAGATTGGGATGCGAAGGCTCAAGGATGTGAATTGATGCTCTCATCAGGGGGAGTTAATACGTGTTGTACTCTTTTTCCCTTACAAGATTTTGTCCCACTAGGTTTTCCTTGCAAGGTTTTTAACGAGGCAACCAAAAGGCGTATTTCTAAACATGTGTACTCTTTTTCCTTCACTAGAATTTTTTTTCCATAGGGTTTTTTCCTAATAAGATTTTAACGAGACACATTATCTATGAACATCCAAGGGGGAGTGTTATAAGAAAAATCAAATTATGGTGGATGTCTACTCTTCCTCCATGATCTTCTCGAATGCTTAATGACATATTCAATGACATATTTCTATGCTTAATAATATATTCAATGACATATTGTTTTTCACTTTTCATGCCTATATAAAGGTTTTATAATAGATAAGAAAATACACACAACTGAAGAAGAAAATCTCTTCCTTCTCTCTATCTCCATTTCTTGTTCATGTTTTACTAAATTGCTTTTATTTCATAACAACATTTCTTATTCATATTTTACTAAATTGCTTTTATTTTATAACAAGATTTTTATTGTTTACATTCTCCGATAAGTTATCAAAAATAACGTAAAGACTTTTTTGAATCAAATAAGAGTTATAACATTAATGGTCGATTAAGTCGTGTTAATCCTAACCACTCTTTAGTGCACACAGAAGTCGAGATGGCTTTTACTAGTAATACTATTATAAAGAAATTTGACAATGACCTTCCCAATTAAAAAAAATCAAATGGGTTATCCTTGGAAGAGGCAAAAATTATAGCAAGGATACTATTTTGTGGTAATTCTTTGTAGAAATTTATGAATTATTTTAACACAATTGCTTTATAGTTATCATTAATTTAATCTCACAGTTTTCATATGTAATTTTCATGTTAGTAACAATGAAATTACTTTGGAGAAGGATGAAGTAGGAGAAGAGTTACAAATAAAAGGTTAGCTAAAATTACATAAGTTTTCATGAAAAAATATTAACTTTTTGTACTATATAAATAAGATAATGTAATCCATGTAATTTTTTATTTTAAAATATAGCTATATCATATAATTATTACTTTAAAGGGCGATTTTGCCGAAAATCACATGTATCTAATTAGACGTTGATTGTTTATCTTTGTAGGTTCAGATGATCCAATTATTACTACTATATGATAATTTATATTGATCATTCATATATATACTTTATCTTGTCATATATAATTATTTACTCAAATAATTTTTTATTAATATTGATATTATTTTACAAAATCGTGTATTACATGACTCAGACATATACGTACATTGTACGTGCAAAAAAAAAACTAGTTATTAATAAAATTAGCCACAAAATAATTTACCTAGTACTATTTTCGTTTAAAAAAGTACCTAAGGCAGAAGATGAAATTTAGTTTGTATTTTGGTAAATGATTGGATACAGAGACAATTAATCTGTAATGCAATAAAGTTTAAAAGTGTTCCTTTTTTGGAAACATAAAGAATTTATTGTGGGTCAGATTATATCCTTATATTATACTATGAGAAAATATTTAAATATAGAACAAATATCTATACGGCTCCTTAAACTTGACTTTACTTTTTATTTTAACATTTTAACTAAGTCTATTACCTATTAAACACTTAAACCTTATCTTACCTATACATATTAAACACATTTTTTATAACCTTAAACAGACTTCAACGCGTGAAGCTACTTGTCATTGACCTAACAAATGACACCAATAAGAAAAAGACAAGGCAACAGAGAAAAAGAAAAGTAAAAAATCTAGAAAGCAAAAAAGAGAAAGAGAAATGGATTTCATTCCATTTGTTTAAACGCGAATATTGGGAAGAGTCTTCTATGGAATCTGATCTCTTTCAAACTCTCCGACAGATTGACGATGTATGAGGTTGGTTCCATTGACTAAACAACAAATATTTGAAGACGAAAAATAATTTGAAGTTCATGGAAAATTTGTAGAGCTTCATGGTCGAAAATTTTTCCATCGTCCTCTTCTTCGTCAAGCTCATACTTCACCATTTTTCTTTGATTCAATTTCTGATCAATTTTAATTATCTCACCAATTCAACCTCCTGAGTTAACGTGTTCTCTGTCTCTGAATTTTTAAATCTCCTTTTCTATTCGTTTCATGTAAGGAGGGAAGGGAAATGGTCGAGGAAGGTGGTGGCAGTGGTGGGCAGGGAGGAGGAAGAATAGGAAGGGTTGAGGGTGGTGTGAGGAAAAAGAACTAAGGAGAATGGTGGCACTGATGGCGGATGAATGACAATAATGGAGTTAAATAGGCAATGATACAGTTGCTTTAGAAAAAGGGGTTTTAATTTAAATAAAAAAGATGAAAAATATAATTTCAGATCCATTCACGTGCTTAAGAGTGATGAAATACACTTATTTTTGTCATGTCAGTTATTGTGTTTAATAGGCATAAGTAAGATAAGGTTTAAGTATTCAATAGGTACTAGCCTTAGTTAAAATATTAAAATAAAAACTGTAGTCAAGTTTAAGGGGCCACATAGGTATTTGACCTTTAAATATGTCCCTCGTTATATTTTCGGTCTAAATATACCTTATCGTAATACTATTGATTCAAATATAACCCTCTTCTATTAAGTTTGTTCAATGTGGACATCCAACATGTGACACTAACATTTGATGAGTTGGCTGACACGTGTCATGCCACCTCATAGCTCCTAACCTATTTTATCCTCCGTTCTATTTTTTTTTTCGTCATTAAACTTTTCTTCCCCGCAAAATTTTTAATAGTGAAAAAACAAATATAGCGGAGGGGTAAAATAGGTTTGGGGTGCTGAAGTGACGTGTGACATATCAAATGTTAGTGTCATATTTAAACTCGTTCACATTACAAGGGTATATTTGGACTTTTAGGATTGGGATTCTCAAAAAGTTTCTACGCCGCGGGTAGAAAATGCTATAAAAGCCCTCCAAATGCCTAAACCTCTAACTCCTTAGCTCCAATTTACAGCTCTCTCCCTCTTGTGAATGTGAATAATCATCATCATCGCTGACGCTTTGGAATTCCATGCTGTTTGTGCTTCCAAAGAAACCCTCTCTGAGTTCTCCAACACCAAAGGGTACCAAGTTGAAACCGATTCCCTTTCTTTCTCCGAGAAGGCCAACTCTGTAAAGATGACAAGCATTTCTGAGAAGCTCAATATGGATACTCAAGAATTTGAAGTCAAAGACAATACCCATGTGCCGCCCAAAGATACAACAGATGATGGGTCTGTCAGGTGTTCACTGAAGATTGAAGTAATTGATGATACAGCAATGATTGATATCTCTCAAGGTGGAAAAAGTCGCACAGTTGATAAAAGATTCAAATCGGGAACAAATAGGAAGAAAAAGAATGCAAATCATCAAGTGGAAAAAGAGAATGGAGAGAAAATGGTGGCAAGAAAAGCAAAAGGTAGGACTATG
The DNA here is from genome assembly GCF_000715075.1 of Nicotiana tabacum. Classification (NCBI taxonomy): domain Eukaryota; kingdom Viridiplantae; phylum Streptophyta; class Magnoliopsida; order Solanales; family Solanaceae; genus Nicotiana; species Nicotiana tabacum. Next base: position 143,063 of record NC_134093.1, on the reverse strand, counting down.
GCTGAAGCCAAAGAAAAAAATGTGCTCATTTCTGATGGCTTTAAAAGGAAAGGAGGAGAAGAGAAAATGGTTTATCGTAGGAAGGAGTTGGAAAATTTGAGGTTTATTGGAATCGAAGAACAGAGGAAAAAGTGGGTTGAGGTGTACTGTGGGCTTGGTGATACTGTACAAAAGGAGTACGATGGCCTCCTTCAGTCTAATACTCAAAATCACATTCGTGGACACCTTGGAAAAGAAAATACCCCTGTGATTTCTGGTGCGTTTTTCTCAGTCAACTCGTATTATCTGATTCTTTTTTCTGCATTGTTTGAATAGTTGTGCGGCTAATGTTGTTTGTTCTTTGATACCTGGTGTTTCTTCAGAGTATAATTTACTATATTTCCGAAACTGGCAGTAAAGATTACATGATAATTTGTGGAGCCTGATAAAAATAATTATGCTGTGAAGTTTACCTTGTCATTAGATTTGAAGGTTTAATATTTAAACCTCTCAATCTTTGTGAAATAGTGTTCATTATCTGTCGGCATGGTGGTACCATTTTAAGAGATTGACATGTTGGATTATTGCTTTTGGATATTTCTTTCTAAAGTTGTTCAAATTTAAAGCGGGAGGTCATTCTATTTAAATCAATGTACGAACATGCAGGCCAGCCAAATTTAAGTTGTATCTTTTTTTTCTTTTCGTATTTGATCGGTAAATAAGAAAGCTATATAAAATAAAAGCATCAAAGAGATGTAAAAATACGTATGGTGATCCGGGAGTACATGAGAAAAAAGATAAGAGAATGCCATACCCAAATTTGTATCAAGTCAAAATCAAGATACTGGAAGATGGCAATTGTAAATGAAGTTGAAGCCATCCTTGATTTCATCAGCAAACTGCAATTCATGTATATCGTTGGCTGTATTTTGCACCAGCGTTTTCTTAATGCTGGTTTTCATCTGTGAAACTTTGCTTATTTATTTAAAAAAAAAACTAAAAGTTTTGTTTTTGTTTTTCACCCTTCCTTTTTCGTTTTCGTTGTTGATGCTTGACTTCTTTATACATATACATATAATATATATGCACACACCCATACTTGGTCGCTATCAAAAACGACATCTCACTCTCTCCGTCTGCTAAACATATAAGCCTGTGCGCAAAGTGAATATTAGTTTCAGAAGCTGTTTGATCTTCACCTTTTTGTTTAAGGTCAGGGTTTTATCTTTTCTACCATTCCTTGCTGGCACTATTATTGGATATATCCAAGAACGCCAAAGAATAAAAAGTAAAATCTCAAATGCCTCTCTTTACATTAGTTTTTTTTTTGTTGTTAAATCTGTTTAACACTTTGGGTAAAAGAGGATTCAAAGAGTGCTTCTTTCACCACAAAAAAAAAAAGAAGGGAAAAGGACACAGCTATTGCAGTGGAGAATTGTGTTCCAACAGCGGACCCCTACATTGGCCTTCCCCATTTTCATGCAAATGCAAGTTTAGATGTAACTTGGGTTATATTGTAGGTTATAACTCTTAACATTTTGACAAGCTATTTCTTTCCTTTCAAAGTTTTTACTCTATTTCTTGCCTTTATGTATTTTTTGCTTCTCTACACATTCCGTTGTGGTTGTGTCAATTTGATGGGTTTCCAAATTTCTGTTGGCACAGGTGTTTTGGCTGCAAAAGAACGAGGAAAACATATGAAAGTTTATACACAAAGAGGCATGACATATATGAATCTGCAAAACATTCTGTGTTTACCTAGCCATTAGGTCTTTACTATTGTACCCAGTTCGAGATAAAGGGTTGTCACGAAGAGCATTTCTAACCATTGTCCAATACCTCTGCTGTACAGAAAAGTGTTTGCTATGAGCATTGATTTCTTATTTGCTCATATCTTACCACAGTGATGAAGCTGATTGTAGATAGATAGCTCTTGTAAATGAAATGCTGATACAGTGCTAGATAGAGAGATGATGTGTTTACGTGTATTGTTCATGTAATAGAATGTAGTACACTGGAAAATGGATTGCTGATGTAATCGTATGGTCTACATGCAGTTGTAAAGTGACTGAATTGATAAATTTCATTTGCATTTGAAGTGAATAAACATCTCAACCTGAAATTTGCTTGAGGATGATATATTAGTTGATTTTCTGGATTAGCTCAGACATCTGTACTAGAAGTAGCTGGGTGTATGTCAGTAATCGTTTATGCCTTTCAGGTAATGACCATTCAGAGCACTTGGATGATCAAGAAGGGAATATAGACACAAGAAATTCTCCTTCGGCGTTTCCTCTCAGTAGGGATGATGGCATCTCTTATGAGGGAGAAAGCGATGTTTATGAAGAAAGTGATGATAGCAATGATGATTATAGTAGCATCCAAAGACCTGCCTTTATAGTTACAGGAGAGCCTGACTTTGATTCTGGTCCTCCTGAAGATGGACTTGAGTATCTTAGGCGTGTCAGGTACCACTTTTCTATCCGTGTCTAAAAGGGCTGCTCTTAGCCCTATCCATGTTATGGATGTTGCAAAAATAAAATGAAGGCTTTATAGTAGATCTGGGATGATAAGTTGTGCTTGAAGCCTCTACCCTTCTCATAAAAAAATGTAGAGGGATAGCTTGGTATAGCATTGAATAACTTGGTAATCCATCCTACTCCAACCTCTCCAAGATATTTCCAACCCTCTATAGGAATACTGTTTGGACCACAGACTTTCTAATGTTCATTTTTTTTCATGGCATCCTTTACCTTTTGATGGCCTAATTCTAAGAGTGTAGCTAAAGGGTAGGATGTATGGAGATTTGTAATTCTCATTGTTCGAGTTGAAGAATTGATAAAAATAGCCTAATCAATTTCTCCTTGATCTGATTATCTCCTGTCAACACTAGTTGAGCATTGTCCTTGATACACTTCAGCCGGTTTAAATCCTTACTCCTCTTCTCTCTCAATCTTACTATTTTAAACATTTCTTTCTCCCTTTCTCATGTCCCTAGTTTTTGGTACAAGCCATTTAGGGCTTCCTCTCGAGCTTTACTAATAGTATTTGTAGCTTCGCTCTTAGCTCTCTTATACTCTTCAAATGCTTCTCGGTCTTCTGCTTTTGTTAACTTCCTATTGATCTTTTAGCTCAAATAACAAATTGATCCATAAAAAATTACAAAGAAAAATAAGTTATTTTGGGTTTGATCTGTTTGATATAGTCAAAGTAAATAAAAGAAACAACCTTTATTAGTTTGGTTTGGTAATTAAATAAATTATAAAAGAAGAAATAAATTAATGAAAAATAATTTTGAGTTGGGTGGGTTGGGTTATGATCTATGTTTAGGCAAATTGACCTTCCCATCTTTGACCTAAGCAAACTGTGGCCGGGTTATGACCCAACCTGTTTATTGATTCAACCAATTTTAACCCCACCCAAGTATAGCACAGGCCGCCACTTGACGCAACCGACTCAATAACATTGTTGATGTACTGAAGTTCTAACAAATCGAGTCAAATTTGGAATCACTTTTAAAAGTAAGTTGATTTCTTTTGAGATGGTGGTGATAAATCAATTTCATTTCAAATGGTGAACTGTCATTGATATAAGCATTTTCTTTTTTGAATGGGTAAGATGAAATCAGTTTAGTACCACATATACAAGGATATACAAGTGTTATTAACAAAAACACCTTTAATTGAATAGGCTTGATGTCGCATATAGAAGGATATACAAGTAGCCCTTAGCATGTAAAAAGATGTACTAAATTTGTCACTGACTCTGTTTAGAGCCCGTCAACCCAACAAGAGAAGCTAGTTTTAAGCTGGTATAAACTGACTTCATTCACTCAAATATTTCAGTTTCTCTCCCTCCATGTCAATCAGCATATAGCTGAAATGTTATCAACTGCCGTGCTTTCTGCGAGACAATTCTAGTTCAGGAGGATATCTTTGACCATTGCTGGATTTCTCCATTTGACATTAAAAAATGCAATTGATGCCGACAAAATCCAGTCATAATTGAACCAACACATATTTAGACGTGACGCTAATTGGTTCACAGGAAGATTTGATAAATACAGCAAAATGTGAATTTAGGAGTTAAGTAGCTTAAGAGTATTTTGTGTCCAAGTTCTTTTATAACCTTCTTGTAAATCGTCTTTTGCTTCGGGTCATTTCTTAGAGTTTTGGTTCTTTAGCTGTAATTTCATGGTTCCTCGATCTCAAAAGCTATTGTTGGGGATTTGGATTTTGAGGGTCAGCGCATCTAATCCAGTGTTCAACCATTGCTTTATTAACTTTTTGAAATAAAATTTTCATATTTAGGGATTACGTAAAGTACTATATGTTTAATCCACTGATATGTCTGATATGTTTAAAATAAAGTGCTATATGTTTAAATTAAGGTTTACAGTTAAATATGTTTAAAATATATGCTCCCAAGGGTGTGGCTTATCAGTTAATGAAGCTGATAAAGGAGATGGAATTTCAGGGCACAAATCCCAGTAGAGGCAAAATAAATGTTTAGGTTATTTATTCCCAGATGTCTAAGTCTTGGTATATAGAGTTACTCGGTACCTATACTAGTGGGAGATAGCGCGTATGCAGTGGATAGTTGCGCTGCACACAAACTCCGCCACCATTATTAAAAAAATAAAGAGTAAAAAATGTTTGAAAAGATCATCTTAAAGTAATAGTTCTGTCTTTTGGGATGTAAGGAGTAGTTTTTTTTAGTAGATAGCCTTTAGAGAAGGCTTGCGCCACAAGTTTGCTAGCAGTTACGAGCTGGTTTGGCTGACAGCTGATAGCTTAACTTGGGAGAGATTCATTTCTTATCACAAGTTTTTGAGCAGTTAGTGTGCCTTCGTATCCTTGCTACTTCCCTATCATATGAAATGAACATGCTTAAAGTTTCAAAAGTTCTTTAGCGAACATTTTCTTGAGTATGACAGGTGATTGTTTTCTATTTATAGTAGAAGAAAAAAGTAATGTGATTGTTCCCCCGCTGTCCTCCCATTGTCTGCTACTTCTACAGTTCTACCCACTGCTTCTCTTCATCTCTGAATTTTAGATTTTGCTTCTGCAAACTCCTCTACTATTTTCCCTCTCTTAATTCTTATTCTTTCCTTTTCCCTATCTTTACACTCATAGTTCTGCTATAAGAGTTTTTGTGCATTTATGTCTTGACTTAAAATTAATCTGGATTGGCTGCTTGGTATCAAAATAAAGGATCTACTACATCAAGATGATCAACAATTGACATAAAACATTGCACTTCCTAAAGGTTATAACCTATTGGGTAATCCCTTTTAAAAGCACCCAGCTTCAAGCTTATCAGCCAGAAGCTTTTATTCCGTATAGTCATAGTACTATAAACGATTTCTTGCTGAAATTGCATCTTATAGATGTGCCTTGTCCCCTTCTCTCCCCTTCCTCACAGAGGCTTAGCTCTAGTCATACTTAGAAATTTTAAGTGCTTAATGAAAATGGTTAATGTTAGATAATATACCCGTTCTACATTGATTCTGCAAGGAATGTGATAGGATTTTTAAATTCTCCTGGGTTAATTCACTAAGTTTCTTAAGGTTTTAAGTAGGTTTTAGGTTGGATACTTAGATTCTGTCACATGATATCAATGCCAAATTTCGGTAAGCCTATCCTCGCTCTACTTCTATGCTCTGGGGTTCCTCCTCTGAACTCAGTCCAATGAGTTGCTCTGTGCTTCTCTCTAAGTTCAGTCCATCAGTCACTAACTCTATTTCAGGCACGCTCATTTGCCTATTGAGCTTACCTTCTATTTGCGTTAAAGCTTACTCTTCATCATATCGAGCCTCTCCAACTTGCATAACAGTGCTGTTAAATTCACTTGTCAACGTATCGAAATGACTGGTCTACTCCAAACATTTTGAGCAATTTCAGTTTAGAAAAGAAAAAAACCCATAGAAAACCAAAAAAAGAGCAAAGATAACACGCAGAAAGTCAAAATTTTGCATGTAAATCTTAGAAAGTACAACACATGCAGAGGGGCAGCTGATAATATAGAGTTTTTAGCTAAAATTGTCCCTTATCTTTAGGAGTAGGTCTAACTTTGTCCTTTATATATGACCTTGAGCACCTTTTGTCCTTTAACTTTGCTAAAGTGGAGCAGTTTTAGTCCCTTTTAATATAAAGCCCAAACGGAAACCTAAAAACTAATGTTGGTTTTACAGTCACCTGGATAAAGGATCTTTTCGGTACTCATGTTCTGCAGAACCTGTGTAGTGATTATATTCTACGAAACTAACTAATCTGATTTGATAAAATTCACGGGAGGCCAAAAGCTCATCCACCGTTCCTCGTTTTTGGGATGGATTGGAGAATCTGGAGATGGGGAAAGTAATTTTCTTTTGTTTTCTCCCTCTGTCCCTCTACTAATCTCTTTCAATCAAAAGTTAGAAAAGAAAATAATAGAAGGCAAAGTTAGAATTGCTGCTAAAGGCAAAGGGCTTGTTTATAAGCAAGGAAAGGAAGAGGCGGCTATAGTTTGATGATTTCAGACATTAATTATCTCAAAAATAATTTCCGGTTTTCTCATAATGCCTCATATACACATGACCATTCGATCAATCGCATTCTACCAATATAATTCTCAAATGTTAGTGAAAAGTAAAGTATCTTTCAGAAAGTATTAACGATCAGATTGATTTCAGAAGAGTACTAACGCTATCTTCTTGATTGATTTCTCAATTGAAGCCTTCTTTTTGCACAGAGAAGTTGGGTTCTTCGTTTATGAATTCAAAGAGCAAACTGAGAGAAATGGAATTAAGATTTCAAAGAACATCTATTCACAGTCTCTTTTTTCCCCTACCCACGGGAAAACCGAAAACCCATGCATCTTCCGTTAAAATATTACTCTCCGTTTGATGTTTCTGTTAACTAGACTAAAACTGCTCTACTTTAGCAAAGTTAAAGGACAAAAAGTGCTCATGGTGGTATATAAAGGACAAAGTTAGATCTACTTTTAATGATAAGGGATAATTTTAGCTAAAAACTCGATAATATACGTCCCGTATTGGTTATATAAGTGTTTCCAAAGGGGTATATAATGATTATGGAATACTTCACCCATTGCATTAAGATTTTATATTTGATGCTCGAATCTTTCACAATTAATTTCTGTCGTGAACATATCTTCTTCTGGTGACTGGTGAGCTCCTACATGACTTGGCTCATCTGATCACACCAACAGTTTGAATTGACCCCTTTCTCTATCCATCTCAATAGCTGAGGGATGCAACTCTTCATTTGAGGGGGACATATCCACGGTGGAATCTAATATTTGCCTTGCATTGGAAAAAATTCTTGAAGTGAACCCATTCTTTTCCAATACTTTTCTGAAATCAATGCCGCCGCCCCCCCCCCCCCCACATGCACTTGTATTTGCATTTACCTTTCTTCCCATTCTAAATTATATCTTCTTGAGATTTGCTAATATCATACTGCATCCTCACTGAAACCTCTGTACCAATTTGCTGATCGTGAACGAGAAAAGAAGAAGAGAACTTTTATTGATAACTGATGACAACATAAGATGGCTCATTTTAAGGATATTAAGCAAAAAAAATATTTAGGAACGTTTTCCTAATTCTTGGATAACCAACTTATCACAATGTGGTTGCCAAGTCCACCCTGAACTGTGTATAACTTCCGGTAGAATGATTACACTTCTTCTGCTGCCTTGAACTGCAACTATGTGTATGTATCTGCCATAGTAGTTGTAATTTTGGGAACAATAATACTGGTAGAGTTGGTCTAGCATCTTCCATCTTCTGTAGATTATATCACGTCCCACTGAAGCTTTGTGAAACAACTGGCATAACCACAACAACACTCTCCTACTAACAGTCATACGACAAATGGAGTTTTTCGTTCTTTCAATCCAATCATACCAAGCTTCACTGTCATAACTGTTCTCTGAAATGTCATAAGACTTCTTACCAGATATGAAATAAATTCTTCTTTCCATCATTAATTGCTCAGTTTTTAATCGATTACTTTAAGAAAATGATTGGAGAAAAACAAAGAAACAGTGTCTGAGAAAACTGGCCTACCAGACTTCTAGAGAGAAGTTGGACATTCTCTCTAACTTTCTGCTCCACTGTCATATCCCCTTTCCTCACAAGCTCTATCAATCTTATGTTATACGTCAAGCCATCAACTGCCTTCCCATGAACTCCACCTTTATGCTATGTTTGCTTCGGTAAGGAGCGGGGAAAAGGGGAGTCTCTGTATTTACTCCCTTGGGTGAATATTCTCATTAACTTCCAATTACTTGTTGTGGTTGCAAGGGATGTAAAGGATTTTTAATTTCTCAATAAAAATGGAAGTAAAGGATTTGTAGTTTCTCCTATGTCCAGTTTCTGGGGCTTGAAAAAGCAAATGTTGAAGCCAATAAAGCCTCTACTTTAAATTTCATGCCTTTTCATTTTCTAACTGAACAAGCAAAATAGGCATCAACACTCCTGTAACTGCTCATCTTGCTAGCCCAACCAAAAATAACATTGATGACCTTGCCTATGACCAGTTGGTACTCTTCTCCAGAGCTTTCAGCCCTGCTGCCAAATTAACCATGCATGCTTTCCTCTGCCACAGTAGGAGGCTACGCATCTTTCATGACATGTCTGAAATTTGTGGTTGTGGTTCCTGCAAAAGGTATAGTACTCTTATTGTCGCCCTCCAATTTTTCAGTCTTAAACTCTTGGTCACCAGTAACATACCTGATGTATTGTACACTTATGCCCATGCAGGTTGAAGCTCTAACTCGAGTTAAAGCTCATGAGAGCATTTGTTAGCTAAATGTTAAACACGTTCTGAAACTTGGTCGATATATTTACGAGTTAGCTAGACATTGTATTTCAGAATTTCGTCATTTTCTGTAACCTGTTCGGCTGGCCATGACATTAAGCTGGCGCTAAAATGATATGGATGCTGAATTTGTCCTAGGTGGGAAGCATTACAGTTGCCAAAAGTGAAGGTTGCAAAGGTTGAAGGCAGTAAACTAAACAAAGAACAGACGTCTTACATGCCCCAAATTCCTGATATTGCAAGCTGTCTAGAGCACTTGTTGCCGCTCAAGGAGTGGGAGGAAGCATTCCTTGCTGATTTTTCAGAGCTAAGACAGGTATTTCTTTCATATTTGCGTTGAAGTTTTTTAGAAATGGAAATGCAATAGTTGTTTGAGCCATCCAAACATCAAAATATCCCATTACGAGCTCTGCTCCTTTACCCCTGATAACGTATCAGAACTTAAAGTTGCATGACGGATGTGATTTGTGTCATTATTGGTTACTCATGACCCGAATTTTGAGATTACTTTATTTTTATGGAGTTCCTGAGCAGGTAGTGCTCCTGAACGGTTTACATATGTTTTTTATGAAGGAACTTGTGGTTCGTTTCAGGCTTTATCACGTTTGGAAGCTAATGTTGGAACTTCTACTCAGCTGCGTTCTGCAACCTTTGTTGATCAAGAAAACTCGTCAGATCAGCCTCCTGAAAACATTGTTTTGGATAAGTTTGATGGTTTGATGTCAGGAGAAGACGAGTCTTGCCTATCTGATGCTGGTGATGATCCTGACCTGGGAAATTCCATACCAAAGTCATCTCCTGCCGGAAGATTTGGCAACAGCCCTACCTTGTCTGTTATCTTACGAATGGATGCTGCAGGTCGAGTTTCAATGTTAAGGAAGAGAATTACAGCTGTGCAAAGCATGAGCGCTCTTTCAAGGGATGACTGCTTATGGCTGTTTGCCTGCGGTTGATACTCCTGTCAATGCCGATACATGTGCAGCCCTACAGTTATTACTCCGAAAATGTGCAAGCTTGAGAGCTGAGAAGTCCAAACTCGATGATGAAGTTATTATGCTTAATATGTTGGTCACAATATCTGGCAGATATTTTGGACAGTCGGAACAATGAATATATCTTTTTATTTAATCAAAGAGCCCTGTTGGGGACTAGAACAAAATGCACTTTCCAGTTTTCTTTGGTCATGGTGTTCCCAGGATAGTTTGTACTAAAAAAGTAGAGTTGATGTCGTACTTCATTTCTCCAACTTGTCACAACTAGTTTTTACGCTAGAAGGAAACCTCGCCTAGTAATTCCATGCTTCCATCTTTATGTACAGTGACGTGCGCGCATGTGGGCATACGCTTTTGAAGTTCTCCTATGAGCCCGACAAGTTCTGCAAAGCCATTGAGATTACACCATTAGGGGTTGTTTATGGTCTACTTAGGTGGAGATTACACTTTTAATGATATTGCAGTTACATATGACGGGCCAATAAAACATCATAAATTATTATGTGGTGAATTGTAATATATTGATTGTTATGTAGGAATTGCCTAATTTAAGGTAGTTAGTTATCTTATACCGAATCAATGGTGAAATAACAAATAATTTTACTATGTCGAAGTATAACAACTCACAGAATGTTGGAGGCTAAATTAAAAAGCGGTTTGTCGTGAAGCTTGCCTTAGGAAAATCCCGCATTGAAATGGAAGGGGAAGTTATTTCCATATTCCTCATTTTATTTAGGACACGTGTTACTTACTAAATCAGATGTATAATAGTCATACCCTATAAAATCACATAAATGATATAAATTTATATGGAACTGTTGTGTTTATCTATTTATTGATAAATGATACAATGTAATATGAACTGTTGGCGTTTTCTTAGGTGTCTCAAATTTATCACTAGATTAAATAAACATATTAGTGGCATAAAGATGCTCCTTTCTGGTAACATTATTAGTGTTGGTTTCTCAAATAATTCCTCTCGAGTTACTTGAATATTTTTATTAAACCGGTTATTTGTCGTTAGTTCATCTTTGCATATTTCTCGTGTATAAAGATATCACAAAATATTAGATAAAATAGATTTTAATTAAAGTGATAATTTACATACATCAAATAAAATTATGTGTCTGTAATTACAAGAAATTTTAATGCTTCAAAACAAACATGTCATTCATCTTCTTTTTTTTTTTTACGTTACTTCTATAAGACTTTTCTTAAGCCAGGAGGAAAAGAGAAGTTTTTGTGTATCATTCCTTTGAAGGACTATTTAATTTAGGCGGAAGGAAAAAATAAACAAACTATAGTTATAAGACAAGGAGAAGAAGGTTTTTTCGGAAGTTGTGCAAAAGCTATTTTATTTGGATAGTCAACCCCATTAAATATATCATTTTTTTATAATTATATATGTAATCGTTTATTTTGTTACACAGTTTTACAAAAGCATCAAATGATATTTATAATATATTGTTAACTAAAACATATTTTGAGAAAAGCGAAGTAAAATATAAATTGTAGTTTTACGTAAGTTTGTTATGTGCTGAAGTGTTGGATTGTGGAATTGTATTATTTGATTTTTACTCAATAAAAAAGGTGAAAGTTTGCTTTATATTCATACACATTGATTTCAATATTCTCTAAGTGAAATTTTAATCGTTTTCCTTTTCTTACTTATTTGATTGTCTTTTTGCACGCATGATGCTCGTTATGGATTTTCTCAAATTAATTTTCATTTCAACTAAGAATGTTTACATTTCTATTCGTAGGAATCATATATTTGTTGAAGGTATTTCATTTTAGAATTAAATTTTTATAATTGAAGTTTACTAATACAATCGTAAAACATGTGAAAGTTCAGATTAAAAAAATGATTATGAAGTACTAAATTTGTCATATAAAGAAGGATTTCTAATATGGATATTTGAAATGCATTACATAAAAAATAAATTTGAGTTTTACATTTCTATTACGTGTAATGTTGTTGCTATCTTGGAATCGTTAAGAAATAACGTGTTTCATTTATATTTTTATGAAAGAATTAAACTAGAAATAATTATTATAATAATTTTATCGAATTAATAAATATTGAATGAATTTGATAGCTAAGACAACAATTCTAACTAGAACTAAGAATTCTTGTTCTTCCATGATTTTTTAGAAATTTCAAAGTCATATTTTTGATTTTTTCGATGACTTTTTCACACTCAAGTATGTATAGCTTTCGTAAAATAATTCCGTAAAGTCTAATAAAAATTGTAAAAATAAAAAATATTAAAAACATTTATGTAACATTTTGATATTTTCTCAATTATTTGACATAGTTATGAAAATTGTAGCATTCATTTCTTCATGATTCATAGATGAGTCTACTAACAAAACAATATCGTTTTGATCTAGGAAAGAGGTGTGGCACCTTTTCCTCTCCTTTGTGATTAACGAGAATTTTCATTTTAGGTTTTTTTCCTTTGGGCAGAAAAACTAGAGCATTCAATTTCATTTTAGTTTATTTTCTTTGGGCAGAAAGAGTAGAGAATTCAATTAAATAAAAAGCTAGGGTACAAAATAATTATATTATAATGTGACTTATAAAACGTATTTGAGGAATGAAACTTGTAATCGTATTTGAGGAAGCGAGTTGTAAATAGTAGTATTATTAATCGTATTAGTAGAATGCAATATATAAAGAAGGAGACCACGGGGATTTCTACTTTTTTTTCATTAAATAATAGAAGGGGAGTAGGGATTGGACCGATAGGCTCGTTTTGGACCCGAGGACCTAAGCTTTGCTAAAGCATGAAAAGGAGTGGACGGTTGTATTTTGGCCTAGTTGGACTGGTTTGCCTAATCGAAGAGCCCCTACCTTACTTGTTCACAGTACTAAACCTCCATATCATGTGTGTAAAAAGCCCACCTCGGATATGAAAGAAGGTCAGTGTCACGACCCAAACAGTACGGTTGCGACGAGCACCCGGTGTCTAACTCAACCGAGTATCAACATAACGTATCTTTCTTATCATACTATCATGGGTAAATAAACCGGAAAGGCTGTCATGAGATAACTAGAATTAAACATAAGAGAATACTCGACATGGGATGACCCAGCATGATATAGAAGTTTATGCATGCGACAAACGGGACTATAAGGCCGACATGATCATTTGTATACTCAAAACATAGGCCGACAAGGCCATACAAGTATACATATACATGACATCTGTCTACAAGCCTCTATGAGTACATAAATGTCATAAAGCTCGAGATATGGCACCGCCATACCAATCAATACATGTCCAAATCATACTGACCAGATAGGCAAATTCGGAGCAAGTGGAGTGCACTAACACCTTCCGTTGAGCTGATAGCCTACTAGGAGGACTCTCAACCTGTCTATGGGGACCTGCAGGCATGAAACGCAACGTCCCCAGAAAAAAGGGACGTCTGTACAAATAAAGTACCGAGTATGTAAGGCATGACAGTAGTATATAAAAGAAATGAAAGAAATATGGAGTAAATAACTCAACCTGTAATTCTGAATAGCTCCGTGAATCATGAAAATTTTATAATGTCATGCATGTGCGTATAAATGTCATACCATGCATAGGTATATGCATACATAACATCATCAAGCCTCTAAGGGCATCCTATCATATCATCTCAGCCACTGTGGGCGAAATCATCAATGTATACCAGCTGATCAGGTGGTGGTGCGTATATAACGCCATAACCTTTTTTCATATCCTATATACATATAATATACGCGTATATAACGTTATCTGGTCATGGGTCAATGTACATGTATAAATGAATGCAATGCATAATGAAGTAAGTCAGTAAGATTTCTAGGAATGTCATAAGATCAATATGCCTTCGGATAAATTTTAATAACTTACGTATTTTTCTAATACCCATGAACAAAAGATATAATAATAGGACACATGGGGAATCAAGAATATAGGCATCCCTAGTACTTCTATGAATATAGTTATTTATGAAAGTTCCGTGTTTGCACGTTTCGTTTGTATCATATGGATCATGCGAAAAGGAAAGAATGGATAGCCTTAACATACCTTAATTCCATTGAGTCCTTAATACCTTCCAAGCGATTCTTCAAACAACTCAACCCAATCAACCATAGCATAAGGAGATTCAAAATCAGTGTTGAGTAAAGGCTAAGTCTGCAACTTAAACTAGTAGCTCGTTTATGTAAATTTGGGCAGCATCTCCCCTGTAACAAGAGCCTCCTCCAATACCATATACCAACAACAATGGCCAGAGAAATCCAACAATATATAATTATCAATAATAAGACATCATATAACAACAAGTCACAACTATTTCATGACGAGCTACATGCCTAATTGAAATCCGTATACCCCATAACACCCCTTATATACTTCTTACTTTAACTTACTAGTATCATTAACATGATAATAAAGTCATTCATCAATTATTCCAGCCTTGTACCATATATTTATAACAAAGAAAATAATCCACAACTTCAATTATCCTCAATTAGCAACTTTATTCACTAGTTCATGTCTATTCCATCCATTTAACTTAATCAATGTCAAGATAACCTTAAGTACATGCAAGAACACAATATACATATCTCATACAGTAGCTTCAAGTCGAAATCCAAGTTATATTTAGCTTACAATAGCCCTCAATGGCAATACAACACCATATAAGTGACTTAAGCTAATCTTCACTTCCAACCTCAAGTTTCGTATGCTTCTTTCACCAATTCACTTGATAAACATATAGACATGCATAACAACAAAAACCATATCATAATCAAGTTATTTTCCCCATTTTTCAGCCATTTATAGTTCATGGAAACAACATGTCCAAAATAGTCCATTAAAACCTAGAATATCTCAAACTATTTCAAGTCTCCTCTTGTAGTATTTTATTCAAATAATGCAACCAACACACAAAAAACTTCAAGTTCATGTAGTAGGATTTTATTGTCACGACCCCATTTTCCCCTCTCTAGGACGTCGTGATGGAAAATTACATGTAGTAGGTTGCTCGAGGACGAGCAAATGCTTAAGTGTATGGTGGTGATGTTAGGCTAAAACTCCATGTTTTCGCATGTAATTTGCCTTGCATTATACCTCAATCTTGTTAACTTTGGTGTAAATAATTGTGACTCGAGCTTAATAATGGTGTTTATATGTGTAGGATTCAATTTGAAGCGATTTAGCAAGCTTGCATGCAAAGTGAAGTAAAAACAGGGGAATTTGGAGGGAGTATGAGTTTGGTGCCCAGGTTGGTTCCAGGCACTAACCAAAACGCCAAAGGCAGAATACTGGAAATTTTCGGTGTCCTGGTTGGCGCCAGGCGCCAAGCGAGACGGCTAAGGGCGGATTTCATCCAACTTCAGCTAGGACTTGGTAGTTTCGAACCTACACGCCCCCAATATGTATAGGGGGGGGGGTTCTAAACCTATTTCTTGTGGAGATATGCTATTTTGGAGAAGAAAAATATTGCAGAGCACGGTGTAGTAAGAATCGAACAACAATTCCCTCTGTTTATCTCTATACTTTGTAGTTTAATGTCCTTGAACATCATGATGATTGTTGATACTTTTATGAGTAGCTAAACTTTCTAATCTAGGGTTTGATGGAACCTATTGGAGGATGATTTTCTACTACGTTTAATATAGATTTGCCTTTGATTTTTCTCTACTTGTTCAACTACATTTAAATTGTAGTTTATTGAAGAGCTCTCAATCGACTGTGCCTATTTAGTGTGTATTGCTTGGAAAAGGGTACATATATAGGTAGTTATTGAACAACATCACTCATAACGTATGTGAGGAATCAATACGGAGGGTTTAAAAGTGGGATTAGGAATAACGAAACTTTGATGCGATCTTAGTGAGCGGTGAATTAGTGCCTCCTAGCGTAGTTCGGAAGGAATTTATCTAGTAAATTGTGGTAGTTGCTCGAAAGAGAATTACGACACCCGAAATACTCACGATCGGTAGATAATACTTAGGCGAAATTAAAGAAGATGTAGCGGGAAGGATTCCGACAATTGGGAAAATCATAACTCTAGACCTCCTTAATCTTGTCTCCAACCCTTAGTATCCCTAGTTGTTAATCTACTAATTTAATTTGTTAGTTAATTAGATACAATAACAACAACAACAATAATAACAATAATAACCTAGTATAATCCCACTAGTAGGGTCTGGGGAGGGTAGTGTGTACGCAGACCTTACGCCTACCTTGGGGTAGAGAGGCTGTTTCCGATAGACCATCAGCTCCCTCTCTCCAAGAACTCCCACCTTGCTCTTGGGGTGACTCGAACTCATAATTTCTTGGTTGGAAGTGGAGGGTGCTTAATTAGATACAAGAATCTTAATATTTATAACTTACGAATTGTCCGAGCTTGTCTTTTTTGTGATAGTAAACAGTTGTAGCTAAACCTTAGTTCTCGGTGGGATTTGACTCCGGACTTGTAAATCGGATTATATTTGCAACGACCGCTTAGTCCTTTTTCTAAGTCATAGTTGGGCGTGATCAAATTTTGACGCCATTGCCGGAGAGCTAACGATGTAGCTGTAGTTGTACATATTGGTAGGTTTCAAGTCTGAACTTTTTTTTTTTTAGTATTTAATTTTTTTATTTTAGTTTTAATTGTTGATTTGAGAAACATGTCATCTTTGAATTATGAAAGTTTTGATGTTGGTAATTCTACTTTTGATCACCCTCATGCATATTGTGAAGGAAACCACTCGTGCTAAAATTATAAATATATTCCCGAGAGCGAGTTATGTACACCAACTCAATCTCATGTGTGGAATGTGTGTGATACGTGTGGTGGTCAAGATGATCACTTTTATGGTTGTGCTTATATTTCTTATCATCCCCCCACCCCTTATTATGATGGTTCTACTTTTACTTGTGAAGTTACTAGGAACAAAGAACCTAGGGATGCTGACCTAAAGGAGATCAAGGATACGTTAATGTGCCTTGTGAAACAAAATAATAAGACACAATTACAGATACAAAAGCAAGATGCAACTATTCATAACTTGAAGGTTCAAGTAAGTCAAGTGGTCGAAGCATTAAATGCTCAACAAGTCAATATGGCGGATAGTAGCCAAAACAAATGTGAAATAGAGTCAGTAGTTGACACTCTGATGGAGGAGGTCAGAGTAGAACACCAACAATCTAGCCAACTAGAATTTAAGGATGCCAATGTTGAAGGCGTGATACTAGAGTCAACTGAGGACATTGAGGATAAATATTCAATTGACTCTAGTATCATTGGAGGATGTTGAACATCTCGGAGTTCAGGTATTTGAGCGTGTTGGACCTCATTCCAAACACTTCTCTACATTGTGTTTGGATGGTGAAATAAGAATGAATCCTTACAAGCGTAGAAAGGAGACAATGGAAGAGGTAGACGAGCCATATATTTTGAAATTTTCGAAGCCGTCTAGGCAAGATGACACTCCTCAGCTGGAAGCCAAAAAGTGCATAAGGAATCATTTAGTTGTTGGCTTACAAGAATTTATACCACCCCAAGAGCATGATCATAGAATAGAATCAAAACTTGGGGTCAAATTCATAAGTTCGAAGTGGAGGCAGAAAGTAATTCGCGTCGTGCCGCAACGTTAAATCAAGCGCTTGCCGGAGGCAACCCAGCTTTACTTCTTTATTATTATTTTTATTATCTTTATTATTGTATTATTCTTGTAGTGTTGTTTTTGATTTCTCTAGGAGCATTGGAAGCAAGGCCATTGGAAGAAAGCAAAAGCAAATGAGATGGTTAGAACTAAGTGTGGGGTGCCCGTACAAAGGACCATGCCTGGGAGAAGTCTGAGTATCCCACGAGCTGCTAATGCTTTGGCCTTTGGCCTACCTGGGAGTTTCTTTCACCTTCTTGTTATTTATGGTTTGCATTGGGGACAATGCACAATTATAAGTGTGGGGTGAAGAGATTGTTTGGGTGATTTTCTATGATATTTTAGTTGTGTTAGTTTGACTAAAACAAAAATTGGACTTTTCGTGACGATGGATCTCTTTGACAACTTTCTTGAGGGATTAAGGTCCGATGAAAAATTCCAAAAATATTTTTTTTATTTTTGTTTTATTTTTAGTTAGTCGTAGGTAGATAATAATCCCCATTGGTTTTTCTTTTAGCATCGGTTAATTTCCAGGGGACGTAACTTGAACCGGGTAATTTTTATTTTTAGGAAATTGAGGGAAGAAAACTTGAGTGTTCTATATGCCTTTGGACATGTTGATATTAGCATTTTTAGGCCATAGCATGCAAATTATCTTCCTCACATGTTTTAATGAAAAATATGTCGTGTAAGATTGAATCGCATGTCTGTGACGCCTTCTCTCAGTTACTTGACTCATTGTTCATGTAGTGCTTTATTGCTTAATACTTCTTGACTTTGTGATACTTGCCTAAACTTGAGGGTTGGAATGGAACCGTCCGACTAGGGTCATGTGCAATGTGTGATGTGAGGTTTTGATTACATTATGTGTTATCCTGTGTTTGTGTAGAACTTGCCCTGTGTGTTAGTCGAAGCGAAATAAGTAAGCTTTGTGAGTATAAGAGATGATGTAGGAGTTTATTTGATCGTCCATTGAGATATAGCCACTATATAAAAAAAAATGATATGTAGATAGCCCATTTGAGCCTATAAGCCTTTTCTTTGGCACTCACATTACAAGTCGATTCCCATTTTGTTCTTAATTAAATCTTGTCGAATATTTACCTCCGAAAGCACTTAAATCGCTAGAAGAGTAAGGTGAGAGTTGGGGTAGCTTTTGAGTTGAACCATAGAAAGGCCAAAGGTGCATGTATGTTTTGGAAGATCCTTAGCCGGGCAACCTAAATTTATGGAGAGTGTTGAAGAAAAAATCAGAATCATAGAAAATAAAAATAAAAGAAAATAAAAAAAAAATACACCTCCTATTCCTCTTATCCGAGCTAGTGAATGTGTAGTTGTGCTTAAAGAAGAAGGGCCAAATTGTATATGGTTTTGTGGTATTGCTTGAATTGGCCATGAAGAGTGTGTATTGGAAAGTTAAATGTAGTGTATTAAAGTTAGTCACTATACCCAAAATATATCATACCCGTCCCTTAACCTACATTACAACCCGTAAAGACCTAATTGATCTTAGACTTTGCAAGCTTAGATTAGTGGAGATATACACTATGGGCAAGCCTATGGTACAACCATGGAGTGCACATGAATTTCTTTATGAGAGTGAGTAGTTCTTTGTTCATATATGTGATATCCTTAAATTATATTCGAATGCATATTTGAATGTATGGACTAAATACCCTCATTCTTTAGTGAGTCACATGAGACCAAGACGGAAAGGTGACGTTATTAAACATCTCTTGTTGGGTGAGTGCACATGTTGAGAGTGCTTATTGGCGACGAGTCGGTTTTTGAGGTTGGGTAGTTATGGGCAGGTTGTTTGAGTGTTTTAATTGGTCACTAATATTCCGGCATGTGAAAGTTGGGAAAGGTATGAATGCGTATGCAAGGGCTCAATTGTTAGTATCAACCATGGATATAGGTGTAATGTGTTGAATTGCCAAATGTTCCTCCATTGTATGATGTCTTGCGTGCATTGTTTGGTTAGCAAGGTTTTAGGTTGCTCGAGGACGAGCAAATGCTTAAGTGTGTGGTGGTGATGTTAGGCTAAAAATCCATGTTTTTGCATGTAATTTGCTTTGCATTATACCTCAATCTTGTTAACTTTGATGTTAATATTTGTGTCTCAAGCTTAATAACGGTGTTTATATGTGTAGGATTCAATTTGAAGTGATATAGCAAGCTTGCATGCAAAGTGAAGTAAAAACAAAAGAATTTGGAGGGAGTATGAGTTTGGTGCCCAGGAACGCCAAAGGAAGAATAGTGGAAACTTTCGGTGTCCTGGTTGGCGCCAAGCGCCATGCGAGACGGCTAAGGGCAGATTTCATCCTAATTCGGTTAGGACTTGGTAGTTTCGAACCTACACGCCCCCAACATGTAAAAAAGGGGGGGGGGGGGTTCTAAACCTATTTCTTGGGAAGAGACACTATTTTGGAGAAGAAAAATGTTGCAGAGCACGGTGTAGCAAGAATCAAACGACAATTACCTCAGTTTATCTCTATACTTTGTAGTTTAATGTCTTTGAACATCATGATGATTGTTGATACTTTTATGAGTAGTTAAACTTTCTAATCTAGGGTTTGATGGAACCTATTGCAGGATGATTTTCTACTACGTTTAATATAGATTTGCCTTTGATTTTTCTCTACTTGTTCAACTATGTTTAAATTGTAGTTTATTGAAGAGCTCTCAATCGACTGTGTCTATTTAGTGTGTATTGTTTGGAAAAGGGTACATATTTAGGTAGTTGTTGAACAACATCACTCCTAACGTATGTGAGGAATCAATACGGAGGGTTTAAAAGTGAGATTAGGAATAACGAAACCTTGGTGCGATCTTAGTGAGCGGTGAATTAGTGCCAGCTAGCGTAGTTCGGAAAGAATATGTCTAGTAAATTGTGGTAGTTGCTCGGAAGAGAATTACATCACCCGAAGTACTCACGATCGGTAAAGAATACTTAGGCAAAATTAAAGAAGACGTAGCGGGAAGGATTCCGACAATTGGAAAAATCATAACTCTAGACCTCCTTAATCTTGTCTCCAACCCTTAGTATCCCTAGTTGTTAATCTACTAATTTAATTTGTTAGTTAATTAAATACAAGAATCTTAATATTTATAACTTAGGAATTGTTCGAGCTTGTCTTCTTAGTGATAGTAAACAATTATAGCTAAACCTTTGTTCTCTGTGATATTCGACTCCGGACTTGTAAATCGGATTATATTTGCAACGACCGCTTAGTCCTTTTTATAAAGTATAGTTGGGCGTGATCAAAACTTGGCGTCGTTGCCGGGGAGCTAACGATGTAGCTGTAGTTGTACATATTGCTAGGTTTCAAGTCTGAACTTTTTTTTTTAGTATTTAATTTTTTTTATTTTAGTTTTACTTGTTGATTTGAAAAACATGGCATCTTTGAATTATGAGAGTTTTGATGTTGATAATTCTACTTTTGATCTCCCTCATGCATATTGTGGAGGAAACCACTCGTGCCAAAATTATCAATATATTCCCGAGAGCGAGTTATGTGAACCAACTCAATCTCATGTGTGGAACGTGTGTGTTACGTGTGGTGATCAAGATGATAGAGGGGGACTCCGAGGTCTGCGGACGCTGGCAGGTATACTTAGAAGTCTCCACGCACGGTCCAACTCACTGGTATCTAGACTGGTGGAAAAAATCCGGATCTGCACAAAAAGATGTGCAGAGTATAGTATGAGTACGCCATAACAGTACCCAGTAAGTGCCAAGCCTAACCTCGGTAGAGTAGTGACGAGGTCAGGTCAGGGCCTTACTTGTTTAAAAGAAAAGTAAGGTAGAGGATATAATATTATTTTGAAATGACTGAGAATTTTAACAATAAGAAGTTTCAGAAAATATATGCATAATAAATAGAGGTACACAGCAGGGGCACTCCCGAGGTACCGCCTCGTAGTCCCAAATGTAAAGATGTAGTACAGAGGAATCTCTCGAGGAACCGCCTCGTAGTCCCAAAGTAAATATGCAGTACAGGGGGATCTCCCGAGTAAACTCCTCGTAGTCCCAACGTAAATATGCAGTACAGGGGTATCTCCCGAGTAAACGCCTCGTAGTCCCAAAATAAATATGCAGTACAGGGGGATCTTTCGAGTAAACGCCTCGTAGTCCCAAGTAAATATGCACTACAAGGGGATCTCTCAAAGAACCGCCTCATAGTCCAAGTAAATATGCAGTACATGAGGATCTCCCAAGGAACCGCCTCATAGTCCCAAAGTAAATATACAGCAAGTAATCGAAGGAAAACATAATTTTTCAGCATGAATCTCACAGTTAAAGATTTAATTCAAATCAAGGAAAGCAGGTAATTCAACTAAGTATGTTGCACAAATTACAAGTAAAAGTTAAGGTACGTAGACATGTAATGCTAGACTAAACATGATCACTACATATGCTAAGGCAATTTTGTTAATGTATTTTAAAAGAAGACAACTCAATTAATGTATTTTAAAAGATAACAAATCAGCAAGAACCAAATTTTTCATAATTAGCCCGTGTACGCACTCGTCACCTCGTATACACGGCGCCCACATATCGCAGATTGTTACAACAGTACCAAATCATAAGAGTATTTCCTCCACACAAGGTTAGACAAGTCACTTACCTCAAATGTCGCTCAATCAATCGGTAAAAATGCCTTTCCCTCGATTTTCCGACTCTGAATGGCCCAAAACTAGCCAAAAGCAATTTCATAATATGAATACAATTAGAAGAAACTAATTTAAATCATAAATCTACGACTTTAGCAAGGAATCGAAAAATTACCCCAAAACGTCTACCCAGACTCACGTCTCAGAA
Organism: Nicotiana tabacum; assembly: GCF_000715075.1. Taxonomy (NCBI): domain Eukaryota; kingdom Viridiplantae; phylum Streptophyta; class Magnoliopsida; order Solanales; family Solanaceae; genus Nicotiana; species Nicotiana tabacum. The sequence goes on along the minus strand of NC_134093.1, from coordinate 120,800 downwards.
TCAGGTAAAAATCACAAAATACGAACACCCATTCAACCACGACTTCACCCATACTAAAATTATAAAAATCCGACACCAAGTCGCTACTCAAATCCCCGAATTACACTCTCCAAATCCCTAGCCTCAAATTCCCACATTCCACTTTAAACACACATAATCTAGGTGGGAAAATCAACGGGGAAACAAGATTATTGACCAAAAATAAGCAAAAGGGGCTTACCTCAAGAAATCCCTAGAAAATGCTCTCAAAAATTGCCAAACCCGAGCTCAAATGTCCAACAAATTATTAAAAATCTCGAGCCCTTGAATTTATAGAATCTGCCCAGGCTTTCCGCTTTTGCGGACCAAATTCCGCTTCTGCGATGAAGTCTCCGCATCTGCAGAGTTCACTTAAATCCCCAGGTTCCGCACCTGCGGGCAAATCGCCGCATCTGTGGATGCGCTTCTGTGGTCCCTCGTCCGCTTCTACGGAAGCCTCCCTAGGCACTCATCCGCTTATGCGATCGATCCCCTGTAGAAGCGACTTCTCTTCTGCGGCCCACACACCGAACCTGTGATCGCTGGCCAACTCCCCTAGCTCCGCACATGTGCCCCATTGCTTGCACATGTGGTCAACCTTGCGCATGTGCGATTACACTAGAAGTAGCCCAGCACCAGAAAATTTTCTAAGTCCTAAAATGATTCGTTAACCATCCGAAACTCACCCGAGGCCCCCAGGACCTCAACCAAATATACCAACCAGTCCTAAAAATCACACTAACTTAGTCGAGCCTTTAAATCACATCAAACAACGCTAAAAACACAAATTACACATCGATTCAAGCCTAATGAACTTCAAAGTTTCAAACTTCTATATCCAATGCCGAAACCTATCAAATCAAGTTCGATTGACCTCAAATTTTGTACACAAATCATAATTGACATTATGGACCTACTCCAACTTTAGGAATCGGAATCCGACCTCAATATCAAAAAGTCCACTCCCGATCAAACTTCTCAAAAATCATCCTTTTTTCCAACTTTCGCCAATTAGCGCAAAAATGACCTACGGAGCTATAGGAACCGTCAAAACTCTATTTCAGAGACGGTCAATTCCTATGACTCAAACCTACATTTTACGGACTATGTTTTCCATGTCACTCCGAAACCAAAATAAATCCTCCCGGCAAGTCACAAAACCCAAAAATGAATTAGAGGGAACAGTAAATAGGGGTTCGGGGCTAATTTTCTCAAAACGACCGGCCGGCTCGTTACATTTATACTCACCTTAAACAGTAAAAACAACATGAAATTTTAGCCAAGCACAACCCACAACTATCCTCAATAACACCACAATACTATAGTAGTTGTATTCTCTTCTTGAATCAACTTTTGGTGTTCAAGTTGGCGCGTAAACACTTATAGTTCACCTTGAAAATCTAATATATATGAAGGAGGGACTGATTATTACCTTAATAAACAAGAACAACACAAAATTTGAGGTTACTTACCTTTGAAGAGCCCTTCAAAACAGTCACAAGACGAAGAACTATGATGTAGCAAACACCACGGGATTTCTAGTGTTGGATTTATGTTTTCATCTTAGGTTCTCCCTAGAATCATGGAGGAACCATTGGAGAGCATTTAGGAATAGTTTTGGACCAGAAAAATGAGTTAAAAAGACGGAGAATTGACTTTAATACAAGCTGGAATTTTTCCCGACTTTGTGGGTCCCATCGTTCTACTTGCGCAGTCTCGCAAAAATGTGAATATCTCTCTACTCTGATATCATATCGACAAACGGTTAAATTCATTAGAAACTAGACTCAAAGACCTTCAATTTGATATATAATATGTCCCAAAAGACATCATAAAACTTATGAAATGTATTACTCAAAAAGCTTCATTACAAGGTAAATCCTTGGTCGATTGTTTCCGCAACTTAAATCCGATTTTTCCCAAACTTTATATTTCATATCCAAATATAATATATAGTCATATCATGACTTTAAACTCATTTAAATTATGATTAACAAGTCTCATATTCATTTTAACTTACGTAAGACTTTGGTAAACCTTTCTTATCCTTGTAGAAGGATTTCGTTCTTTTTGAGCTTACATTAGATAATCCTATAATGACAGTGACGTCTAAAGTACGGGGTGTAACAACATGTCTCCTTTGAAATATTTATCCCCGAATGATAACTCTTAAAGGCTTGCGAAAATGGGACGTAGCATCATTAAATCACTCTATATACTTTCTAAGAGGATCTCGTTTTCAAGTTTACATCAATTGACTTACGATGTACTTTCACGTACAAAAACATGGGGTGTAACCTTGAGGAATGGTTCCACTAGCCGATGCTTAAGCGTCGACCCTCGTAGCTCGTAGTTGAACAAAACATATATAAATCGCATTTGTTGAATGCGACATATATTATAAGTTGGAAGAATGCGACAACAAATTGTACTATAACAACTTGTTTGGATGGTTGTTACCCATTGTATTGTATCGTATTATTACTTTAAATACGATGTTTGTTTTGATTGTTACTTAAATTTTATTGTATCGTATCGTTAAATGCGTCGTTACATAACGACGAAATGTGCCACTTTATGTAACGACCTATTTGTGTGGTCGCGTCGTTACCTTGTCTTTTTATCTCAATCTCAACGTTCATTATTATTAAATAATTTTATTTTATCATTTACTCTACTTTTTATATAGTAATTTTATCCCGTGCCATAATTTTTCTTTATAATATTACAAGTTTATTGTTCATATTGCTGGTATGTGATATCATGAAATGTTGGTAAACATGCAATCTATCCAAACATTGTATTTATCGAACGATACATATATATGAAGGAGGGACTGATTATTACCTTAATCAACAAGAACAACACAAAATTTGAGGTTACTTACCTTTGAAGAGCCCTTCAAAAAAGTCACAAGACGAAGAACTATGATGTAGCAAGTACCACGGGATTTCTAGCGTTGGATTCATGTTTTCATCTTAGGTTCTCACCCTAGAATCATGGAGGAACCATTGGAGAGCATTTAGAAATTATTTTGGACCAGAAAAATGAGTTAAAAAGACGGAGAATTGGCTTTAATACAAGCTAAAATATTTCCCGACTTTGTGGGTCCCATCGTTCTACTTGCGCAGTCTCGCAAAAATATGAATATCTCTCTACTCTGATATCATATCGATGAACGGTTAAATTCATTAGAAACTAGACTCAAAGACCTTCAATTTGGTATATAATATGTCCCAAAAGACATCATAAAACTTATGAAATGTATTACTCAAAAAGCTTCATTACAAGGTAAATCCTTGGTCGATTGTTTCCGCAACTTAAATCCGATTTTTTCCAAACTTTATATTTCATATCCAAACATAATATATAGTCATATCATGACTTTAAACTCATTTAAATTATGATTAACAAGTCTCATATTCATCTTAACTTACGTAAGACTTTGGTAAACCTTTCTTATCCTTGTAGAATGATTTCGTTCTTTTTGAGCTTACATTAGATAATCTTATAATGACAGTGACGTCTAAAGTACGGGGTGTAACAACATGTCTCCTTTGAAATATTTGTCCCCGAATGATAACTCTTAACGGCTTGCGAAAATGGGACGTAGCATCATTAAATCACTCTATATACTTTCTAAGAGGATCTCGTTTTCAAGTTTACATCAATTGACTTACGATGTACTTTCACGTACAAAAACATGGGGTGTAACCTTGAGGAATGGTTCCACTAGCCGATGCTTAAGCGTCGACCCTCGTAGCTCGTAGTTGAACAAAACATATATAAATCGCATTTGTTGAATGCGACATATATTATAAGTTGGAAGAATGCGACAACAAATTGTACTATAACAACTTGTTTGGATGGTTGTTACCCATTGTATTGTATCGTATTATTACTTTAAATACGATGTTTGTTTTGATTGTTACTTAAATTTTATTGTATCGTATCGTTAAATGTGTCGTTACATAACGACAAAATGTGCCACTTTATGTAACGACCAATTTGTGTGGTCGCGTCGTTACCTTATCTTTTTATCTCAATCTCAACGTTCATTATTATTAAATAATTTTATTTTATCATTTACTTTACTTTTTATATAGTAATTTTATCCCGTGCCATAATTTTTTTTATAATATTACAAGTTTATTGTTCATATTGCTGGTATGTGATATCATGAAACGTTGGTAAACACGCAATCTATCCAAACATTGTATTTATCGAACGATACAGTACAATACAATACAATACAATACACTAAGATACAATATATTATCAAACATCCGTAACAACCATCCAAACAAAAGGTAAATCCATTAATCCTATTGCGTCCACAATCACATTTTATGAATGCGGCGTAAAAATTGTATTTGAGAAGATATATAAATAGCATTTGAGTATATTCTCCCCCGTTCGCTCGTTGCTTTGCTTACCTGTTCTTCGCCTTAATTTCCGATCATCCGAACCCCCAAAGAAAAGAAGAAATCAAAAACCCACAAACCCCTTTGCTCCTCTTTGTCTCTACAAAGCAACCAGAAGAGGAAAAAAGAATCAGGTAGATTCAAAAAAAAAAGAATATATTACATTTAAAGGGAAAAAAAGAGAACAACTTTATGGTTTTTTAATGACTACTATTATTCTTATTATTATTATTCGGAATGAGTTGTGTTTTCTTCTTTAACCCTTTTTTCTCATTTTTCAATTGCTTTCAGTCTCTCTCTCTCTCCTTGTTTCATTTCTTGTTCCTTTTTGGGATCTGGGGTTTTCAAGATTTTGGTTTTGGTTGATTGTATAAGCTGCTTATTTTTGTTTGTTGGGATGGCTATGGATGATAATTTCCATAGGCAACGACTAGGGGTAAGATTTTGAGCGACTTCCTTTTTTGAATATGTCAACTTGAGCCTCTGTTATGAAAAAAAATAAAAACTTGAACCTTTGTTTTGTTGCAAAATTTTTAATGTTGATGTTTTTCTAATTTTCTTCATTTTAAAGAGATTTTATCTTATAATTTTGAATTTGAGAGGTTTGGTTGTATAGGAAATGGTATCTAGTCGCATTTGGCTATTTTCTTTTTGTGGATTCTATATTCAGTGCATTTCTTCCTCTCTTTCTCTCCTTGTTTCGTTTCCCCTTCTGCTGAATATAGGGAAATGTGGCCATATTAGGTGCTTCTGTGGAAGGAAATATTATTTGAAAGCATTAACATGTGATTCTGTATCTTTTACTAATAATAACCTACTTTTTTTTTTCCTTTTTCTTTAGAGAAGGTATTAATAACCTGCTACTTTAGCTGAGAAAAATATGTTTTCTTGTTGGTGGGTTTATGCTTGTTTTCTGGTTCCTTCTGTTATTGGCATAAAATGTATATTAAGCTCCTTTAGATGTCATAGAGCAAGAATATGGCCTTGAAATGAAGATCATTCGACTTCGTCTTTGATGGTATCGGGTTAGCATTCGACTTCATCTTTGATTATAACGGGTTTTAGTTTTGGAATGTTTAATGGTATGAAGAGTTCCAAAGTAATTCAATAAAGAGATGGTATGCAGTTTTCGTATGGTAATATCTTGGAATCAAAAGGTTTATGTGTTATGGCATGCATGCTATGATAAAGTTGTATTAAGTACTGTGCTATTCTTACGTTTGACTTACTTCACAGGCACATGCACCTCCGGGTTACTTTGTCCGCTTGGAGAACCGAAGGGCTAAAGACGATCTTTATTTGAGAAAGAGAGGAAGGATGAGAAGGTGGCTCTGCTGCACCTGCCAAGTCGAGGAGTCTGACCCATCGCATGAAAACGAGCTCCACAAAAGCCCCAAGAACAATGTTGACGGTATGTTGATATTTTTTGTGCTTATGCTACATCAGATGAAACAAAAGTTTATCTCCTTTTTCTTCTCTAAAATGGTCTTTTGGCTCATTTGTCCCATTTGATATTGCTAATAGTTGTAATCTTAAGATAACTATATCCCTTTCTGGGTTTAGAGGACAAATTTATAATACTCTGGAGATTCAGTCAGGCCTATGATTATCCCATGTTGTTGTTCTCTTTCCAGTGTCTTTAAAAGTAGTAAAAGCTGCTATGTACTGAGAGGTGTTTTCTGCAGTGGTGATGCCCGTTTGGCGGTCACTGGTCAGTCTCTTTATATCCAGTCTTGTGTTATAGGTTCTTTCTGAGCCATTATGTGATGTAAGTTTAAAGATTGGATTGAGGAATGCAAGCTCATCGACAAAGAGCCCATGCGGGACTTGTTCAGAACTATTGGAATGATTCAGTTACCATTCGATTCTACCGGGTGATTTTAACAATGAATACTGATATGGAATGGATACGGAAACATGGGAGAAGGGAGAAGAAATTTTAATTTTTTTAATAAGTAGAGGTATTATTAATATAAAGTCAGTAGCAAGCTGGCACCGAAACAAAGTACAACAAAGCTAGATAGGAATCCTTTAAAGCTGTAAGATGGTGAAGCTTGTGATGGAAAGTTCAACAAACCTTTGTTTTAGTTCCCAAGATATATCAATCGATGGTGAGGCTTGTGACAGAAAGTTCGAGAACAGAAGCGGTGACAGAAATGGAGAAGATAGAAGCTTCCAGCCACTGAAGTTGATGATGAAGATGAAGTAGACATTAGAAATGGCGTTTCTGATGGTGACTGATGATTATTAGTGAGAGTTGGGAATGATCTCTGACAGTGAAAACAACATTTTTTTGAGAAAGTAACATAGGTAGCTACAGTGAAAACAATTAAAGTTCCTCTTTTGCTGATGATTACAACCACATTGAAAGTATCTATCAGCCGCATGCAAGGATATTTTGATGCTTCCACGGTATGAAGAGGGAACGTACGATTTACAAGAGAAATTAAACCAAGCTGAATCATCAAGATGGGTTAGGAGGAATATGCTGAAAATTAGGCAGTTGGGGGTACAAATAGCAGAAGTGGAAGAAGATTTATTAGAAAATTTTCTTGCACTGCCTTTGTGCTAATGGAATATAATTTGTTATCTTTCTCAAAAAAAAGATTTATTAGAAATTTTGTTGCGAATTGGGAGTAGGGAAATACCAAGATTAGTGCTCCCAACAAGAGTCCATCTTAAAAGTAGGAGTGAGAGGGAGGTTAAACTGCTGGAGTTTAATGTGAGCTTTGGGACAAATTCTAAAAGCAGGGAGAGAGGTGGGAGGTATTCAGAGAGTACCCAATAAAGCTCAAATTTTTATGCTGCAATGTGTAGGGTATTAATGATAGAGATAAGAGGAGGATGGTTAATCTGGGGATTAATAAATGGAATGCAAGTTTTGTATGCCTCATCGAAACCAAAATGAAAGATATGAACCATAATTGTAGTACGCAATTAGGGGATTCCAGATGGGGTGAGTGGGTGGAGATGAAATCTCAAGACAACAATGGGGGAATTGTAATTTTCTGGGATAAAAGGAATTGGAAATGCAATGATAAGCTTATGTTGGCACAATCAATTGCTGTCTTCATGGAATATAAATTCTGGATTCAATTATGTGTTCACTGGGGTGTTTGGACCCTGAGATAGAAGAGCTATGGAAAGAGGTTGCTGCCCTTTATGGTTTGGTTTCTGTTCCATTGGTTGTGGGTGGAGATTTTAATGGAACCCTGCTAGGTTACTCTTATTGCTTTTTGGTGCACCCATGAGGTTCCTTTATGTATAGAAGATTGAGTATTGTCCATACAAAACCATGTCTCTTTGAAGATTTTCTATTTTTCGGTGTACTTCTATACGGGCGTTTGTTTAAACATTTAATAAACCTTAATTCTTTTATCCCTAAAAAATGTCTGCTAGGCTAGTGGGTGGTTTAGACGATTACTCTGCTTAGTACTGCAAAAAGCAAAAAATATTTAACGTTGTACCCACTTTGTTGTGCTCTAATATGCCCCTGAGAGCATTTTACCTATTCATTAATATATACTCCCTCCGTTTCAATTTAGATGAGGTAGTTTGACTCGACACGGAGTTTAAGAAAAAAGAAGAAACTTTTGAAACTTGTGGTCTTAAAAGTTTTAAGGGGTAAAAGCTTTTGGGGCCTTGACATTTGTGTGGTTGTAAAAGCTTCTCATTAATGGTAAAATGAAGAGTTTAAAGTTGAATTATTTTCAAATTTAGAAATGTGTCATTTATTTTGGAACAGACTAAAAAGGAAAGTACCTCATTTAATATGAAGGGAGTATATATATATATATATATATATATATATATATATATATATATATATATATATATATATATATATATATATATATATATATATATATATATATACACACACACACACACACACACACACACACACACACACACACACAGATAGTTGCTTGATTTTGCATTTCACTCAACTTCCTGGGAAGTATGATGGCAACGGGAAAGGAAATTCAATGCTTTCTGAAAAGAGGGAAACAATTATTCAGAGCCCATTGTCAGCTTCAGTTCCTTGCTGCTTCTGCTGAGTCTTCTCTAGATAGGCTTAGGGCTACACTTGTTGAGACTTGTTAATGTGTTTTTTTTTGGTGTTTGATCATTGATAAAATACTTTTGTTGATACTATTCATATTTTTCCAGGGCCTTTGTATGTTTATGTTGTATGCTCTGAAATATTCACTACTATTGTTGGGAAAAGCTTAATTGGTGCTCCAAGTAGAAAAAGGGTAAAAGAGTCTAGCTGGTACCACAACTAGAAAAAGGTTTAGTTGGTACAACAACCTAGCTAGGATTCTTCCTAACTGTTCTTATAACAAAAAATAAAAAAATAAAAAATCCGGTGAAATCACACAAGTGGGATATGGGGGTAATGTGTAAGCAAACCTTACCCCTACCTTATGATGATAGAGAGGTTGTTTCCGATAGACCCTCGGCTCAAGAACAATGAAAAGGAAGCAATAAACAAATAATAACAACAACAAGGTAATAGGACAACGGAAGCAAATGGCACAACGTGTAATAACAAAGATCTAGGAATACGAAAATACAAGAACAACTATGGTAAGACTAAAAGCTCATGAATTTGTCTGAGCATATATAATAAGACTAAAATCCTGCTAACTCTTTTCCTATTACATTTAGCTATCAGGTATGCATATTAGACCAATAAAAAAAAAGGGTTTATATGTGTCTGCCAACTGAATTCGTAGAGCACACATTGAATGTGGAGGATAATTCCTTGCAATTTTGCTAGTCCATTTATCTCATATATACTTGTGACTTGTGAGATGAGTCCTACTGTTACAATGGGCCAGGTTATAGGTTTTAATCTGTTCCTTGGATATACACATTAGGATATCAGAAAGGGTCAAAAGCATCAGTTCCTGCCAAGGCTGAAGTGCAAAAAGCAATACCAACTATAGAGGTCCCTGCATTGTCTTTGGATGAACTGAAAGAGGAAACTGACAATTTTGGATCGAAGGCATTAATTGGTGAAGGATCTTATGGAAGAGTATACTATGCTAATCTAAACAATGGCAAAGCCGTGGCTGTGAAAAAGCTTGATGTTTCATCTGAGCCTGAGACTAATGTTGACTTCCTGAGCCAGGTAACTGTATTGTCTTAATGTAATTTTTCGTTACTGCTTCCATGTCCTGTCATACACAGACCCCACTGATCTTTATTTTCTTTTTCCTCTTAAGGTCTCTATGGTTTCAAGATTGAAGCATGAAAATATGGTTGATTTGCTTGGTTACTGTGTGGAAGGGAACCTTCGTGTATTAGCTTATGAGTTTGCAACAATGGGTTCCTTGCATGATATTCTGCATGGTATAAGAATGTATCATTTGAATGAGATGGAAATTTATTAGATTGATGAAAAGGTGAATATATGATATATATGCTTTGTGATTGTATTTATACTTGCAGGCAGGAAAGGAGTACAAGGAGCACAACCTGGACCTACACTTGATTGGATGCAACGGGTAAAAATTGCTGTTGATGCTGCAAGGGGCCTTGAGTATTTGCATGAGAAGGTCCAGCCTCCAATAATACACAGGGATATCAGATCAAGCAATGTCCTTCTCTTTGAAGACTACAAAGCAAAAATTGCTGATTTTAATCTGTTAAATCAGTCTCCTGACATGGCTGCTCGTCTTCATTCTACACGAGTTTTGGGAACATTTGGTTATCACGCACCAGAGTAATGTCTTGCACCTTACTCTTCTTTGACTAATCTTTACTTAGCGAAATTGTCCTGTCTTCTTACATGGCAGTACACGTAGTTTAGTTTCTACTTTTTTTGTATTTTTGAATAATTCTGATCTCATTGTTTCCTGCAACATGCTACTGAATTTTGTATTCTCTTAAGGTATCTGGATTAAGTTTCTTTCTGGATAGGCATATCCTGGACCAGAAAAATCCAATTTAAATGCGAAAATGGATAACAAAGTAGTAGGAATGAGTGTTATCTGTAGGAATATGAGGGCGAAACACGACGGCAAAGATTATATGTTTTGTATCTTTAGCTAAGCATTTGAAACTGTAGTTCTGAGAGAGGAAAACCCATAAGACTTCAGTTTGCTTTCGATATACATTCCTATATATGCACATAGACACACACACACACAGTATGTGTTAATTATGAGGGAGGTCTTGACGTCAAGATGCATTTGTTAGAAATTACAAGAACAACAACAATATACCCTGTGTAGTCCCAAAAGTGGGGTCTGGGGAGGGTAGAGTGTACGCAGACCTTACCCCTACCTTAAAAAAGGCAGAGAGGCTGTTTCCGGTAGACCCTCGGCTAAGGAAAGATAAATGGAAGGGACATTTGTTAGAAATTATAGATTGAATTTATTCTGGCAAAAGTTTTCAGGAATAAGGGTATGGGTCAAAGCGTAGTCATGCTACGGTTTATATCTCTTATTTGAAATAAATCAAGGGCTCATTATGATGTTGTTCTCCAAGTTATCGTCTTTTCAGTCTCAATCTTCGTTCTTGACAGTATCCATGAAATGTTAAATAAGGAGAGTACTACTGTATATACTAAGTTATGTAGTGGTATCCGGACATGCTATTTCTCACCTTAGACCATGAGTCCATGAAAGTTCGGAACTACATGTACACTTCACAAAACTCTATGTTAAATGTTTAATCAGGGATATGCAACTGTCATTTGTTGTAAACTTATAGGCATTAACATGCAGTGTCCTAAAAGGAACCTTAGTGTATTGTCAATTTAAGAACTTATGTGGCTTGATGTAAGCACCAAGAATTGTGGAACGAGAATATGCTGAGATAACGAACGCAATAACAACAAAGCTTCAGTTCCAAACAAGTCAGAGTCGGCTATATGAATCCTCGTTGACCATGTTTCTACATTTAAATTCATCTCAAGCAAACATTATTCTAAATAAAAAAAGAGAGGTAATGGAAGTTCCCCATATTGCTACTGGCATAAAAAAACTCTACAAGGGCTAAAAGACTCCTAAAAGGCATAGGACCAAAAGTAAACGCACTAACATGACTAAAACATTATTCCAACTAATTGGTATTGCCAATATAGATCATTTTTGCCATCGTGTCTTATCTTTGCTAAGCTTGCAACTCCGAGAGACTATAGGTCTTTTGAAACAAGTTCCTACATGTCGTTGCATCTAGAGGTCAGTGTTGGACAGGACCAAACCATCTCAAGCGACCTTCTCTCATTTTATTTTCTATATGTGCTACTTGCACCTTCTAGCAAATGTGAATGTTTTAATCTTATGTTATCTTGTTTGACTGCATATCCATTTTAATATTTCTGCAACACTCATCTTGTGGATGTGTTGAATTTTATATGTCCGAATACACACCGAAAGTTAGTCAACTTGACCCTCGTACTACGAACTACGTCACATAAAGTGAAACGGAGGGAGTACTTATCTGAAAACCCTTAGGCTCTATAGTGTTTTTCAATAATTCAAGCTTTTAGTTGTCGGCCTTGCAGGTTTCGTCAATTAGCACAACTTTGTCAGCAAATAGCATACACCATGAGCCATCATCTTGTATTGTGTTGGTTAGCTCCTCTATAGCTATGGTAAACGAGAACGAGCTCAATGTTGGGGAAACTTCTTTGTATCTCTTACGATTGTTCTCATGCTAGTGACGGGCCCTTCATACATGCTCGTTGTAGTATTTATTGATTCAATATTAAATGTTTTCTTCTCCAATACCTACCAAAAGACCTTTTTGGTACTTCTTCATATGATTTCTCCATGTCAACGAACACCATGTGTAGATGTTTCTTCCCCTCGCGATAAGTTTCTGTCGATCTGCCTAGCAAGAATATAGCCTCTATAAAGAATATAGCCTCTATTGTTTTTGAAAGCTCTAGCATTTCTTTCTTCCCATAAAACCCATCAAAAGGCGACAAGAATAAGGAAGAGAGCAGGTCACTAGGAAACTAACTGGCCTTGGAAAGTGATTTGGAGGAACAAAGCTCCGGTTAAGGTAGCATGCTTTCCATAGGTTGCTACTTGGAGGCTTTGCACTTTAATAAATGCTATTTATGTGAAGAAGAGATGGAAACTATGGAACATCTTCTCTTGCATTGTAGTTTTGCTAGGGAATGTTGGGAACTACTTTTCAGTATATGTGGTATCTAATGGATCATGCAAAGTGTTAAGGCTTTATTAGAGAGTTGGCATCATCAGAAGACACATAAAACATACAAGCAGATTTGGAGTACCATACCTGTGTATATTTTGGATTTTCTGGCTAGAGAGAAATAGAGCTCGCTTTGATGAACAGAGATCATACTGTTAGAGTTAGAAGCAAGTGTTTGCATAATCTGTTTATTTGGTGTAAGAGTAGTCTGATTGATAGTATTATATTGACTTCTTAGAGTTACTAGGGAAATGTTGTAATCGACTGTACGGTTATTCCCAGAAATCTCTTGTAACTTTCAAGTACATCTTGGTACGTTATTAATAAACCTTTACCTTATAAAGAAAGGCGATAAGAATAGAATTCCAGGCACCAAGAGAAGATTTAGCCTTGTTTTTTCTTCGCATTCATGTAGAAAATCCAAAGTAGTTCTTGGCATGTAGAGAATATGCCCAAAATGTTGAGGATGAAATTTCACACTTTTGATTATCTCCTTTGTTCTTATAAATTGGAAATTGAAATTTGGGTACTGTTTCTCCCCTCCTCGGGCATTCTACCATTTCTTAGTACATCATTAAATAGCTTGGTAAGCCATCCTTACTCAAACCTTTCCAAGACACTTCTAAACCTCCATGGGGACCACATGTTTTTCTAGTCTTCATATTTTTTATGGTAGCCTTTATTTCTTTTTGTTGGGATGAGGCGTGTATTAGGCGCATGTGGCATACGTACTTCCATAAACTCTTGAACGAAGATAGGGATAGGATCATTGAGCTTGGGATGTTAGAGGACTCGGAAAGCCAGCGTGATTTCAGGTTTTGTAGACGTATTAAGGTTGAGGAGGTTATGCGGAAGATGAGTAGGGGTAGGGCGATCAGACCAAACGAGATTCCGGTAGATTTTTGACAGAACGTGGGCCGAGCAGGCTTGGGGTGGCTTACTGATTTGTTTAATGTTATTTTTAGGACAAAGAGGATGCCAGAAGAGTGGAGGCGGAGTTGATAGTCCCGTTGTACAAGAACAAGGGTGATATCCAGAATTGCAATAACTATAGGGGTATCAAGCTGTTGAGTCACACCATGAAAGTTTGGGAGAGGGTGGTGGAGAGGAGGGTAAGAAGGAGTGTGTCTATTTCGGAGAACCAATTTGTTTTCATGCCATGACGGTCGACTACAGAAGCCATTCATCTAGTAAGGAGGTTGATGGAACAGTATAGGGAGAGGAAGAAGGAGTTGCATATGGTGTTTATTGACTTAGAAAAAGCCCACGATAAAGTCCCTAGGGAGGTTTTATGGAGATGTTTGGAAATTAGCGGTGTTCCGGTAGCGTACATCAGGGTGATTAAGGACATGTACGATGGAGCTAAGACTCGGGTGCGGATTGTGGGAGGTGACTCGGACTATTTTCCTGTGGAGATAGGGTTGCATCAAGGATCAGCTCTTAGTCCATTTTTATTTGCCCTGGCGATGGATGTGTTGACGCGACACATTCAAGGAGAGGTGTCATGGTGTATGTTATTTGCAGATGACATAGTGTTGATTGATGAGACGCGTTGTGGGGTTAATGCTAGGCTAGAGATATGGAGACAGACCCTGGAGTCTAAAGGTTTCAAGTTGAGCAGGACGAATATTGAGTACTTGGAGTGTAAGTTTAGTGTTGGGGCCCAGGAAGCAGAAATGGACGTGAAGTTGGATACACAAGTCATTTCCAGGAGAGAGTTTCAAATATCTTGGGTCTATGATTCAGGGTAGCGGGGAGATAGACGAGGATGCCGCACACCGTATTGGAGCGGGATGGATGAAATAGAGGCTCGCTTATGGTGTTTTGTGTGACAAGAATGTGTCACCTAGACTTAAGGGTAAGTTCTATAAAGCGGTAGTTAGACCGACCATGTTGTATGGAGCCGAGTGTTGGCTAGTCAAGAAATCTCATGTTCAGAAATTGAAAGTAACGGAAATGAGGATGTTAAGATGGATGTGTGGACATGCCAGGAGATATAAGATTAGGAACGAGTATATTAGGGACAAGATGGGTGTGACTCCTATAGAAGATAAGTTGTGGGAATCGAGGCTGAGATGGTTCGGGCATGTGAAGAGGAGAGACCCTGATGCTCCGGTTAGGAGGTGTGAGAGGTTGACCATGGCGGGCCAGAGGAGGGTAGAGAGAGGCCTAAGAAGTATTGGGGTGAGGTGTTTAGGTAGGACATGACGCTTCTTCAGCTTACCGAGGACATGACCCTCGATAGGAGGGTGTGGAGGTGGATGATTAGGGTTGTGGGTTGACAGATAGTCTAGAGTTTCGTCTAGGCATCCTACTAGTACTAGTCTTGTATTTTGCTCTGCCTAGCCCCTTGCTAATTCACATTGTGTCGTTATTTCTAGCAAGACTGCATCTATTTTTATAGTGTCGTAGTCTTAGATATATGTTGTTGCACGTATCTCCGTTTGCGCCCATGTCTAATTACCTGGTTGTTGCTACTGTCTGTTTATTGCTTCATTTTCACTTCCTTTGACCCGAGGGTCTTTCAGAAATAACCTCTCTAACTTCATTAGGTAGGGGTAAGGTCTGTGTATACTTTACCCTCCCCAGACCTCACTTGTGGGATTTCACTGGGCTTGTTGTTGTTATTGTTGTTTATTTCTGTTGGCCTGGTAAAGTTTCCATTGTGCTCAAATGTATTGAGATTCAAGATGTTATTCTCGTGATTTTAGTTTAACAGTTGATCAAAATAGCCTCTCCATCTCTCCGTGATGATGAGATGAAGAATAAGCAAGTAAAAGAAAGGTTATAGTTTTTGAAATAATTTTTTAACTTACTGGCATATATATATGCTACACCTTGAAAGGCCAATTGAGGCACCGATTTTCTGGGTTTTCCCAACCTTTTCTAAGACTTCATAGAGGTTGATTAAGGATTTCTTTCATCTTATGAAGACTAACCATAGTGGTCTACTTGAGCCAAACAAAAGTTTTGAAAGAAGATACCTCACAAATAAGCGAATTCTGGCTTGTGAAAGATGATAATTTTTTTTGGAAATTGAAAAAAAGAAATCACTTTGGAAATGTACTCTGGATTGGCCTAATTTTCGCGGACGGTCTATTTTAGGTGCTGTCAGGAAATTATGTCCAACTTAAACGTTTGGACATGAATTGGTTGATATTTGAAAAAAAAGTATTTGAAGTTAAGTGGAAAAAGGCATTTGGAAGTTAAAGTTGTGTTTGGGCATGAAAACAGAGTTGAGGTTTTGTTAATGAAAAATTGACAAGAATTGAATGACTCTTAAAACCTGTTTTTGAAATTCCATATTTCAAGTTTGAAGTTGAAATAATGAGCCAATTTGCTAACAAACACTTATCCAATTATTTCAATTTTTTTATAGTAGTTATGTCACCTAAACAGAGGAAAAAAGCATTTAGGTTACGTCATATTTAAGGAAGAAGGTCTAATGTAAATTCTTTATAGTGATGGAACTTCAGCTCCCAAAATGATTCGTCTTTTATAATGTAAGATTTATTGTTGTAAGACAGCAGAATCTGGAAAGAGTACATCCAAAGTCACAAAGTATGTAATGAACACTGAACAGATAAAGTCCAGCATAGCATCTGGCTCTAACAAATTTGTCGCTGCCATGTTGTAAGCAAGAATATACATTTGTGTTTAAGCTTAAGAACCGAATCATTCTTGTCTTAAAAAATTCCAGCGTTTCTTTCTTTCCATATAATCCAGAAAATGGTGGCAGGAATGGTGTTCCAAGTAGCAATGAGTGATTTTGGAATTCCTTTCTTATTCCAAGCGATCAGGAGTTACAAAAACGTTCTAGGCATGTACCATTTGATACCTAGGATGTTGAAAACCAGATTCCAAAGTCGACAGGGAAACTTTGCAGTGAAGGAAGAGATGATGAACAATCTTCCTCTTCTTCCTTGCAGAGGCTGCATCGGTTACATAACCGGAAGCCTCTCTTTTGCATGTTGTCTAAGGTGAGACATTTGCTGTTTGCCGCTATCCAAGTGCAACATTTCACTTTATAAAGGGCCTTGTTCCCAAATTGTTTTTCGAGGCCAGACGATGGGAGAAGCCGAAGAGCAAGAGAAAGAATAGTAGCAGCTTTTTACAGAGAAACACCTTTGGGATGGAAGTTCCATTCTAAGTGATCCGAATTGGAGCCAAAGGATGGGAGATTATGAAATAACTGAAGCATCATGGTATAACTATCAAGTTCCCAATCATTAATATTCCTTCTAAAAGGGATGCTCCAGACTAGATTTTGCCTGAGCTCGGAAATGGTGGCATCAGGGAGAGTGGTGCAACTTTAGAGGGACGGGAAATCGAATTTCAAAGGGGTATGGCCCAACCAAGAGTTGCCAAAACCTGATCTTTCTTCCATTCCCTACCTGTAATGTAGCATGTTCTCTAAAAGAATCCCACAGAGATGATATGTTCTTCCATAAACTTAGGCCAATATTCTTGGTTGACTAAGGACTAGCCAGACCATACTAGACCATACTTGACACTGATCAGGTGCCTCCAAAGGGCATATTCTTCCGTACTAAACCTCCATAAGCATTTGCACAACAAACTCTTGTTATGCGCACTCATATTTCTGACTCCAAGCCCAAGGCCTCTAATTTGCTTATGAAGTGTAACAATTTCCTACTTTACAAGGTTGAAGGATTTTTTCTCCTTGTTTCCTTGCCCAAGGAAATTCCTAGGAAGCTTATCAAGTTTTTCAGGAATAGAAGAGGGCCATGGTGTAAGTGGGCAAAGTATCCGACACTGTTGATGAGAAATAATCTAGCCCTCAAGGAAAGATATTTTCTTTCCCAATTGGAAAGTTTCTTCTCGCATTTTCAAGGATTCCATCCCAAATAGAGATAGAGAAGACTTAACACCAAAAGGGAGGCCTAGATAAGTAGTTGGCATGGTTCCAATATTGCATCCCAAAAAGTCTGTAGCATAAGAATATTTGAAACATCATTCACTGGAAGTAGATTACTCTTAGAAAAATTAATACATAGCCCTAAGATAGCATAAGCCGACAAGCATAAAGATTCTTTAACAAGTTTTTATTTTTTCATCTTTCTATAGAAATGCCAGGTTTATTAGGTTTTGTTCTATGACAATGCCTGAATTTTGAAGCTTGTTATTTGAGGAGGTTTGCTTCGTAACAATAGTTGTCTACTAAGATACCTAAAGTTTTGGTACAGAGCTTAATGACTGATATGAGATTTTAATTTGTTGCTCGTTGTGTCATATTCTATTTTACCAAGTTGAGATCTATGTTATTATGTTACATTCTTTCTGCTGCTTATTAGTGGCAAATTCTTCAGACGTTTGTTGTTTTGAGGAGTTTTATCTCAACCCAACTTTCAAAAAAATGTTTACAGATACGCAATGACAGGACAATTGACACAAAAGAGTGATGTGTATAGCTTTGGGGTGGTTCTTCTTGAACTTTTGACGGGAAGAAAACCTGTAGATCATACGATGCCTCGTGGACAACAGAGTTTGGTTACTTGGGTGAGCAATTTGCACGAAATGACATGTTTAGTTTCTTGTATTTCTTCTCATTTTGTTTTGGTAACAATTATTTTCTATGCTTGATTATGTATTTGTAATGCTTGTAGGCTACTCCGAGGCTAAGTGAAGATAAGGTTAAGCAATGCGTCGATCCAAAGTTGAAAGACGTTCCTGCAAAAGGAGTTGCTAAGGTTTCTCCCCTTCCCCTTTCTGACATCATTCTTTTTTCTTTTTTTCTTGTTTGTTGGTAAAAGCTTCCTCTACCTTCAGTGAAAGAAAAAGTAAGAAAGGAAAAAGATGTAAATAAGATACTTAGCAACCTATTCCCCAACACCCAAAAGATAATAAAAGTCTCTAACGAGTCTAGTGGTAATTTTTTTCTTGTTTGCTTAATTCAGTTGGCAGCTGTTGCAGCGCTGTGCGTGCAATATGAGGCTGAGTTCCGTCCTAATATGAGTATTGTTGTCAAAGCTCTTCAACCACTGTTAAAGGCACCTGCTCCTGCTCCTGCTCCTGCTCCTGAGTCATAGGGGCTCTAGTTTCATTTGCTCATATCATATACAGTTTGAGTTTGATTACGCGAGGATTTCTGATTTCTTTTCACTTGGATAAAAATCATGTTTTCATTTTTCCGCTCTCCTGTCTCTGGTTTGTTTAGCCTATTGCGGTGTCTTTTTAAAGTATGGGAGTTCTTTCGAGGGTTACTCAAAAACTGGGTTAGGTTACTTGTTGATTTTTTTCCTTTTCCTCGTTTTGGTGGTATATCCTCATATCAATTTGTGTATTATAATTTATTTTATGGATTGGATGAACATCTGGTATGCTACTATGTTTTAAGTAATGTCAAGGTTGCAAACATTGTTGCACTTGTTCCCATATTATTACTGTCTTCTCTCTATTAATTTCACACTTAAGAAATCCATTAGGATCTTTTGCTTCTTTTTCTCCAAAATAAGAAAAATTAAACTAATTCGTCCAAAATAAACCCAGATCACTAAATTAAATTATTTAAGACCATATGAAGTATCCAAAGCATGGCGTGACAGTTAATGAAACTGAAATTTTGTTTAGAAAAATTAAGAGCAAAGAACTTGAAAGGGATTATGGGAGATGAGTGATCAAATCAAGAAGAGGCTGACCATCATATATCGTCCAAATGAGATTTCTCTTTGCCAGGATAGATCAATATCCAAGGATTTCTAGTCAACCTTTTTCCTATAAAGCACAAAAAGTCCATTTGTCGTGTATCATATCTAGTCAAATAAACTATTTTGAAATAGATTTTACTTATCTATACTACTTTTGGTACTTATTTACCCTAAATATTGAGTTTAACTTAATTACAAGTTAGATATAGTATAATTTACCTTTCATATATAGAGCAATGTATTGGATCCCAATCTTCCCCATTTTCTTGCCTTTGCTTTTTGTTCTCAAATTTCCATTGCTCTGCCACTTTCTTGTAGCTTCAAGTCAAAATCTGTCCATAGGTATTTAGTGGACATATAAAGCGGTCGATTATAAACAGTAGGTATATAGACTCAAGTTGTTACAATAAGCAAACAACTAGATCTGTAGATCAACAGGGGACAATAAGCACCCTCTTCATGGAAGATTTAGTTTAATACCAAGTACAAAGAGCAGCAACACATGCATTTTACTTCATAAAACTCATTTTAAAATCCAAAAACGAGATTGTTAAGAAAAATCAAAAGAGAAATTTTGATATACAACAATATCATAGTTCAAAATCCCAAAACAATCGACTTCACAGTTCAATAGCACGAAAGATCAATGTCACATTTAATAACTCGAAACATAAACTTGGAATATATAAGGCTAGAGATGAATGAGTGTAAAGTTGTGTTGATTCTATTACGATGAATTCCTCTTTAAACAGTTGGTTAGCATATAAATTACAGAATTAAAGCTAGGGTAAAGGAAATATATTAAATTATAGAGCTACATTCATAATCCTAACATACTATAATCAATAAAACAGTTCCGCCGAGCAGATAAAATAGATAATAATCGACCATAGGTTTATTATAGAACTTAGGTCGCGACAATCACGGTAATTGAAAATACATAGTCCCAAAATAGATCAACTAGGACCATTATTCATCCTCGCTATAGAACATCTGGTTTTACAAAACCAACTACATATAACAACAACACATATATTTCGCTTCAAATAACTCGTTCTTTAAACCCAAAATCAGACATCTAAGAAAAAGTAAAAAATAAATTTA
Organism: Nicotiana tabacum; assembly: GCF_000715075.1. Classification (NCBI taxonomy): domain Eukaryota; kingdom Viridiplantae; phylum Streptophyta; class Magnoliopsida; order Solanales; family Solanaceae; genus Nicotiana; species Nicotiana tabacum. The sequence goes on along the minus strand of NC_134093.1, from coordinate 100,405 downwards.
AGTTACCTGAAAATTATTAAAATCGGAAAAACTATGCAGTGTTGGGATCTAATATAGACACGAGAGAGTCAATCATGACCAACTTTTGATCTGAAATCAACGTTTGGTATACCGAAACTGACCTGGTGAAGTTCTTGAGGGGGGAAGTGTGTGTGTGTTGGGAGGGGAGGGGGGGGGGTAAGTTTTTCTAACTTCAATAGCTAATCCCCAAGTTTTGATAATGTTAAATTGGCCCCCGATAATCCCTTAAGCCATTAAACCGTATGCTAGCAATTTTTTGGTCAAAAAATAAGTAATAAAATCACTCATTTTTCATGAAAATATCCAAACACACCCTTAAGTTTTCAGCTATGTCAATATAATTCCAATTAAGGTCTTGATACATCAGTTGCATAGAACTACCCACATGTCACAACTTCTATTTTCTACAGGAGAAACAACCTAAAAGTTAATTCCCCCGGACAATTAATCAAAGTGAAAACAATAATCACCAAGCAAGTAATAAAAATTCAATTTGCTTATTTGTTTCTTCATTTTTCTTTTTAGGCTTTTGGTTTAATATAATAATTCAATCCAAACGTGAAACTAAAATTTTTCAGATCTTAAACTCAGTCTAGTATAATGGCTTCTTTCTTTATTCAGAGCAAGGTAAACACAATGATAGTAGAGTTGCAGGTCCTTTAATATTTTCCTAAAAGTGATATGCCTAATTGTTTACCCGAAAAACGGATAGAGTTGAATTTATACGTAGTTCTAAGGGTACATGGTATAATTTGACACAAATCGTAAAGGTAAGTAGAAATATGTTGAATATTGATTGTAAAGAATGAAATACGAACCACATTGAATGGAGAATGATTTATGAACAAGCAAGATGAATCAATGTATAAAGCTCACAAAAGGATAATCTCTGAGAATATCAGTAATCTCTGAATATGAGAATGTATGAATGCCTTAATCTTTGATCCCCCTCCAAAAATAGTAGCCATCCCTCTTATAGTGGAGGGATCATACTTTAGATATAACTAAAAATATATAGTGGGGATCCCATGATAGATTAGCTTTTTCTTAATTTCCGCCGAGATTCTCTCCCGTAGTGCGGCCGTAACGGCTCTTGTTCTTGGCTCGATCTTGATCGGATTTGGTATTGGTCGATTTTCAGATTAGAGCTCGATATTAACTCTAGGCTTGGTATCGACTTGGGCTCGATATTGGTCGGTCTCTGGCTCTTAATCTCGATGACACCACTTCACATCATAGTTCGATTTGAACTCGAGCTCGGTAATGACTTCGAGCTCGGTATTCGATCGGTCCCAGAAATTTGAGCTCGGTACCATGGCTTCAGATCTTATCTAGATATTATGAAGATGACCTTCGGTCCATTATGTTACAATCTTGACTAATCATACGAAGGTCGAAACTGGTTTTGACCGTATACAGATAGTCCCCTCATTTTTCCGAAAGAATGTGGCGAGAAACGACATAATTTTCCAACAGTATGACTAGATATACACTGACGTTTGCATCGAGCTCGACCATGACGTACGTGATAGATGTCCCATCGGTTCAGTTTACTAAGGCATTATATGCATGTCAGACGATGGTCGGCCATTTTCTGATTTTGAACCGTCATTGCCAACCCTATAAATAGCTCCTCTTTTTACCGTTTTTTACTTTTACATCTTCAATTTCCAAATCTTCTAAGTTCTTTTTCGCATCTTCTGAGTTCTTCATCCGTAATCTGTGATTTCCACTGCAAAATCCCTCTTCAGAATACCAAATCTTGTCATCTTCCTCTATCTTCAAAATCCAAATGGCGAAAACGTCAAAAATCATTCCTCAAAAAGAAAAAGCTTCCTCTTCGCGGCCCGCCGACGACAAAACGCCGGTGGAGCCATGACCTGGGGAGTGTGTTCCCGGGGTGTGTGTTATTACTTTTGATTTTAAGATCGACAAAGCTTCGTCGGTTCCCGGTCTATGCGAGCCAGTATCGAGGTACATGTGCTCGATAACCGAGGGACATCTTGAACAGTTAAGAAAAGATTGCAACTGGGAGAATAGAGAAGTGATAATCATGTCTCTCTCGAAGATATTACTACTCATGTGAAAGGGTTTTTAAGTGTTTATACTTACCCTTTCACGTTGGGCCCCGTCGACCCAGTTGTCATCGATTTTTGCCGCCAATACCAAATAACCCTGGGCCAAATCCATCCTTCTTTTTGGCGAATCGTTATTCTGATCCGCTTCTTTGTGAAGAAAGTCGAGGGGATGCCTTTCACCCTCTACCACCTCATCAGATTGTATAGCCCTCGCCTCTATCGAGGTGGGTCAATAAAACTCCAGTGTCGGGGTAACAAAGTGTTGTTCTCGAGCATAGACAAGGACAAGGACCGAGGCTGGATGGGCAGGTTCGTTCGAGTGAAGACTTCCGACCTAATCCCGACCGAGAAGATGCCATTTCCCAAGGAATGGAAAATGAAGCATAAGTATAATTTTACTATTAGCTCCTATCATGTTGCCCGTTCGTTTCTTTCTCACCGATATCCTTTTCCGTGATGTAGCAGTTGCTTGGATGCCCGGTGTTGTTCCTATCCTTAAGAGCTGGGTACGGGACCTGACTTTGACCTCCACATACGCCGAGCGCTCGTGGCGCGACTTATTAAAGGGCCGATGGGAGGCTAAAACGCATGGTAAGCCTCTTTCCCATGTCTTCGATAATTCGAACAAAATGTCTTTTTTATACTTAACCAATTTTTTGTGTGTAGGCTTGGGCAAAAATGCGATTATGAGGCGAGGAAGAGACTTCGACCCCGGTTCCAAAACCGGTGAAGGACAAAAAGAGAAAAGGGGCTTCTACTTCTGAGGATCCAAAACTTAAGACAAGGACGGCTCGTAAGCCGAGGAAGAATACCATCCTTTTCACCGAAGAATCAGTTCGGCGTCTAAGGGATGAAGACGAAGAAGAAGAAGAAGAAGAAGAAGAAAATGATGGGTCCATACTGGTGGTCTGAGTGAAGAAAACCATCAATGCCCCAAAGGCAGCTGGGTCGATGGCGGTTGATGAGGCTCCGTCTCGAACTGAGGGGATATCGGAGAAGGACTCGGGTAAAGTCTCCGAGTCGTTGGAGATCGAAGATGACTCCCACCGAAGTCAACAAACAGTGGATATATCTGAACCTCTTTGAACTGAGGAGAACGCCCCAAGCGACCTGCTTGGGGCAATAGTAATCGGAGACTCGCCTACTCTCCCTGCTTTTTCCGAAGGGGCGATTCGGGAAGCCCAAGCTTTGGGGACCCTTGAAGTAGACGGGGCCCATGAGGGAAAGGACCCCTTCCGTGATTTTCTTACCGGTATCGAGGATGTTTCCGGCCCGAGTAACGCGTCGGGTCTTTTCTTCGAGGTTCAACGAACCCTGAATCGAGTAAGTCTCGATTCCCTTTGTTGATGTCATATTTTTCCATTTTCTACCTAACTTTTCCTCTTTTTTGTATAGGCTTTAGCTCCTCATCAAGAGGAGTTTTCCAAGTCTCGGGCAGAGATGAGACGATATAAGGCCGACTTTCGAGGGATTTCGGAGGAGAGAAATTCCATCAAACTTCTTAGTGGACAGAAATAGGAAGAGATCAAAGATCTTCGAGTCGAGTTGGCCAAGTCTCATCAAGATTAGACAAACCTGATCGAGCAGGTAATGAAAATTTTATAAGCTCATGGGCTCGACTCGGGAACGGTGGCTAACATTTCAATCACACAGCTGCATCAGAAGATTGAGAGGATCGAGTAGTTTCGTGAGGAGGTCGACACAATAAAGGCGAAGTCCTTGGGATGGAAAGAAGGTATGGATCGTCTTGCTGTAGAGAAAGAGACTGCTTGAGCTCAATTATCATCGGTTGAAAGTCAACTTCAAGGCATGAAGGAGAAGAGCTCGGCTCAAGCAAGAAAAATAGAGGAGCTCGAAGCTCGGTTGGCTTCCGAATTTGCTAAGGCCGAGAAAGCAAAGGCCGATGCGGATGCAATCATGGCCGTCTATCAGGCCGATATTGAAGCCGCTCAAGTACAAGTGAGAGAGGCAGTTGAGACCGCTCAAACTCGAGCACATTGGGTTGCTGAACTCACTAAATGCCAATCTAGGAGGGAAACCCTCGAGGATATCCATGCTCGAGGTTTCGACCTTACCGAAGAGATACTAAAGGCTAAAGAACTTGAAGGCTATGTTGTAGACTTGGCTTCCGATGACGATGATGATGACATCGAGAGTGGGTCTGAGAGCGAGGAGGATCATGATAGAGAAGAGACTGCCCCCGGAGATAATCAGGAAACTTAGGGTTTTTTCCAATTTGATCTTTTTGTGTAGGGTCCTGATCGGACCTTGTAAATACTCTTATATATATATATAAAGATCTTTTCCTTTCCCGACTTATCTTTGTTTAATCCTCTGCCTTGTGAAGATTTTGTTTCATTCATGTCTTATGAAAGTTTTCATAAGTTCGAGGCTTTAGGCAATTTGATCGAAGTCAGACCTTGTAGTCTTTATAACCGAGTGAGTGTTTGCTTGAGCTCGAAGTAAGAGTAGACCTTAGGCTTAATAGTTGAGTGAGTGTTTGCTCGAGCTCGAAGTAAGAGTAGCCCTTAAGCTTAATAGTCGAGTGAGTGTTTGCTCGAACTCAAAGTAAGAGTGGCCCTTAGGCTTTATGGTCGAGTGAGTGTTTGCTCGAACTCAGGGTAAGAGTGGCCCTTAGGTTTAGTAGTCGAGTGAGTGTTATCTCGAACTCGAAGTAAGAGTAGCCCTTAGGCATAATAGTCGAGTGAGTGATTGGTCGAACTCGAAGTAAGAGTGGCCCTCAGGCATAATAGTCGAGTGAGTGATTGCTCGAACTTAAAGTAAGAGTAGCCCTTAGGATTAGTAATCGAGTGAGTGTTAACTTGAACTTAAAGTAAGAGTAGCCCTTAGGCATAGTAGTCGAGTGAGTGATTGCTCGAACTCGAAGTAAGAGTGGCCCTTAGGCTTTTTAGTCGAGTGAGTATTTGCCCGAACTCGAGGTAAGAGTGGCCATTAGGCCTTATGGTCGAGTGAGTGTTTGCTCGAACTCGAGGTAAGAGTGTCCCTTAGGCCTTATGGTTGAGTGAGTGACTACTCGAACTCGAAATAAGAGTATCCCTTAGGCCTAATAGTCGAGTGAGTGTTTTCTCAAACTCGAAGTAAGACTAGCCCTTAGGCATAATAGTCGAGTGAGTGATTGCTCGAACTCGAAGTAAGAGTAGCCCTTAGGCTTAATAGTCAAGTAAGTGTTTACTCGAACTCAAAGTAAGAGTGGCCCTTAGGCTTTATGGTCGAGTGAGTGTTTGCTCGAAATCGGGGTAAGAGTGGCCCTTAGGCTGAGTGAGTGTTAGCTTGAACTCGAAGTAAGAGTAGCCCTTAGGCATAATATTCAAGTGAGTGATTGCTCAAACTCGAAGTAAGAGTAGCCCTTTGGCGTAATAGTCTAGTGAGTGGTTGCTCGAACTCGAAGTAAGTGTGGCCCTTAAGTATAATAATCAAGTGAGTGATTGCTCGAACTCGAAGTAAGAGTAGCCCTTAGGCTTAGTAGTCGAGTGAGTGTTAGCTCGAACTCGAAGTAAGAGTAGCCCTTAGGCATAATAGTCGAGTGAGTGATTGCTCGAACTCGAAGTAAGAGTGGCCCTTAGGCTTTTCGGTTTAGTGAGTGTTTGCTCGAACTCGAGGTAAGAGTGACCCTTAGGCCTTATGATCGAGTGAGTAACTGCTCGAACTCAAAATAAGAGGATCCCTTAGGCTTAATAGTCGAGTGAGTGTTTGCTCGAACTCAAAGTAAGAGTGGCCCTTAGGCTTTTCGGTCGAGTGAGTATTTGCCCGAACTCGAGGTAAGATGGCCATTAGGCCTTATGGTCGAGTGAGTGTTTGCTCAAACTCGAAATAAGAGTAGCCCTTAGGCTTAATAGTCGAGTGAGTGTTTGCTCGAACTCAAAGTAAGAGTAGCCCTTAGGCTTAGTAGTCGAGTGAGTGACTACTCGAACTCAAAATAAGAGTAGCCCTTAGGCTTAATAGTCGAGTGAGTGTTTGCTCGAACTCGAAGTAATGTAGCCAGTAGGCTTTATGGTTGAGCGAGAGTTTTGCTCGAACTCAAAGTGATGTATCCTTTAGGCTTATGTGGGGCTTGATTTCATTGATTTTTCGGTTGGCAGTCCCCGATTTATGGGGTAATGGTCGGCCATTAAGCCTGTTTGCATAATAGATCACGGAATAGAGGATGGATTCTGAGATACGAGATATCAATAAAGAAGAAATTTCTCTTCATGTCATTATACATGTGTTCATGTTTTGTACCAGGGATCGATCAAACTATACGAGCATGGTTCGTTTTGATCATTTGGCTTTTATAATATTTCCTATCGTAAACCTGTTGCCATGAAGTAACTTCCTTGCATCAAACTTGATAATCGAATTTGATATATTCGAGGGTAATGCCCCCAGTATCCAAGGTTGATTGTAAAGAGGCCTCGGATACTGTTGAATTATTCTAAGTTAGCACGATCAATGGTTGCCTCATTAAAAACCTTGCCGAAAAACGCATTTGGGACAAAATCGGTCTAAGGGAAAAAGAGTGCAATGCATGCTTTCAGGCCTAAAAACTTTGAGTTGAATAATCCATCCCTATTTCTGGTCGAACACCTGCAAGGGTTAATTTCGAAATATAAATGAACATAAGAGGGTTGTACCTTAACAGTAGTATCGTTTTAGGTGTGATACGTTCCAACTGCTTGGTAGTTGTTTGCCGTTTATTACACTAAGCTTGTAGGATCCTTTCCGACAATTTCGAGAACCTGATACAGTCCTTCCCAGTTCGGACCCAATTTTCCTTTATTTGAATTTCAGGTGTTGAGGGTGACTTTCCTTAGCATTAAGTCCTCGATTTTAAAATATCGAAGATTGGTTCTTCGATTATAATACCTTTCGATCCGTTGTTTTTGGACGGCCAATCGAACGAGAGCGACTTCTCGTCTTTCGTCTAACAATTCTAGGCTTGTATTCATGGTCTCGTTATTCGACTCATTTGTTGTATATCGAAACCTGATGCTAGGTTCTCCGACCTCTACTAGGATCACAACTTCGGCGCCATAAACCAACGAGAACGGCGTTGCTCCGGTACTGGATTTCGATATTGTGTGGTATGCCCATAGGACTTCGGGTAGTATTTCTCTCCATTTTCCTTTGGCGTCGGTCAATCTCTTCTTAAGATTTTGGATGATGGTTTTGTTGGTCTATTCGGCTTGTCCGTTCCCGCTGGGATGATACAGTGTTGATAGGATCCTTTTGATTTTGTGATCTTCGAGAAATTTAGTTACTTTGCTTCCGATGAATTGCTTTCCATTATCACATACAATCTCGGATGGCATACCGAACCGACATATGATGTGGTCCCAAACGAAGTCTATCACTTCCTTTTCTCTGACTTTCTCGAAAGCCTGTGCTTCAACCCATTTAGTAAAATAACTAAAAGTCATGTTGACTTGATTTATCACGAGGAGAGAATCACATTTAGCCTCAACAACCTCGACTCCCAAACTCTTAGCTCGTTCGAGACCTGCAATCACGGCCTCACACTCGGCCTCATTGTTAGTCAATTTTGTAGTTTTAATAAACTGTCTAACTATATTACATGTAGGTGATTTTAGTACGATGCCCAGTCCGGAATTGTGTACCTCGTTCCTCTCGAATTAGGACTCCACTTACCGCTATCTCCGAGACAACTAGATACATATAAAGTTGTTCGTCTTCCTTCGGGGTATGAAGCAACGGAGGGCTCGATAAATACCGTTTTTGCTCTTCTAAAGCCTGCTGACATTCCGGAGTCCATGCAAAATTGCTTTTCTTTTTAAGCAGAGAGAAATATCGGTGGCTCCTATCCGAGGATATCGAAATGAATCGTCCCAGGGCGGCTATCCATCCCGTTAGCCTTTGTACGACCTTTACATTATCTACCACTGTGATGTCCTCGATTGCTTTGATATTATCGGGGTTAATCTTGATTCCTCGATTGGACACCATAAAATCGAGAAACTTGCTCGAGCCAACCCCAAAAGCACATTTTTCGGGATTGAGCTTCATATTGTACTTCCTTAGTATGTCTAAAGTTTCCTGCAAATGCTTTAAATGGTCCTCTGCTCGCAGGGATTTAACTAACATGTCATCAATATAAACCTCCATTGATTTTTCTATTTTCTTTTCGAACATTTTGTTTACTAGGCGTTGATAAGTTGCGCCAGCATTTTTTAGGCCGAATGGCATTACATTATAACAGTAAGTCTCATACTTAGTGATAAATGAGGTTTTTTCTTGATCCTCAAGGTTCAATTGTTTTTGGTTGTACCTGGAATAGGCATCGAGAAAACTGAGAGTCTCGTAGCCGGCTGTGGCATCGATCATACGATCGATATTAGGCAAAAGAAAAGAATCCTTAGGGCATGCTTTATTCAGGTCTTTATAATCTTTACACATTCTAAGTTTGTTCCCCTTTTTAGAGACTACCACCACATTTTCTAGCCATTCGGGATATCTTACTTCCCGAATGGACCCTATTTTAAGAAGTTTGGTTACCTCGTCTTTGATGAAGTCATGTTTGACCTCGTACTGGGATTTCTTTTTTGTTTTACCGAGTGGAACTTTGTGTCCAAACTTATCTTATGAGTGGTGATTCCTGGTAGGATCCCTGTCATGTCAAGATGGGACCAAGCGAAACAGTCTATGTTAGCTATAAGAAATTGAATAAGCTTTCTCCTAAGCTCGAGATCTAACCCCGTGCCCAGGTATACCTTTCGTTCGGGAAGATATTCGATTAGTATGACTTGCTCCAGTTCTTCGACCGTTGATTGGGTAGCGTCGGAATCATCGAGAACTACAAAGGGTCGAGGGACCTCATGTTCATCATCTTCGTCAGTCTTCTGATTCTCTAATTGGGTCGAAGCTGACGTTTGTGATTGCTATTTGGTATTCCATTCCTCCTTCGAATCCGATCCTTTTGCTGATGATAATGATGATATCGGAATCACTTCATTGACGGCAAATATTTCTTTTGCGGCCGGTTGCTCCCCGTAGACTATTTTGATTCCCTCCGATGTTGGGAACTTCAAAACCTGGTGGAGGGTCTAGGGCACAACCCTCATATTGTGGATCCATTGTCTTCCGAACAGGGCGTTGTATCTCATATCGCCTTCGATCACATGGAACTTCATTTCTTGGATGGTCCTGACCACGTTAACTGGCAGGATTATTTCGCCCTTAGTAGATTCATATGCTATGTTGAATTCGTTTAGTACCAAGGTTGCATGACCTGGTCCTGTAGACCGAGTTGCTCTACGACCCTCGATCGAATGATGTTAGCCAAACTACCTAGATCAATTAACACACGTTTAACTTGAGTTTTATTCATTAGTACGGATATTACCAGTGCATTGTTATGTGGTTGCATGATTCCTTCCGCATCTTCGCTATTAAAGGACAAAGTTCCTTCAGGGGAGTAATCCTGAGTCCGGACTCGCTTTTCTCTTACAATCGACATCTTAGTGCGTTTAAGCACCGGCCCCTGGGGGGTATCTATCCCACCAATGATCATGTGGATGATGTGTTATGGCTCTTCTTGTTCATTTTGTCTACTGAAATTCCTGTTTTTGAAATGGGTTTTGGCCATGTCACTTAAAAATTCTCGAAGGTGCCCTTTATTGAATAACCGGGCTACCTCCTCTCTCAGTTGCCTGCAATCTTCCATTTTGTGGCCATGAGTACCAATATATTCGTACATTTTATTAGGATTCCTTTGGTCAGGATCGGTCTGCAGAGGTCGATGCCATTTAGTATCTTTGATGCGTCCGATAGCCGGCACATTGGCGGATGCATCGATGCTGAAGTTATACTCTGATAACCGTGGTGCTTCCTTATGTCCGATATGACTGTCGAACCCACTCCTGTTCATCATCCCCCGAGACCCTTGGCCTCGATCACTTCTCCTTTTGCCTCGTACGAGGTTGCGCAAATGTTCGCTACCCCGACGATCTCCGTTTTATGGCTGATATCGATCCTTGTTTGACTTTGGTTCTCGGTCGATGTCCCTTTTAATAATGGGCCTAGACCCCAACTGGTCGTCTTCAACTCTGATCTTCGATTGATATCGATTGTGTACATCGGCCCAAGTAATAGCCGAGTACTCGATCAAATTCTGCTTCAACTGTCATGAAGTCATCGAGCTACGCTCGTTCAGTCCTTGAGTGAAAGCTTGTACAACCCAATCGTCAGTGACCGGTGGTATATCCATTCATTCCGTTTGGAAACGAGATACAAACTCTCTCAGTATCTCGTTGTCCTTCTGTCTTACCTTGAAAATGTCTGACTTCCTTGTCTTGACCTTTATGGCCCTGCCGTGTGCTTTTACGAAAGAATCTACAAGCATAGAAAAAGAATCGGTAGAGTTAGACGGCAAATTATGATACCATATCATTTCTCCCTTTGATAGGGTTTCACCGAATTTTTTCGATAATACAGATTCGATCTCATCGTCTTCTAGATCGTTCCCTTTAATGACACATGTGTAAGAGGTGACATGTTCGTTGGGGTCGGTCGTTCCATTATACTTAGGAATTTCGGGCATGCAAAACTTCTTTGGGATTGGTTTAGGAGCCGCGCTCGGGGGGAAATGCTTTTGTACAAATATTTTGGAATCTAAGCCCTTCAATATCGGAGGTGCCCCCAGGATCTGATCAACCCTGGAGTTATACGTTTCCACGTTTTTGTCGTTTGCTTCGATCCCCCTTTCTCCTGACTCTATTCGTTTTGTCATTTCTTCGAACATCTTAACGATTTCGGGATTAGTCCCCGATTCTTGCTCATTTGATCTTTCTATGGCTGGGCCCATTTTGTGGGTGACTTCTTGGGGTAGACTGGGCTCAAGTCTGGTCGGTGCCTGGGTTTGGCTCTGTAATTGTGCTATTGCTACTTGTTGAGCTTGCAACATTTCGAAAATCATTCGCAAGCTGATTCTGTTCTCCTCGTTTTGGGTATTTTGAGCTGCAGACCGAGTTCCACCATGAATGCTATTTTTAGGGTCGAAACGTTGGTTCGCCTCGATGGCCACATGTGAATTAACGTCTATTGGATCTTCGACCCGAGCTCCAACGGGATCGACGAGTGGCCTTCTACCCCCGGGGTTTAAGTTGTTGTTCTCATCTTGAAGGCTAACTTTGTTGTCGATAGGTAGGGCCATTAATTGAGAATTCGTCATTTTTAATCTGAAATCAAAGATACTTCCAAGAGCAAGCATAAAATGGTGTGTTTTGTAGAGATTCGTACCAAATAACCACTGTTACCCTTAGCCCCACGGTGGGAGCCAAACTGTTTACCCGAAAAATGGATAGAGTTGAATTTATACGTAGTTGTAAGGGTACGTGGTATAATTTGACACAAATCGTAAAGGTAAGTAGAAATACGTCGAATATTGATTGTAAAGAATGAAACACGAACCGAATTGAATGGAGAATGATTTATGAACAAGTAAGATGAATCAATGCATAAAGCTCAGAAAAGGATAATCTCTGAATATAAGAATGTATGAATGCCTTAATCTTGGATCCCCCTCCAGAAATAGTAGCCATCCCTCTTATAGTAGAGGGATCATACTTTAGATATAACTAAAAATACATAGTGGGGATCCCATGATAGATTGGTTTTTCCCTAATTCCCACCGAGATTCTCTCCCTTAGTGCGGCCGTAACGGCTCTTGTCTCTTGGCTCGATCTTGATCGGATTTGGTATTGGTCGATTTCCGTATTTAGAGCTCGATATTAACTCGAGGCTTAGTATCGACTCGGGCTCAATATTGGTCGGTCTCTGTCTCTAAAGCTCGATGACACCCCTTCACATCATAGTTCAATTTGGACTGGAGCTTTGTAATGACTTCGAGCTCGGTATTCGATCGGTCCCAGAAATTTGAGCTCGGTACCCTGGCTTCAGATCTTATCTCGATATTATGAAGATGACCTTCGGTCCATTACGTTACAATCTTGACTAATCATACGAAGGTCGAAACCAGTTTTGACCGTATACACTAATACTAACGGGTTCTTCTTCCTTATTGCTTCACTTTTAGTTCATAATATACACGTATTTAAAACGAGGAAGGTTTTGTTTTAATAGATAATAAATATAAAGGTGCTAACCAAGCGATTATCTACTTTAACATAGAATCTTACTAAAGCAAGAAGCTCTTGCGAGTAGAACATAGGAAAGAGTAGCTTAGTAGAGCAAGGAACTTTTTCAAGTTTTTAGTGAACTAATTCCCACTCTTACATCTTATTATATTATTCGGATGGTTGTTGCCCATTGTGTTGTATCGTATTGTTACTTTAAATACAATGTTTGTTTTGATTTTTACTTAAATTTTATTGTATCGTATCGTTAAATGCGTCATTACGTAACGACGAAAAATGTCACTTTATGAAACGACGGATTTGATGTGGTGACATCGTTTTCTTATTTTTCCCTCCCATCTAGCCCTTCTTTATTATTAAATAATTATATTTTATTCTTTATCTTGTTTTTTATACAATAATTCTTCTTTGTTTCCTAATTTTTCTTGGTAATGTTGCAAGTTTATTCTTCATATTGTTAGTGAGTGGTATCATGAAATGATGGTAAACAATACAATCTATCCAAACGTTGTATTCATTAAACAATACAATACAGTACAATACAATACAATACGATACATTATGAAACGGCATGTAACAGCCATCCAAACAATCTGTGAGTTGGTAAGACTTGAAGCAAGTACTCGAGCAAATCTGAGGAAGAGCCACTTGAGTGGATCCAAATTTTTAAACAATATAAACATTTATTATTTTTAGAAACTTGTAGCTTTTTTAAATTGTTGTTTTATAATTTGAACATTTTGTTTGAATATAATTTTTGTCAACAAAAACAACAACATATCTAGTATATTTCCACAATATTGGGTCTAGAAAGAGTAATGCGTATGTATACCGTACCCCTACCTTGTAAAGATATAGAAACTGTTTCCGATAAATCTCCAACTTATAAAAAAAAAAAGCAATTCACAGTAGGTTTGAAAAAGAAAAAAATAGTAAAGAAGCCATATTGAAAATAATAAACGAAGAACAATAACAACAATAAAATAACAAATTAATAAGAAAATCGAAAAAAGGAAACAACATGTAGTAATAGAGATCGAAGGCTAAGATAATACTCCACTAGAATGGAAATAATAATACTATTGATATGAAAAATACGAATAGATACAGTATCCCAAATTCGACTACCTACTAACCTTGTACCTTAATACCCGACCTACATATCTTTCTATTTAGGGTCATGTACTTGGTAAGCTGAAAATGTGTCATGCCCTACCTAATCACTTCTTCCAATACTTCTTTGACCTACTTTACCTCTCCTTGGACCTACGATAGCCAACCTTTACATATTCTCACCAGGGCACCTATACATCTTCACACGCTAGCCTCGCTTCCGTAATCTTGTCAAGTGTCAACCACGATCCACTCCCACCTTATTTATGAATTTATATCATTTTTTCAAAAAATAATTCTCATGATACAAGATACATTGCTTACCAAGAGACTAGTACATACATACATGAATATCTACATATTTGACTGGATAATTTGATTACTGTTATAAGAAAAATCAAATTATGGTGGATGTCTACTCTTCCTTCATGATTTCTCAAATGCTTAATGACATATTCAATAACATATTTTTATGCTTAATGACATATTCAATGACATTTTTCTTCACTTTTTATGCCTATATAAAGGCCTTGTAATAGATAAGAAAATACACACAATTGAAGAAGAAAATCTCTTCCTTCTCTCTATCTCCATTTCTTGTTCATGTTTTACTAAATTGCTTTTATTTCATAACAACATGTCTTGTTCATGTTTTACTAAGTTGCTTTTATTTTATACCACGTTATCAGTACGATGTCCTAATCAATTGAGTTACTTACATCTACAAAATTGTCCTACATCATAAAAGGCATGTTCCTGCCGTGCCTAATATTCATCTTGAAGAGATAAGCTTTTCTTTCTCATTTAGCAATTTTAAAGAATGGTATCAAATATAATTGAAGTAACAATAAGGTTGAGGAGACCAGTACACTGTGATAAGGCATATAATGCTAATTTAAGATACGTTTTCTAATCCTTTTTAATTAATTCATTTTCTTATTCGTTTTTCTCATAGGTTCTTTATTTGTTATGAAAGTTTCCAATGCTAAGTATTTTCTTCTTACAAATCCATTCATATTCTTAAGTGTTTTACTTTATAAAGGAAAATACTTAAATGTAAACTAAGTACTACTCCATGTTTTACTTATTTTATTTTGTTGCATTATCAATATCCATTTCAATGAACGAGTTTCTAATATTTGTTGTAAGTTTGGTATGATCTCTTTCATCTCGTATCCTGGTTATATAGATCTTATTATAAGAATCAGAAGTATATAATGATGCAACCAAGAGTTACGTACTAAACCAAAGACCAAAAGAAGTACAAGAAATTGGGGAGCTACTACAGCTTTTGCAAAGTCATTTGAGGAACTTTGGTTCCTTAGTTAAAAAAAAAAGCAAGAACCTTATGTAAAGTTTCCCTTAACTGAACATTTTCCTATAAAATATATGCTTGACCATCATGCGCCATTCTGACTTTTGAAAAGGTAATGTGAGGTAAGTTTCTCTCGGGTAATCTTAATAGCACAACTAGCATACGTTATTGATAAATAAATATACGATCTAAATGGAAAAATATTTTGAATTAGCATTGGACGATCAAAACTTTTAATTCTCGTATATTGAAAAATTGAGTGAGTTTGTATCTCTGCAACCCAATTTTTTTTATTATTTGTACACGATATTCTTAGTACACTCCATTAAATAAATAAATAGAGGTTTAGTTTCTTGTGACTTAAAAAACATAACTGCTCCTATTTTATAACTGATGTGGGAGGCAACAATATGGTAGAGTCATTCCAGTATTGACTTTTTCATTAATGTTAAAAATATTGCCAATGATTTTTTCAATTAAAGGTTCTGCTATATCTCTTTATTTTTCTAGAGAGCATAATACTTAGTTTTCATAAAAGTGCATGGTAACTAGTAGTACTATATTATTCCTAGTCATATCACTTTCATTTTGAAGTAAGCTTATTGCAGCAAAAACCACATGTGAATTTTTAATATTATTTTGTATTTTCATATATCTGTTTGACACTAATTACTTAGCTGATTTGAGTAAACGAAAGTCTATTGTTGAGAATTATATCCAAATGACATTATGAATAGTTTAACTCAAGAGGTAAACATTGCCTTCGCAATAATAATAATAATAGTTCTTCAAAATGCGAAGGCAATGTTTACCATCAAATTGGTATGCAAAATAATAAAGCACGCCGCCGATTATGATACATTCATTGAAGAGAATGTGACTTGTGATAAGCATTGAGAATGCGGACCCATTCCTAAAGGTGAATGTTGTAATATGTGATAAAAATAATGAATAAAGACATGCAATGCATGATTGGATGAATACCACACAACTCACCTCCGAGGGAGGTTTGAGTGAAATAAAGAGAATAAATATTATTGTGTGGTTACGTGAATATGTCATTGGTCGCGTACATGTGATACGCCAAAAAATATTTTGTTGTGCCTTATATAAGGTTATTAAAGGCAAAATTAAAGCAAAAAAAAATGACTTTGCTTATGATGATTTTGACAATGATAATTTATTATGATATAATTTTCTCCATGAAGGAGACATTTACTATATGAATGGTGTGACAAAAGATCTTGTAGTACAAAAGTTGTTAAGAGCTCCGAAAAAATTAATTTATTACTACTCGGATGAATAAAAGTATTCACGATATTGATATTGTAAAGTCTCAAAATAAACTTTTTGAGTTTCAAATGTATATGTCAAAGTGGTTGGCATATTGAGACTATAAATGAAAGGAATATTGAATATTTTCATATTTCTATAATCATAACGGATAAATATGAAAGATTACCCGATTTTTTTTCTATTTGTACTACACAAATATAAGCATAATGATGGAATTATATGTCACAAGTAAACTAGAGGTTTACTAAAACAAATATTAGTTGGCATGACCGGTTGACCATCTCGGATCAATTATAATGCGAAAAAATTAATTGAGAATTACATTGACATATATTGAAGAAATATAAGATTCTTCAAGAATTCTCTTGTGTTGCTTATTCTCATGATATATCAGTTAAAGTTGGGATTGAATCCTTTGATTTCTGGAACTAATAAAAGGTGATAAATATATGGGCCCAGTCACCTGCCATGTCGACTGTTTACTATTATATGATTTTAATAGATGTATCTATTCTTTGGTCACATGCGCATTTGTTATCAACTTGCAGTTTGACCTTTGCATGATTGATTGCTCAAATTATTAGAGTACAGTTCCAAAATATAAATTATGATTATTTATCTTGATAATACTGGTTTAAATTCAAGTTGCTTTAGCAGAAATTGTATGCCTCCAATTATAGCTAAACCATTAGTTATGAGAACAAAATTGCCAAAATAAAATTTGGTATGTGATGTATTATTTAATATACAACAACACTTGTACGCATCTAGCCAAATTAAGATAAGTTCTCCCTATCACAATCGGTTCAGGGTCAGGAACCAAATAATTTCCATCTAGAAATATGAATGTGCTATATGATTTAATTGTTCCACCACAATGTACAAAGATGGATCCCCAAATAAGGCTAGGGATATGTGTCGGTGATCCCAACAATATGGGAAGAAAATGGGCAGCTGAAAAAGTAATGCATGTAATGAATTATTATGAGTACATCTAGATCCTCGTATGAGAAAATGTGAACTTGAAGTTCAAGGGATAATTCATTTGCAAAATATTGCCAGACGTATTTGCTGACCCAAAGTTAAATATCATATTCAGCTGCTAATGCTCCAAATAAAATAAAGTTCATAATGAATAGAGTCTATGGCATGCATGAAGCATAATAGACTAATCGGTTCCAAAGATAAAACTCCTTGAAAAAGAAGAGGAGCTAATGTTCAAGATTGTCATAATAAGGAGGCAAGTGCTCTAGAAGAGCACCACGACATAGCACTTCATAAGACCTCATGGGAAAGGCTCAGGTACCTGAAAATAATAAGATAAAGAGATCTCAATAGGTTATGTCTTTATTGGGTAATAGTAGAACCGATATAAAATGATCGTCGACGATATTGTTAATATAATGTAGCGCTCAATATTATTAATATTGACGAGGATCTTGAGCTCAAACCTATCATGAAATTTGGACAGATAAATGATTGGCCAACTGAAAAATATGCAATGAAAATTGATTTCACCTGAAAAATATGAAGTTGGACGGATAGTCCCAACACCTGAAAGTATAAAGCCAGTGGAGGTATAAATGCGTTCTTGTGCGAAAAAAAAAGGTCAAGTCGATAAACATAAAGACGACTTGTGTCACAAAAAAATTTGTAAATATCCTGGCATTGATTATATAGATACATGTTCTCCTGTGGTGGATGTCGCCATTTCAGGTTTTAATCTGGCAATACAAGAAAAACGTAATATGCGTATAATAGAAATCATTGAAGGATTTAAATTGTTTTGAAGCATATTAAGGTTTTCAAGAAATTTATTAAATAAAGCTTCAAAAATCCTTATACGGATTGAAACAATCAGGGCGCATGTGGTATAGTCACCTGAGTGAGTACCTGTTGAAAGAAGGGTACAAGAAGGATTCAATTTGTCTTTGTATCTTTATAAAAAGTTCTGGATCTAAATTTGTTATAATCATCATGTATGTTGATGATTTAAATATCATTGGAACTCCTAGGGAGCTTCCTAAAGCAGTAGGCTATTTAAAGAAAGAATTTGAAATGAAAGATCTTGGAAAGACAGAATTTTGTCTTGGTTTACAAATTGAGTATATGAAAGATGGAATTTTTGTCCATCAATCAACATACACTAAAATAATTTTAAAGCGATTATATATGGATAAAGCACATCCATTCCGACCTCATAAAAATAATGAAGAGCTTATTGGTCCCGAAGTACCATATCTTAGTGCAATTGGTGCACTAATATATCTTTCTAACATTACAAGGTCTGACATAACTTTTTCAGTTAGTGCCTTAACAAAATATAGCTCTGCTCTTACAAGGAGACATTGGAATGGAATCAAACACATATTGCGGTATCTAAAAGGGACTACCGATATGAGATTATTTTATGGCAATGATTGTAGTCCCGATCTTATTAGTTATACTGATGCTGGGTATTTATATGACCCACACAAGGCTCGATCTCAAACAGGCTATATGTTTACATATGAAGGCACTGTCATATCTTGGCTATTGACTAAGCAATCAATCGTGGCTACTTCATCTAATCATGCCGAGATAATTGTTATTCATGAAGCAAGTCGAGAATGTGTATGGTTGAGGTCTATAATATACCTTATTCGAGACAAATGTGTTTTGAAGTGTGACAAACTACCCATAATTTTGTATGAAGACAATGAAGCATGCATATCCCAATTAAAGGGAGAATTTATAAAGGGGATAGGACAAAACAAATTTCACCAAAGTTATTTTTCACACATGATCTTCAAAAGAATGCTGATATCAATGTGCAACAGATCAGTTCAAGTGATAATATGGCTAATCTGTTCATCAAATCTCTACCGACGTCAACCTTCAAGAAACTAGTGTACAAGATTGGGATGCGAAGGCTCAAGGATGTGAATTGATGCTCTCATTAGGGGGAGTTAATACGCGTTGTACTCTTTTTCCCTTACAAGGTTTTGTCCCACTAGGTTTTCCTTGCAAGATTTTTAACGAGGCAACCAAAAGGTGGATTTCTAAACATGTGTATTCTTTTTCTTTCACTAAGATTTTTTTTCCGAGAGGGTATTTTCCTAATAAGGTTTTAACGAGACACATTATCTATGGACATCCAAGGGGGAGTGTTATAGGAAAAATCAAATTATGGTAGATGTCTACTCTTCCTCCATGATCTTTTCAAATGCTTAATGACATATTCGATGACATATTTCTATGCTTAATGACATATTCAATGACATATTTTTCTTCATTTTTCATGCCTATATAAAGGCCTTGTAATAAATAAGAAAATACACACAATTGGAAGAAAAATCTCTTTCTTCTCTCTATCTCCATTTCTTGTTCATATCTTAGTAAATTACTTTTATTTCATAACAACATGTCTTGTTCATGTTTTATTAAGTTGCATTTATTTTATAACAATTTCTTGTTTAAAATCATTTTTTAAAAATTCAATGTCAAACCAAACTAAAGGATAAATTGGTTTTTGCGGGTTTTCCCTTCAGTTAATAACACCCCTACCACGAAGAATATTCACATTAGAAAACTCGAAAATACGACCCGAATTCCCATTGATTTTGTTTCGACGAAGCTAACGTTTTTCTCCGGCGAAATCAAGTTGTGAGTTTACCTTTTCTTTCTTTCATCCCTTCCCGAATTTCCTTTTTTCCCTCTCTCAGGTTACAGAAACCCTCAATCCGTTTTATCAAGTTGAATTTTGTTATTCTTTCAGTTTTTTTTTTTTGTCATGTTGTTTGATGGACCAGTGGAAATCGAAATCATCTAGCACGATCGGAGGGAACGATGTTGGCACCTGAGGCCAGATGATGTTTACTCAATTATCTTAAATTTCGAATAGTTATGACATATAATTAGTAGTAAAAGAGAATATTAAACGTCAGTTGGACGGGAGAAAACATTACATCAAAATATAAAACGGATTAGTCAAGTGTATTTGAATTGTTGAAACTCATGAAAGTTGTGTTAATAATGTTATTTGTCAAGTGGTGTCTAACACTTTTAAAAATCCTAAATAGAAAAGTGGTATATAAATTGGCACATTGGTAGTAATGCTTTTTTGCTACATCTGATTGATATATTAACAAAGATATCTTAAAATGAAGCAAAATATACATGTCTTCTTTTGATCCAATTGTATATTCCAAATTTTGCCCAATTAATTTGGAAACTTAAAGTTAGTTGGAATTCAACAAGTTAAGGGTTAGTATATGTGTGCAGTTTGGAAACGTAGTTTGATTGTATCTATAGCTTACCATAGTAGGGTAATGCCTTATACAAATCAGTGTATTTGTATCCTATCCACTTCCTTATGTGGTTGGCTGATTGCTTTACTTTTTCCCTTTTTTATTTTTTTGGGTTTGAGAGGGTTGGGATGGGGTGGGGTGTAGCACTTCTACTCTTTACAAGCTTATCTCAACCTTAATGTAACTAGATGGTTTTATTGGACTTGGCTTGAGTTTACACTTTCTTTTTAGTTCTCTTATTTTTTCAAATGGCTTTGTTAATTCTGCACTGAACCTATTTACTGAAAGAAAGGATTTCTTTCATGGTGAAGTGTGTGGACTTGACTTAGTGGTTTTGGTCAATTGCAATTGCGTTATTTCATAAGATGTGGATCAGTTTTTGGCCATGTTACCAAAGTTTTAAGGTCAATACTATTTTTTGGGTCTTTAACTAGTCTGTTTATTAAGTGTTTAACTATTTTATGGATTTCAACTTATTGTCGAAGTTAAGTTTTGAATTTGTTTAATTATTTAATTGTAATTTCTTAGGAAATAGAAAGATATCCTTATAAATATGGCATTACTCTTTAATTCAAAAGGGTAGATAGTATGATTTGGTCATTTTTTGTCGTGGTTTTTACAACTTAGTCTTTCTTTGTGCAAGTAGGAGCATAGGAATCTGAGTGATCACGTGCTTCACGTGGTATTTTGTTAGGATTAAGAATGACCAAAAATTATTGCTTATTTAAGATAACCCATCCCTGTCCATTGCTTTTATCATCAATTAAGTATTTCCACGTGCTTGACTCATCAACAAGAATCAATCCCGCACTTGAAGGGCGTATTGAAGACATAATTAAATAAATAAACTTGTGCTCTTTCTAACGGCTTAAGCTTTTAGTTGAGATGGTCACACACTTCAACAGGATCACTGTGCCTTCTTTTGAATGTGAATCTAGTAACATTGAAATTCCTGCATAAGACCGGAGGCCCATTATATAAACCATAACAACCGAGTGTTCGAGCCACAATTCCTGTCTCTCCATTCTATTATTAGGGGCATATGCGCCATAGATGTCACCACAATTTTTTTGCTCCATTAGATAATGAAATAGATAAAGAGATATAGCCTTTTAGTAATACCTCGATTGTCATACCCATCTATCCCATATAAAACACGCCTTTTTAAAAATCCATCCGCTTCCAAAGAAATAAAATAAGACCATCTGTTAGCCAAAAGCTGACCTTCCATTTTCGGATCCCATTGTTGAATTTGCTTCTCGAAGAAACAAAAATGTCGGCAATGCCAATGTTTTGGCAAGAAGGATGTTGATGGGACTTTCCTGCCTTTCTTGCGACTCACGCTACCTTCATAATTGATGTGAAATTTCAAATTCTACTCAATTTTCCGTTGTTCTTATTTAGAATAAGAAGAATGTGAATTGTTATTTTTCCTTGATAAGTAATGAGAAGATTTTATAAATGGTAAACTTGCTGTAAGAAAGTGCTACAAGGATGTAATTATAGATTGTGCAATTCCTCTATCATATCTAGTAGTAAATATACATCATATACAAGGGGGAGTTGCACAAAAAACTAACATAGAAATAGATGTATGTATAAGTAAGTATATTCTTTCTTTTGTCTTCAAAAATTATGTTGTTTCTTTCAAGCCAAAGAGTCCATCAGAGGAGTTGAGGTATGGTGTTTCAAGTTTTCTGATTTCTCTTGTATAGTCCCTCTTTTTTTCACCCAGACCCCACTTGTGGGATTTCACTGGGTTGTTGTTGTAGTCCCTCTTTTTTCCAGCAAAACAGAAGATTTGTGATGGAGTTTGGCATTGTCCAACTCATGTCAAGAATTGCAAAAAACATGCTCCGACATTGACTTGTGATATGTAATGCAAACTGAGGTGGTGGATATCTTCAGAATGTTCTTCATACAAACTACAAAGGACATCTATAAGAAAGTTGAATTCCCCTTTTCTGTAGATTTGATTGGGTGCCTACTTTTTTTGTGGGGGTGGGAGCTTTGTCAAAGCGAATCTTCTTTCATGGGCATAAGCTAATGTTTTTGGTAGACTCCAACAGTTTGTTGCATGACTGCACTAAGAGGAGGCCCTTAAGATGACCATTCCACTTGATATCTGCAGGCTTATATAGGTCCAAAACCAAATTGCTCAAACGTTGAAATAAGAGACTTATCCTTTCTACTTCCCAATTATTTATAGTCCTCCTCAGAAATAGATTCCAACCTTGTGGAGAGGAAAATTCAGCAATTGAGTCATCATGAAATGAAGCTAGGCAGAAAATATCTGGAAAGAGAAGAGGTCTTTTAGAGGGGTATGATCTAACCATGCTTCCTTCCAAAATCTGATTTTTCTGCTATTAGCAAGTAGAAGACCGTATGTGCCATAAAATTATCCCAATACGTACTATGAAGCCTTTGAGATATTAGTGTGCCAAGGACCTTCAAGTGCGAATGTTTTCACCAATATTCTCCCCCTGAGTGCATTGATGCATTCTTCTCCAGGCTGAATCTCCAGTGCCATTTCATTAAGAGAGTTTTATTGTGTCTCTTAAGATTCTTAATATCAAGACCACCATGCTCTTATCTTTGGTAACAACTTTCCAATCTAACCTAACAGATAAAAAAACCTCCTCTAGGGAAATTCCCCTGATGCGTGTAATAGAGAATAGGCGTGCTTGGCTTACTTGAATCTGCGTTGGGGATGGGATTGCCTACCTGTCATGTTTGATTTGCTTCACCTATGAGACTTTCTACCAATTCTTCTTTTCATCATCAAAGCTCATCCTAATCTCCGTCAAGATTACTGCCTTAGCAGTTTTCTAGTTCGACTAAGTGACTTCGTAACCTCAACGTACTTTTTTTCTTAGTGTAGCATAGGCCTTCGCCACTTCACCCCTCTTTTTTTTTTGAATTAGAAAGAGCGGCGTCTTACTTATTCAAGGGAGATGAAAGACAAATAAAGGAATCGGGGGGCTTTATGATGTGAGAAAGAGAAGGGGCGTGGTTGGTGTGTCACTGGGTCGGTGGGGGAACCCGTAGGAAGGGGGGACGACCACACCGAATTCACATTAGAAATCGCCAAGGTCAGGTTACTACCATCGTAGCCCTACTCAATGTCCACCTTTGCACCAGTCCAAATTTAAAATATGGGAAACACCATCCATAGAAGGACATTCCAGGAGAAAGCAGTTGTTGAAATTTCTTTGACATTGGCATAAATCTACCACTTTCTGAGGGCCCATGAGAATTCCCATTAAAGAGGGAGCTTTAATGGCAGAAAAGTACCCAATTTTTTTTTTCTTTTTTCTTTTTTTGTTTTGTTTCGATAATCAAGAAGTCTTTGAGGTGCCAGTGATGCACAATTCGAAACTTGTTGGATAATGTGTTCGGCCTCTATCCTTCTCCATTTAAATACAAGTTTTTGTGGGATCTTGGTAGTATTTGTGAAACTCTTTGGTACTGGCTCGTGGATTAAATTGGTAGAACTTTCAGAAAACCTCCATAACTTATTAGCAAAGTCTGACCAGCCGGCATTGGTGGAGAATTTCGAAATAATAATGCTTCTTCTTCTTCTTCTTAAATTTGAGGACTTAACAACTCTCATGTTTCACCCAAATCTGTTGAAATTCTGAAAACCTGAGATATCTAAGAAGTTTTTCCCTGGTTGTATACTTATTGATGACCGTTCTATATATTTCGGAGGCCAGAAGAAAGACTTGACAGACCCATAGAAGAGTGGTCTTTTCTTTTCCATATCTCTCGGAGGCCAGAAGAAAAATTTGATGAAGATATTGTTGACAAAACTAGGTTTACATTCAATCTATTCACCAAATATTAGATTCCAATGTCCTTTCGTTGATCTCAAAAGATTTGTTACCAACGATGAAGATTTCCTGTTCATGGGTAGTTTGAAGGAGATCGTCAAAAAGGTGATCATCGGCAAATTAGGAGGAAGGAGAGAATCGTGAGGGGAGAGAAGAAGAGGAAGAAAAGGAAAAAGTTCTCGGAGAGTTAAGAGAGAGAGAGAGGATAATTTTCTTTGGGGTGAGCACAAATATCTATGTTCCACATTAATGGTAAGGTTTTCCTTCTGTAATAGAATGTTGCCCAAGGATCATAGCCGTTCACCTACAAGTGAAGCAGAAATTTAAAAGAAAAAAATCTACGTATAACTTCACTCTCTAGAAATGTCAAAGTGACCCAAACTTGGGATAGATGATAGAGGGAGTCGATTCTTCTCTGTTGGAATTCAACGAAACATTTGAGGAGAAATACGCTTCTAAAACCCACTAAACCATATCAATAGGAACCAAAGGAGAAAAATACATTCAATAGTTTGGATACTCAATTTTAACCCGCTGATTTTGGTATAGTTATGGGCTTTAGGCCGAAGTTCAATCGTACTGTGAGGTAGAAGCAAAGGTCAATGTGATATTTTAATTCAGAAGTCTTCATTTTGCACTGATTTTGTTGAAGACTAATCGATGCTATCGCTAAAACAGACTCTGTCAGATTTTTTTCCTGTTTGAATATTTCTCAAGTCAGCAATAGTGGTGTTTCTACTTAAGGGGATCCCCCCCCTCCCCCCAAAAAAAAAAAGAAAAGAAAAAGCCTCAGTCACCTATGTTGTGGAGAATCAGAGAGCTTGTTAATGGGGATACCAATTATTGGTAGATTACTGCTGCATCATAAGGAAACAAAGTCCTTTACCATGATTAGAGTCTCTTGCTTTTCTTCACTAATGTTAGAATCTCAAAAAATTAGAATTTATGCAAATATAGTTTTGAAGTCATTCATAGAACTCTACTTTTTGCACAGGCCTGTGTTTGTCTTGTGTACTTTTGTTTGAATTATGGATGATTCTACGAATATTTCTTTGTCTTTGCTTATCTCTTGTTTGTTACTTTATTTTCTGTAGAATCTTAATCTTTCTTTGTCACCCTGGATCATATCATCATGAAGGAATGTTGAAATTTATATTTTCCTCTTATAATAGATGGAGCGACCTTTATCTTCACTTGTGTTCAATGGTTCTATTATAGAAGCCATCACTGAAGCCAAGCAGCAGAAGAAGCTTTTTCTGGTTTATGTTTCAGGTAAATAGTTTCCAATTCTCTGCAATTTATTTATGCTATAGTTTCCATTAGTGTCCTAAAAGAACCTGATGTTAGAGAGATTTGGGTGATGTTGCACCAAGGTTGAAGACATAGAATGACAGTAGTTTCCCTAGTAGCTCGGCTGGACTCTAGGGTAACATGGTAGTGGTTAGACTCAAGATAAGTGTTATTGACTGACCCAGGGAAACATATTCTCCCACTCAACTGAAAAGGGAAGCGTTTGATTGCAACTTAGTCTGTTCGTGAACAATATCTTTTTTTTGGATGAAGTAATGTGTTTCATTAAAAAAATGCATCAAGAAGATGCAAAGATACAAGAGGCATAGTTACAAAAGAACAAAATACAACAGAGCATTGTTTGCCCAAATAATATCTCAATCTAGAACAGGAGAGCTAATAAAATCCAAAAGTGTCCAGTACTATTTAGTGGGGACAATTTTGTCCAGCAAAAAAGTGTCCAGTGCTATTAAGTGGGGACAATTTTGTCCAGCAAAAAAAGGTTGAGCAAGCATTTAGCTGTGAGTGAGTGGTTTAGATTTGAGGTGCCATCAAAACATCTTCCTGAACAATATCTAATACTATATATTCCATGTTGGTAGAAGGATAGAAGAAGTGCAGATGGGATAGGCTGCTTTAGTTACCCTTTACTTGCTTAATTTTGAAAAGAAATAATTTATTATGCAATATGCAGTTTTACATAATTCACCCGTTGCTTAAACAGTTAATGCAATGGAATACCAATTATTAACAAAGTACTACAACAACAACAACAACAACAACAACAACCACCCAGTATAATCCCACTAGTGGGGTCTGGGGAGGGTAGTGTGTACGCATACCTTACCTCTACCCTGGGGTAGAGAGGCTGTTTCTGATAGACCCTCGACTCCCTCCCTCCAAGAACTCCTCACCTTGCTCTTGGGGTGACTCGAACTCACAACCTCTTGGTTGGAAGTGGAGGGTGCTTACCACTAGAGCAACCCACTCTTGTCAAGGGATGCAACTTGTTGGAGGTTGTATATTCAATCAAGTTTAATCCTCTTTGAATAAAATTGCTTACTGTAGGAGAAAATGTTAAAATCATTTTTGATAATTTACTATTCCACAATTTCCTAAGGACATTGCATTACCTAGCGACATTGTTGAGGATAACAAAATAGTCTAATTGGCGGGTCCATTTTCTGACTTCGTGAATTAGGGTGAATTGTTAAATATTTTTCATACAGACTTCGTTTACAAGAATAATTAGCTGATTTTACAAGAATCATCATAAGAATTTAGTAACTAATTTTGTTTTTCCTGTTTTTGTGTTATCTTCAGCATATGTTCTTGCAAAATATATTTGTCATTCTTACTTTATCCTTTTACTTTATTCTTTCCTTGGTTCTTTAGGGAGAGAGATTGGGGTATATGAGAGATGACTTTGATGCTTATGAAATGCAAAAATCATTAGACTTGTCATCCTGATTGTATTTCCTTCAAATTTGTGTCCTAGGTGGCAATATGGAATCAAATCAATTGGATGCATCAACTTGGCTGGACCCAAGAGTAGATTTATCCTTACGCTTCCTAGAATGTTATTATATTTAATACTTTTGGCCCTTGGATAGTGAGTTCACTTTCTCATCCTTCTTGTAATTGCTCAGGTTGCTGATTCTATAGCAAAATACTGCATTTTGTTGCACATCCTAGAAGAAAGTACTGATGCCAAAAACTTCTCAGCACTGTGTATCCTTTACCCTGTAGCTAGCTTCTTCCTCGCTTCTTAAACCTTGACATACTTGCTATTCTTCTTTTTATTTCTCTTTTTTTCTACACATCCCTCTCTTTGTCGGTGCAGGGAGTTCTCTTTTCTTTGGCTATTAATTGCACGTAATCTGAGAGGGTGGGGATATTTTTCTTCTAGGAGTACCATGGAGCTCACGCTGGATAACATAAACAAGGAATTCTAGGACCTGATTTTATGGAGGTTTTCTAGCTGAAATTGTGTAAATTGCGTTAGTTAAAGAAGCTTCGAGCAGAGGTCATGATGTCACACTTCAGTTTGCTTTACTTGTTCTGTACATAGTTCTACTTGGTAATAACATCTTTAATTACCCCAAAAAAGACTTGATAGGATCTCTCTAGGAATAGAAAAGGGACATACTTTTGATCTTGATCTGTAAATGCTTTTGACTGCATCTTCAATGATATAATTACTCATTCTTAAAAAAAAGAAACAATTGATGCAAGAAGATTGAAAGGGGAAACTATGACTTGTATTCTAAAGAATTTTGATTACACTTTCTCCCTTGTGCTAACTTGGGAGGGTGTTTTGCATGAGGCCTGGTAGATAAAGTTTCAGGTGCATAAATGTAGTAGTTATTTCTATAACTGGGCACAATGGACTTCTTTCTTCACCTTATTCTTGCATGTATATTCAAATGCATATCCCGTTTTGAATGATTTGTTGGGTCCAGGTACTAGTTTATCTTCTTTAAATATGGACTTGTACTATTCAAACTTGGAAGGGGCAAAGACAGTGGGAGAACAAACAACAGCAACAACATACCTAGTATATTCTCACAAGTGGGGTCTGGGGAAGGTATTGTGTACGCAAACCTTACCCCTACCTTGTGCAGGTAGAGATGCTGTTTTCGATAGACCTTCGGCTCAGGTAAGCACAGTATCAACATTAAAGAAATGCAATATAAAAAATGAACAAGTCATGGAGAGGAAACAACAACAATAGCGGGATATTAACAAACCAAAATAAAAGCAATATCAGGTAATAGTATGAATCCAAGAATAAGCCACAACTAGAGTAATACTAAAGGTACCGGTATGTAAGGGAAATACGCTTTACTGCCTACTAACCTTCTACCCTAAGCTTTGACCTCTACAACCTCCTATTAAGGGTCATGCCCTCAGTAAGCTGAAAATGCGTCATATTATGTCTAATCACCTCTCCCCAATACACAGTGGGAGAAGTAGAAAAGAAATGTTATGCGTAGTTTCCAGAGTACAAGTACTTCAACACGTGTTTTCCTTTATATTTATTAGCAATGCTCCTGATACAATCCCACCTTTGAAGACTTATTTTAGAAGAAAACGTGAAAGAGGAAATAAGATTTGTGCAGCTTTGACCAAGTCCAACTTCTCTCCAGCATGAAGAAACTGCCTTACGAAGAAACTGCAGTTACTAAATATTCCAACCTACTATCTGATTAGGCTTTACAGTTTTCTAGTTATTTTAAACAATATATATTCTGTAAATATCTAGTCAGGATTAGTTTTAAGGGCATTGAATGTTTGTCTAGATATTAGTATCTGGGAGTTTTGTCCACTCCATACGGACAGATTTGTTGGTTGTAAATTGTGTTTAAGATTCTTGCACAATCTATTGCCAATAGTAATTTCCTTCTCTTCTCAATTTCTCTGTCATAAATTTTCAGCATCTAACAGCTCCTCTCGTAATACATGGAAAACCTGCTTTAGTATGAAAATTGAGGAGTTCAGTATTGACAACGGTCTACCATGGGAATCTTGTCAAAACCATTCAAAACTTTGTGAATCCTTTCTTGCTTGAGAGTCTTAAAATTGGGCAAATATTGCTGTCAATGTCATGCTGTTGCTATGCACTTTTCACGTAGATATATCCTTACATTGATCTTCATAGATCCACAGAAGGCCGCCCCTTGTATTACAGCTATTGGATACAATGGTGTTCAACTTTGGCAACATGGTATGGTTAGCTGTTTGAGATGTAACTGAGTTGTTGTATCTCTTTCTGGTTTCTTAGTTCTGTATCTAATTTTTCAGAGGGTTTTGTTTCTGCTGATAATCTTGCATCTAGTCTTGAGAAGGCGTGGTTAAGTCTTCATGTTCAGGTATTTATGATGTCATGGTCTTTATTGCCATGGAATTTTGTTCTGGTGCTGGAGATATTATCTGAATTTCTTGATTTTATTCCCAATAGTCGTGATGGATAGTTTTACTAGGAGACTACTAGCTTTACAGTTTACACTGAGCAAAATGGAGGGGATCACTTGTTTTGAGCCATTCTTTTAAGACTTTTTAGACAACTAGATTCTGCATTGTGAGTGTGACTAATTGCTAGAATTGTGACTTGTGTTGAATCAGTAGAAAATTACGTGTTTATCCATAGAGAAAAATATTCCCCTTTAAAGGGGATACACAGAATTATTCTTGTGCCCCATCCAGAGGGGGGAGCCTACACTCTACTAGCTCTAAGTCTTCAATGAAATCTGATAGTTCTATTACTTTCTGAATATTCTTATGTTGTTGCTTCTTTTCATTATATGTCTAGTGACAATAAAGTCTCCATAAAAACCGAGGATCCCCCACCCTAATAACAGCCACCTCATCCCAGATCGACTCAAAACTATGGTTTCTTTCTTCCCGGATTCACTTAGCATAGAGATGTATACAGTCGAAATCTTTTCTTGAGTCAACCTACTTGTTTGAGATGTTGAGGAACTTTATTGGAATAACTGGAAGAGGAGGATATAATGTTGGGTTGTAGTCAGAATATTTGAGGGAAATGTGGTGACAGTGTTTGTTGATTTGAATTTCGGGTGGTTGGGGTTTTAGAGAGAAAGCAGACCTTCTCTCTAACCCATGTTATCACACACACTATGCATCTCCAAATGTCCAAAAAGTTTCAGCAACAAACTAGTTGGACAAAGTAATGCATTGTATCACAAATGAAGAATCTTGTTTTTGTTAACATTGTTTTCTTTTGTAGGCAGAGTTATTCCCATTACGTCACTGGATTATTAGTTTCATAATGAAGGAAAAACAAGAATGAATAATAGCTAAATTTCATTTCCATTTACGTATTCAAAAAAAGAAAAAATCATTTTCATTTAAAAGTGAAGCATTGCAAAACATTACTTCTGTGAGTGGTTACAAGATGAGACGTGCGCTTTGGACGGTATACGTGGTAGGCGGAAAATTATCTTTAGCAAGAAGTGTTCTTTCTGTGGATCGTTCTTTAGAAGAAGGAAAGGGAAGGAGAAGAAAAACATAGAGGCTATATCTATGTTAGGAGACCTCTCCATGTAAACATCAGTGTTTTCTTCGACTTGTTATTGTCTAGTCTAGTTTGCAATGACTCTTATATTACTTCTGTCTTTCTATTTCTTTTGATGTGCTTCTTTCGTTTTCTTTTTGTTTGCCTCAAGTCTTTCTTCTTTTTCTTCTGGTGTGCACATTCACTTCTTTTGCTACTTCAGCTTGTGGACTTCTCTTTGCTACTCTGTTGTATTCTCTTTTGTTTTAAACAAATCTTTCCTCTACTTTCTGGTAAGCTTTTTGCTTTTTTCTATTTATTTAATAATTATTTTATCTTAATGCATATCTTTAGATTCATGCTACTCAACTTCTTTATTTATAAAGTTTCACGCCCTTTGACTTCTTAAATTTTATATAAACAGCGGAGAAGGGCCAAAAATGCCCTTATACTGTTGAAAATAGAGCATATTTGTCCTCCGTTTGAGTTCTGGTCCAAAATTGACCTTGACGTTACCCAACTAGGTCATATATGCCCATCTGAGTTAGCGGACCTCAATATCCATGTTTAAAATAATAATGCTTAAAATGAGCTCCACGTTGGACCTCCCTCCCCCCCCCCCCCCCCAAAAAAAAAAAAAAAAGAAAAAGAAAAAAGTCTAATATGAAATTCTTCTCCTCAATTGACAAAAGTCCTTCTCGCTTCCTTATCGTCATAGTTCAAACATAAATAGTGGGAATAGCATCTAACATAGTTGAAACTTGCGAAGAACCCTACGTAAAAGACCAGCCAAATCGAGAACCATTATAGGATGGGTCTATCACTGTATTAACCTCTACATGAAACCTCAACCCCAGAAAATAAAAGTTTCTTATTATCCATAAATGGAGCAAAAGTTAGTCTTTGTTAAACATAAAGATTTACCAATGTTTTTTATTAAAAAAAGTAGCAAAATCCGGATGAAAATGTGGAAAAGGGAAAGTGGGAAATTGCTTATGGCTAAGATAAGATCGGGCATGTTGCCATCGCGAACAATAACTTGGAGCCAGGTGGCAACATCTTCAATGCTCACAATGTCCTATACCTTGGCGGGTCGGAACTTCTCTACCCAAGGGATATTAAAAAAAAACGTTTTGTGCATGATATTTAGAATAGGCAGTCCGGCTAAGTGGCAACCAGGAATTCAAGAATCAAGAGTTAATTTATTTCTACAACTTTGGTTGCTCTTTGGTGCTTCACGATGCTTCACTCCAAGAGCTTCAAATATCATCCATGTGCTGCATGTATAGCCTTATAGCTGTGGCTAAATCAAGTCATTTCCTTATTCAAAATCTACAAAGTCATCCTCTCAAGGGTATTGCTTACAGCTTTCTGTAATTCAGCTACAAAGCTATCTAAAATCAGCCTCTAAGTTGCTATTCTTATCCCTGCTAAGCCAAAAATAATTAAACCCTCAATTTGTTTATCCTTGTCTCCTTTGCTGCTGTAATTGGTTTGACAAGTCAGTTCAACCAATGTTGTTAGGGAAAATGCCATATTTACCCATGTACTTCACGAAAAGGTCTACATTTACCCTCCGTTTGAAGTTTGGCTCACTGGTGCCCCTGTCGTTAAACTTTTGGCACACATTTGCCCCGTGGTTTGTGAGATAGTTTTCTTTTACCCCGTTAGTGAAAAAGTGTGAAAGTAAACTATTTCACGAACCACAGGGGCAAATGTGTGCCAAAAGTTTAACGGCAGGGGCACCAGTGAGCCAAACTTATAACGTAGGGTAATGTAGACCTTTTCACAAAGTACAAGGGTAATTATGACCTTTTTCCCTTGTTGATAAGGTGAATACTCTTGCCTATGTTTGTCTCTGCCATTTTTTCCCCCTACTCTGCCCTGTAATCTGAAGAAAAAATGCGAAGGTTGGATGTTGTTTTGCTAGCTGTTCACTTTTACATTTCATTACTTCATAAACCGTGTTTAGCATAACATACTCAATTGGAGGCTGAAATAATTAATTCAGATTTGGGTTTAAGTTCATGGGGTTGCTGTTTAGCATGTTAGGAAGCACTGAATTTCCTTCATAATAGAGGTCTACAGCGTTACCCACTTCATGATTTTGGGATGCTCCACTTAGTTTATTATGTTTGTCCTTGAATAGGTGCAATCTGACCTTGGTCCTTTTGTATCAAATTTTTATGATTAACTGAAGGAGACAACAGCTACTTTCTTGACTGCTGCACTTGCTTCAAAGAAAGAGCTTGTATCTGGAGCTTCTTCTGTAACCTCTGAAGTAGGGAGTTCTTCAAATGCTCAAGTTTCACCAGCTCAGGCAGAAACACAGATACAATCTTCAATGGCTACATCGGCTAACAACAATCAGATAGTAGAGGAAGAGGATTGTGGACGTGCTGCTACAGTAAATCCCATTTACTGGCTTTCAGACTTTTATTCACTATTGTCCTGCATAATATTTTTATTTAACGACTTTGCAGGAGATAGATTCCTTGGTGATTGACATGGCTTCTCATGGATCAGCAGATGCTTTTGAATCCAGAGTTGGCGAGTTCAATGAGTCTACCGGTGCGATCACAATAGCAGAAAAGCCACTTGATCTTGTGGAGGTAGATTCAACCAAGACTATAGGTGCATATTCAATGTCAAAAGAGAATCCTGATTTGCATGATCAACACATGTATCCTAATGAGGAAGCTCCCGGAGAGATGGCCAAGAAGGCAAGGAAAGGTCCTGAGATAAAAATAGTTGAAGATGCAACTGCTGAGAAAGCTGATTTTTCAGATGCCTCGTCAAATAGATCTCACGATGTTTATTTAAACATTAGATTACCTAGCGGTTCAAGTTTACAAGTGAAGTTCCTTGTTATGGATACTTTAAGAATGGTCAAGGACTATGTTGATAAAAACCAAACAAGCAGCTTTGGTTCTTACGATCTAGCAGTTCCTTATCCCCGCAAGGTTTTTGATGATGGAGGTAATAGAATATTTGTATTTTCTGTCTCATTAGATCCTTATCCTTTGTTTCCTCGTTTTGGGTGGCAATACATCCTCCATAGCTGCCTCAAGACAAGGGAATGCAAGTAGGCAACTTGGCACTCCGAGTTGTTGGTACAACACTTCCACTTTTAATATCTAACAAAGATTTTTTCCTTTGGTTAGCATACATTCTTAAAGATTTCTAAATGTTGGTTTAAAAAAAGCAAGGAAACACATCAGAAGATGTAGTTTGCCCAAATAGTTTTATTTCTTGGGTACAAATAGTCTGATTTGCCACCTGTAATTGCTTTAGCATGGATCAGATGCAATCAGAACAGTGGAAATGATAGGTGGGACCTTAGAAGTTACTGTCATAAATTTGCATGTTGCTGCCATGCACTATGACTGACCATCATCTAAGGGAGGCCTTCAGTGGAGAAGATCAAAAGAAATTTCTGCTTATCCATTCTAATGTGTTTCTTAGATCACATATGAGGCGATTTTTATGCAATAGTGCGAGTTCAAATTCTTATAGCCAGCCTCAACTAGTATGAAACATAGTATATATCAGTAACTCAACCCTTCCTGTCAAGTTTGTCTATATATATTCCACATGGCTACTTAGCATCTTCTTTTTGAGCCTTTACATGGTTTTGTTGGGTCCAGCATATGATCCATGTACTGCCATCAAATATAGTTCTTTTTGGAGCTTTGCAGCTATTAATATCATTTACTTGATTGCCTCATACTTTAGAGAGTATGCATTAAATTGCTGTTATACCTGAAAGATAACCTTTTTTCCTGAAACATGTAACAGATCTAGATAGAACATTGTCAGATTTGGGTTTACACAATAGACAAGCACTTATAATCGTTCGTCATAACAAAGTGAACGTTACACCATTGCATGGTCAAAGCAGTTCTGCTGAGAGTAACCATTCAGCAATTGGATTCAATGAAGGTTATTTTTCTATGATCAGAAGGCTCATTTCGTATGTGAATCCTTTATCTTACCTTGGTGGAAGTTCCAACACATCAGACGCTGCTCAGGGTTCTCAAAATAGCATATGGCAATATGGTAATTTCCGCTCCTTTCTTTTTGACCTCTGTGAGAACTTTCTTTTTGAGATGGTAACATTTGTATATATTAAAAAAGGTACATTAATAACCATATATACAAGAGAGAAAAAATAGAAAAATTGTCCAGTAATCCCAGCAAGAGACTAGAATTTCTATGATTGAGACAGTATCTTCTGTGTAAACCTATTCACACTAAAACAAAAAAGCCTATACAATTCAGTTTGATCTTCTGTACTGTATTGCTGCTGTTTTCATGTTGTCCACCAGATACAGGTTGGGCCGAATCTCCATCTATCTCTTTCCCTTGCTCCAACTCCAGCTTCATCCCAGCTAGAGAGTACTTCAGTAATCTTACTAGTCATTGTCCAAGATATGCCTCTAAGATAAATAAAAATCTTCCGGTTGACATGGTCATAAGCTTTTTCTATGCCCAATTTACAATGAATTCCTGACTTCTGGTTGATTCTAGAATCCACACAGTTAAAGCAACATCCATTATTTGTCTTCCTTTGGTGAAAGCCATCTGTTGAGAGTCCACCAATTTTTCTATCACCCTTTTGAGTCTTTCTGTCAGAACTTTTGAGAACAATTTGTAAACGCTGCCTATTAAGCTTATAGGCCCAAAATCTCTCAACTCTTTAGCTCCTGTCTTCTTAGGAATCGGAGCTATGTAAGGTGGAACTTTTCTCAGAAATTCCCTGTGAGTGAAATTATAGAAAGCTTCCATAATGTCCTGCTTCAACACATCCTAACATTTGATAAAAAATCCCATTGTGTAACCATTAGGACCGGGGGCTTTGTCCAAGGCACACATCTTCAGGCAGCCAAAAACCTCCCGTTCATCAGAGTTGCCTTGTAAACATTCCGTCTCTTCTTCAATTATAACTAGACAGTTGACAAAGTTACTAGCAGGTCTCCATTCTTCATTCTCTGTGTATAACCTTTGCTAACAGTTAATAATCTCATTCTTGATTCTTCCTGGCTCCACAACTATTTTTTCCTGGATCAGTTAGATCACTAACTGGTCAGTGTTGTTGCTTCTTTTATGTGCATTAGCTACTTTAGGAAAGAAGCTGGAAAGAAGCTAGTATTTCTATCACCTTCCTTAAGCCAATGAGCTCTGGATCTTTGTCTCCATGCAGTTTCTTCATTTTTAATGTGTTACTCTTAAGAAGAGAAACCTTCTTTCTTGATCCATCCTCTTCAGGACTAGGTGTCCAGTAAAGAGTTCAGCTTTTGTGGTGCTTGAATATTCTTATAAGACGCACATTAACAGACACTTTACCCAGCATCTTTGCTATACAACACCACCTACACTTCAGTTATTGACGTGTTAGGGGCCGACGATATGAATCCTTCCTCACCATTTTTCTCCATTTAAATTCATCTTAGGTCAACATTTATGCGAAATAAAAATAGGGAAAAAGGCCAAATTTACCCCTCTACTTTTTGGATATCGTCTACATTTAACCTTAGTTGTACTATTCGGCTAAATTACCCCTGCTAGAAGTTCTCTTTATTTTCTCTTAATATTGTGTGAAAACAATTTTTTCGCGATTTTGTGCCCGACTTCTGACTCTCCGGTGTGGTTGTTTCTCCATGTGCTAAATAAAGTAACAAGCTTGTTATTGAGCTTTTCGAGATCCACTCTCAGCTATCTGGAACTGCATTTTTGGGATTTTGTTATTATGATGCTATTAAAAATGTTCTTTGTAAATGGATAAGATAGAGCAGCTAAGTTGCTCGGACACGGGTGCGGGTGTCCGACACGGGTGCGGGTGTCCGACACGGGTGCGGATCTAGAGGTCGGATCCTTCGAGATGTAGATTCGGGGATACGAATCCTAGTACGGATACAGGTGCGGGGATCCGGCTAAAAACAATTCAAAAAAAATAAAAATATATCTAAATTATGAGGAATTTGGTAGAATATTTATGTATAGCTTGTAAAGTGTGGATTTCTTTTTTATTCTCAAGTTATAGATAAGTAAATAATTGATTTTCTGGATAAGGTATGCTATTTTCTTCAAATTCGCCCTAGTTTTGGTTCTGATCTCGGGAATCAAATTGTATCCCGTCTCGAATTTTTCCGTCCGTCGCGGTCAAAGTACCCAAAATTGTTTGACCAAATCCAGTACGGATCCCATACCCACACCCATACTAGTGTCGTGTCGACACGGGTACGGCACCTAAACTACATATGAATTGTTGTAAATCCCTTTTGTTGTAAATTACATTGTGCAAATAAGGTAAAAAGAAATTTTTTAGGCTACATATGAATTGTTGAATTTTCTTTACACGGGAGAATTCTAGTGAAGTTGTAAAGGAGATTCAAAAATTGCTTTAGGTCACATGTTCAAATGTAAGGTGTGACATTCTATTTTTTTAAAACCCCTTGTATAGATTTTTGGCTTCGTCATTGGATAAGATGTTTATATATTCATGCATTGAGTGGCACTTTGTGCCATGTTAATTTGGTTCGGCTAATCTGAGATAATTTAGTACTGTCTCCTCATGACATGCAGGTCCAAACCCCACACCTCAGAATAATCAGACGTTGGCACGTAAACCATACCAAACTCCTATAACTTCCACAACTAATAACAGAAGTACGAAGCCAGCTTCATCTCGCTTTGGAAGCAACATCCACACTCTGAAACATGATGAAGACGAGAATCAGTTTGGTGACAAAAACACATTCTGGAATGGTAACTCTACTCAGTTTGGTGGTGATGACAACAGTAAATAAATTTCCTTAAGATTCTTTGCACTTTCTTGTACATTGATGGGTCTACAAATAGCATAGTGGGTACAATTCAGTATTTTCTTCGTGTTAATGTTTGCATTAAGTTTTGAATTGAAGCCTTTTCCTTTTATCTTTACAATGATTGGCTTATAATAAATTGCGGTTGCCAGAGTCAGATTTCTAGTTCCACAATAAACCTAAATTGAGGTTAATTCGAAAGGCGAGTTTAGTATCTCTGCTGAATTTTTTTACAGTTGGTGAAAACTGTTGCAGGAAAGTTATATGATGTTTCGATCACTACTAATCATTACTATTCAACTAGATTTGGTACTTGTTCTTCTAGTAGGTAGATTTATTGTTCTTCTAATACAACTCTTGACATGAAATTCTCCTTCAAAGTTAAGCTTGTCCTTCCCCTTATTAGTCCAATAGGAAAAGAGAAATGTTAGAGAAGATAGGTGGCAGGCTATGGTTATAGAAGGTTTGAGCTAGTGGGAAGCGATATTTCTCTTTTCCCAAAATGCCAAAAAAGGTCAAAAATGAGGAACGATCATGATGAGACGATGACTATTGTTCCTTAGGTCGTTTTTGATGGGTCGGCAAAAATTTAGGTGATTCAGGTCCGGGACCCATGCAGATAGTGTGGGCTATATAGCACACGAAAATCTGGGAATCGGGCCGAATTTTAATTTACGACTCTAAAACGTCAAAAAATGAGGAACGACCACGGTGAGGCGGTGACTAATTTCCTTAGGTCATTTTTGATGGGCCGATAAAATTTTAAGCTATTCAGGTCCCGGCACCCGGACCCGTGCAAATAGTGTGGGCTATTATAACACACGAAAATTTGGGAATCAGGCGGAATTTCAATTTTATGGCCCTAAAACGCCAAAAAAGAGGAACAGTCATGGCAAGTCTGTGACAATTTTCCTTGGGTCGCTTTTGATGGGCTGACAAAATTTTAGGTGATCCGAATTCGGTCGTCCAAGCCCATGCAGAAGGCAGTGACTATTGTTCCTTAGGCCATTTTTTACAGTCCAACAAAATTTTAGGCGATCCCGGTTCAGTCGCCCGTGCCCATACAGAAGGCGTGCACACACAAAAATATCGGAATCAGGCGGAATTCAAGTTTTATTACCCTAAAATGCCAAAAACGAGGAACGGTCATGGCGATGCGATATCTATTGTTCCTTAGGTAGTTTTTGATGAGTCGACAGTATTTTAGACGATTCGGGTCCGGTCGCCCGGGCCCATGCAAAAGGCGTGAGCTATATATGAAAATTTGGGAATCGGAAAAAAATCCAATTTGATGGCTCTAAAATGACACAAATAAGTAACGGTCATGGCGAGTCGGTGACAATTGTTCCTTCGATCGTTTTTGATGCGTCGGCAAAATCTTAGGCAATACGGGTCCGGTCGTCCGGGCCCATGCAAAATGCATGGGCTATTATAGCACATGAAAATTTGATTGGGCAGAATTCCAATTTTATGGCCCTAAAATGACAAAAATGAGTAACGGTTATGGCGAGACGGTGACAATTGTTCCTTCGATTGTTTTTGATGGGCCGACAAAATCTTAGGCGATCCAGGTCCCGTCGCCCGGTCCCATGCATAAGGCGTGGGCTATAGCACCAGTAAATCTAGGAATCAGGCGGAATTCCAGTTTTATGACCCTAAAACGCCAAAAAACGAGGAACGGTCATGGCGAGACGGTGATTATTGTTCCTTAGGTCATTTTTTATGGGTCGACAATATTTTAGGAGATCTGTGTCCGCTTGCTGGAGCCCAAGCAGAAGGCGTAGGCTATAAAATGCACACGAAATTTGAGAATCGGACGAAATTTCAGTTTTATGACCCTAAAATACCAAAAAACGAGTAACGGTCATGGCGAGGCGGTGACTATTGTTTCTTAGGTCGTTTTTGATGTGACGACAAAAGCTTTGTCTATCCGAGTTTGGTCGCCCGGGCTCATGCACAACGCATGGGCTATAAGAGTTTTAAATCACAAAATCGGGTGGTATTTCAATTTTATGGCCTTAAAACGCCAAAAAACGAGGAACGATCATGGTGGGGAGGTGACTATGGTTTCTTAGGTCGTATTTGATGGCACAGAAAAATTAGGCAGTCCAAGTCCGGGGGCCCAGGCCCACGCGGAAGGCGTGGGCTATAGGACCTGGAAATCTGGGAATCGAATGAAATTCTAGTTTTATAGCCGTAAAACGCCAAAATACGAGGAACGGTCATGGCGGGGCAGTGACTATAGTTTTTTAGGTTGTAGTTGATGGCCCGTAAAAAATTAGGCGATCTGGGTCTAGGGGCCGGGCCCACGCGAAATGCGTGAGCTATAACACACAAAAATCTGTGAATCGGGCGGAATTCTAGTTTTATGCCCGTAAAACTCCAAACAACGAGGAACGTTCATGGCGGGGAGGTGACTATGATTCCTTAGGTCATGTTTGATGTCCTGAAAAAAATTTAGGCGATCTGGGTTCGGGGTCCTGGGCCCACGCGGAAGGCGTGGGCTATATATCACATGAAAATTTGGGAATCAGGCAGAATTGTAGTTTTATGAACGTAAAATGCCAAAAACCGAGAAAAGGTCATGTCTGGGCGGTGATTATGGTTTCTTAGGTCGTGTTTGATGTCCTAGAAAAATTTTAGGCGATCCGGGTCCGGGGTCCCGGGCCTACGCGGAAAGCTTGAGCTATAACACACACAAATCTGGGAATCAGGCCGAATTCCAGTTTTATGAACATAAAACGCCAAAAAGCGAGGAACAGTCATGCCGGTGCAGTGACTATGGTTCCTTAGGTCGTGTTTGATGTCCCGAAAAAAAATATTAGGCGATCAGGGTCTAGAGGCCTGGGCCCACGCGGAAGGCGTGGGCTATAGCACATGAAAATCTGGAAATTAGGCGGAATTCTAGTTTTATGGCTGTAAAACGCCAAAAAAGAGGAATGGTCATGACAAGCGGTGAATATGGTTCCATAGGTCGTGGTTGATGTCCCGAAAACGTTTTAGGCGATACGGGTTTCTGCATGGGCTATAGCACACGAAAATCAGGTAATCAGGAAGAATTTCAGTTTTATGGATGTAAAACGCCAAAAAATGAGGAATGGTCATGGCGGGGAGGGGACAATGGATACTTAAGTCGTGTTTGATGTCCCGAACTTTAGACGATCCAGGTTTGGAGACCCAGGCCCACACGGAAGGTGTGGCCTATAGCACATGAAAATTTGGGAATCACGCCGAATTTAAGTTTTATGAGCGTAAAACGCCAAAAAATGAGGAACGGTCATGGCGGGGCGGTGACTATGATTCCTTAGGTCGTTCTTGATGTCCCATAAATTTTTTAGGTGATTCGGGTCCGGGGGCCCTGGCCCACACGGAAAGCGTGGGCTATAGCACACGAAAACCTAGGAATCAGGCGGAATTCCAGTTTTATGGCCGTGAAATGCCAAAAAATGAGGAACGGTCACAACAGGGTGGTGACTATGGTTCCTTAGGTCGTGTTGGATGTCTTAGAAAACTTTTAGGCTATCCGGGTCTGGGGGCCCTGGCCCACATGTAAGACGTGGGCTATAGCACACGCAAATTTGGGAATCGGGCGGAATTTCACTTTTATGGCCGTAAAAAACAAAACACGTAGAAAGATCATGGCGGGGCGGTGACTATTGTTCCTTATGTAGTGTTTGATGTCCCGAAAAAACTTCATGTGATTCAGGTCCGGGGGCCTGGGCCCACACGTAAGCGTGGTGTATTGCACACAAAAATCTGGGAATCTGGCGGAATTCCAGTTTTATGACAGTAAAGCGCTAAAAACAAGGAACAGTCATGGCGCAACGGTGACTATGGTTCCTTAGGACGTGTTTGATGTCCTTGAAACATTTTAGGTGATCCGGGTCCGATAGGTCCGGGCCCACGCAGAAGTCATGGTCTATAGCACACAAAACATTTAGGAATCGGGTGAAAATCTAGTTTTTTGGCCGTAAAACGCCAAAATACGAGGAAAGGTCATGGCATGGCAGTGATTATGGTTCCATAGGCCGTGTTTGATGTCCTGAAAGGGTTTTAGGATATTCGGGGCACGGGCCCACTAGTAAGGCGTTGGTTATAGAACACTAAAATCTCGGAATTTGGGAGGAATTTCAGGTTTATGGCCGTAAAATGCCAAAAAAGAGAAACGGTCATGGCGGGCGGTATTATGGTTCCTTAGGTCGTATTTGATCGCCTAAAATTTCTTTTGACGGTCTGGGTCCGGGGGACCGGGCCCACGTAGATGGCGTGGGCTATAGCGCACGAAAATTAGGGAATCGGGTAGAATTTCAGTTTTATGGCCGTAAAACGCCAAAAACCGGAACGGTCATGGCGGGACGATGTCTATGGTTCCTTAGGTCGTATTTGATGGCTCGAATTTTTTTTAGGCGGTCCGAGTCCGGGGTCCGGGCCCACACGGAAGGCGTGGGCTATAGTACATGAAAATATGGGAGCCGAGCGGAATTTTCGTTTTATGGCCGTAAACGCCAAAAAATGAGGAACGATCATGGCAAGGTAGTGACTATGGTTCCGTAGGTCGTATTTGATGTCCTGAAAAAATATTAGGTAGTCCGGGTTCCGGGGCCCGAGCCTACGTGAAAGCCGTGGGCTATAGCACATGAAAATCTGAGAATCGGGCGGAATTCTAGTTTTATGATCAAAAACGCCAAAAAGAGGAAATGTCATGCCTGAGTGGTGACTATGGTTCCTTAGGTTGTATTTGATGTCCTAGAAAAAAATTAGGCGATCCAAGTCTGGGGTCCCGGGCCCACGCGGAAGGCATAGGCTATAGCACACGAAAATCTGGGAACCAGGTCGAATTCCAATTTTATTAGCGTAAAACGAGTAACGGTCATAGCGGGGCAGTGACTATAGTTCCTTAGGTCGTGTATTACGTCCCGAAAAAAATAAAGCGATTCGGGTCCGGGCCCACATGAAAGGCGTGGTCTATAGAATATGAAAATCCAGGAATCGTAACACTCAGCCATACAAAATGGAACGGTCATGGCAGGTCGGTGACCAATGTTCCTTATGTCGTTTTCGATTGTACGGATAAAATTTAGGCGGTCCGGGTCTAGGGTCCAGTTCCCACGCGGAAGGCGTGGGTTACAACACACGAAAATATGAGAATCGGGCCGAGTTCTCGCTTTATGGCCCTAAAATGCTAAAAAATGAGGAATGGTCATGGCGGGTCAGTGGCCAATGTTCCTTAGGTTATTTTCTATTGTGCGGATAAATTTGAGGCTTTCCGGGTCCGAGGGCCTGGGCCCACGCAGAAGGCGTGCGCTATAATACCACACGAAAATATGGGAATCGAGAGTTCTCGTTTTATGGCTCTAAAACGCTAAAAAATGAGGAACGATCATGGCGGGTCCATGACCTATGTTCATTAGGTCATTTTCTATTGTCCGGAGAAATTTTAGGCGGTTCGGGACCGGGGGACCGGTCCCACGCAGAAGGCGTGGGGTATATCATACGAAAATATGCACGGGCCATGTTCTCATTTTATGGCTGTAAAATGCTAAACGATGAGGAACGGTCTTGGCGGGTCGGTGACCAATATTCCTAAGGTTGTTTTCAATTGTCCATATAAATTTTAGGCGGTGCGGGTTCGGGGAGAAGGGCCCACTAGAAAGGCCTGGGCTATAGCACACGATAATATGAAAATTGAGCCGAGTTCTCATTTTATAGCCCTAAAACGCTAAAGAATGAGGAACTGTCATGGCGGGTCAGTGTCCAATGTTCCTTAGGTCGTTTTCTATTGTCCGA
The DNA here is from genome assembly GCF_000715075.1 of Nicotiana tabacum. NCBI lineage: Eukaryota > Viridiplantae > Streptophyta > Magnoliopsida > Solanales > Solanaceae > Nicotiana > Nicotiana tabacum. The sequence continues at coordinate 57,430 of NC_134093.1, read as the reverse complement.
ATAAATTTTAGGCGGTTCGGATCAAGGGGCCCAGGCCCGCACGGAAGGCGTGGGATATACTATACGAAATCATGGGAATCAGGGTGAGTTTTAATTTTATAGCCCTAAAATGCCAAAAAATGAGGAACAGTCATGGCGGATCGTTGACCAATGTTTCTTAGGTCGTTTTACGATTTTCCGGATAAATTTTATGCGGTTCGGGTTCAGGTGCGCTGGTCCACGCGGAAGGGGTGGGATATAGCACACAAAAATATGAGAATCAGGTTGAGTTCTCGTTTTATAGCCCTAAAACGCTAAAACATGAGGAACGATCATGGCTGGTCGTTGACCAATGTTTCTTTGCCCATTTTCAATTTTTCGGATAAATTTTAGGCGGTCGGGATCCAGAGTCCCGGGCCCACGCGGAAGGCGTGGGATATAGTACACGAAAATATGAGAATCGGGCCGAGTTCTCGTTTTATAGTCCTAAAACGCTAAAAACTGAGGAACGGTCATTGCGGGTCGTTGATCAATGTTCCTTAAGTAATTTTCTATTATTCGGATAAATTTTAGGTGGTCCAAGTCACGAGGCCCGGACCACAGTCCCACGCGGAAGGCGTGGGCTATAGCACACGAAAATATAGGAATCGAAACAAGTTCTCATTTTATACCCATAAAATACCAAAAGAAGAGGAACGGTCATGTCGGGCCGATGGCCAATGTTCCTTAGGTCGGTTTTAATTACCCGGATAAATTTTAGGCGATCCGGGTCTGGAGGTCCGGGCCCACGCGGAAGGCGTGGGCTATAGCACATGAAATTCTGGGAATCGGGTGGAATGATAGTTTTATGACGGAAAATGCCAAAGAAGGAGAATGTCATGCATGGACGGTGCCTATGGTTCCTTAGGTTGTGTTTGATGTCCTAGAAAAATAATTAGGCTATTCGAGTACAGGGTCCCGGGCCAATGCGAAAGGCATGGTCTATAGCACACGAAAATCTGGGAATCAGGCTGAATTCCAGGTTTATTAGCATAAAACAACAACAAATGAGTAACAGTCATAGCGGGGCAGTGACTATGGTTCCTAAGGTCGTGTATTACGTCCAAAATAAAATAAAGTGATCCGGGTTTGAGGGCTCGGGCCCATGCGGAAGGCGTGGTCTATACCATACGAAAATCTAGAAATATGGCGGAATTCCTGTTTTATGGCCCTAAAACACCAAAATAATAGGAACAGTCAGCCAATCAATGAGGAACGGTCATGGCGGGCCGGTGACCAATGTTTCCTAGGTCATTTTTGATGGTTAGGATAAATTTTAGGCGGTCCGGGTCCAGGGGTCCGAGCCCACGCGGAAGGCGTGGGATATAGCATACGAAAACATAAGAATGAGGTCGAGTTCTCGTTTTATAGCCCTAAAAGGCTAAACAATAAGGAACGGTCATGGAAGGTCGTTGACCAATGTTCCTTAGGTCGTTTTCTATTATCCGGATAAATTTTAGGCTTTCCGAGTCCGGGGTCTGGCCCATGCGAAAGACATGAGCTATAGCACACGAAAATATGGGAATCAGGACAAGTTATCATTTTATGGCCCTAAAATACCAAAGAAAGAGAAATGATCATGGCGGGTCAATATGTTCCTTAGGTTGTTTTCAATTGTTTGGATAAATTTTAGGCAGTTCGGGTTCGAGGGCCCTGGCCCAAGCCCAAGGTGTGGGCTATAACACACAAAAATATGAGAATCGGGCCAACTTCTCATTTTATCGCCCTAAAACACTAAAAGATGAGGAACGTTCATGGATGGTCGGTGAAAAATATTCCTTAGGTCATTTTCTATTGTCCGGATAAATTTTAGGCAGTCCGGATCCGGGAACCCGGGCCCACGCGGAAGGAGTGAGCTATAACATACGAAACTATGAGAATCGGGCCGACTTCTCATTTTATGGCCCTAAAACGCTAACAAATGAGGAACGATCATGGAAGGTCAGTGACCAATGTTCCTTAGGTCATTTTCTATTGTCCGGATAAATTTTAGGCGGTTCGGTTCAGGGGGCCTGTGCCCACGCGAAAGGCGTGGGCTATAGCACACAAAAATATGGGAATGAGGCAGAGTTTTCATTTTATGGCTCTAAATTTGCAAATTATGATGAACGGTCTGGTGGGTCGGTGACCAATGTTTCTTAGGTCATTTGCGATGGTCCGAATAAATTTTAGGCGGTCCACGTCCGAGGCCCCAGGCCCATGCAAAAGGCATGCGCTATAGCACACGAAAATATGAGAAACGTGCCGAGTTCTCATTTTATAGCCCTAAAACGCTAAAGAATGAGGAACGGTCATGGCGGGTTAGTGGCCAATGTTACTTAGGTCGTCTTCTTTTGTCCGGATAAATTTTAGGCGGTCCGGATCCAGGGGCCCGTTCCCACGCAGAAGGCATGGGTTATATAACACACTAAAATATGAGAATCGGGCCGAGTTCTCATTTTATACCTAAAACGCTAAAAAATGAGGAACGGTCATGGCGGGTCAAAGGCCAATGTTCCTTAAGTTATTTGCTATTGTTCGGATAAAGTTTAGGCTTTTCGGGTACGAGGGACCGGGCCCACGTGGAAGGCGTGCGCTATAGCACACGGAAATATATGAATCGGGCCGAGTTCTTGATTTATGGCCCTAAAACGCTAAAAAAGGAGAAACAATCATGGAGGGTCCATGACCAATATTCCTTAGGTCGTTTTCTATTGTCCGGATAAATTTTAGGCGGTCCGGATCCTGGGGCCCGAGCCCACGCGGAAGGCGTGGGCTATAGCACAAGCAAATATGCGAATCGGGCCATGTCCTCATTTTATGGCCCTAAAACGCTAAAATATGAGGAGCGGTCAGGGCGGGTGGGTGACCAATGTTCCTTAGGTCATTTTAAAATGTCCGTATAAATTTTAGGTGTCCGGGTTCGGGAGCCCGGGCCCATGCGAAAGGCATGTGCTATACACACGATAATATGAGAATTGGGTCGAGTTCTCATTTGATAGACCTAAAACGCTAACGAATGAGGAACGATCATGGCGGGTCAGTGGCCAATGTTCCTTAGGTAATTTTCTATTGCCCGGCTAAATTTTAGGCGGTCAAAATCCAGGATCCCGGGCCCACATGGAAGGCGTGGGCTATACCATACGAAATTATAGGAATCGGGTTGAGTTTTCATTTTTAGCCCTAAAATGCCAAACAATAAGGAACGGTCATGGTAGGTCGTTGACCAATGTTTCTTAGGTCGTTTTGCGATTGTCCAGATAAAATTTATGCGGTCTGGGTCCAGGTGCCCTGGCTCACGCAGAAGGCGTGGGATATAGCACACAAAACTATGAGAATCAGGTTAACTTCTCATTTTATAGCCCTAAAACACTAAAAAATGAGGAACAATCATGGTGGGTCGTTGTCCAATGTTTCTTAGCCCATTTACGATCGTCCGAATAAATTTTAGGCGGTCCGGGTCCAGGTGCATTGGCCCACACGGAAGGCGTGGGATATAGCACACAAAAATATAAGAATCGGGCTGAGTTCTCGTTTTATAGCCCTAAAACGCTAAAACATGAGGAACGATCATGGCTGGTCGTTGACCAATGTTTCTTTGCCCATTTTTTATTGTTCGGATAAAGTTTAGGCGGTCGGGGTCAAGAGGCCCTGGCCCACATGGAAGGCGTAGGATATAATACACGAAAATATGAGAATCGGGCCGAGTTCTCGTTTTATAGCCCTAAAACGCTAAAAAATGAGGAACGATCATTGCGGTTCATTGATCAATGTTCCTTAGGTCATTTTCTATTATCCGAATAAATTTTAGGTGGTTCGAGTCTCGAGGCCCGGGCCCACAGTCCCACGCGAAAGCGTGGGCTATAGCACATGAAAATATGGGAATCGAGACAAGTTCTCGTTTTATGCCCCTAAAATACCAAAAGAAGAGGAACGATCATGTCGGGCTGAAGACCAATGTTCCTTAGGTCGATTTTAATTGTCCGGATAAATCTTAGGCGGTCCGGGTCTGGGGGTCTGGGTCCACGCGGAAGGCGTGGGGTATAGCACATGAAATTCTGGGAATTGGGCGAAATGATAGTTTTATGACCGAAAACCCCAAAGAAAGAGAAAATGTCATGCATGGACGGTGCCTATGGTTCCTTAGGTTGTGTTTGATGTCTTAGAAATATAATTAGGCTATTTGAGTACGGGGTCCCGGGCCCATGCGGAAGGTATGGTCTATAACACACGAAAATCTGGGAATCAGGCCGAATTCCAGGTTTATTAGCGTAAAACGACAACAAACGAGTAACGGTCATAGAGGGGTAGTGACTATTGTTCCTTAGGTCGTGTATTATGTCCAAAAATAATAAAGCGATCCGGGTTTGAGGGCTCGGGACCATGCGGAAGGCGTGGTCTATAACATACGAAAATTTAGAAATTTGGCGGAATCCCTGTTTTATGGCCGTAAAACACCAAAATAATAGGAACGGTCAGTCAATCAATGAGGAATGGTCATGGCGGGTCAGTGACCAATGTTTCTTAGGTCATTTTCGATGGTTAGGGTAAATTTTAGGTGGTCCGGGTCCAGGCGCCCGAGCCCACGCGGAAGGCGTGGGATATAGCACACGAAAATAAAAGAATTGGGTCGAGTTCTCGTTTTATAGCCCTAAAAGGCTAAACAATGAGGAACGATTATGGCGGCTCGTTGACCAATGTTTCTTAGGTCATTTTAATTTTATCCCTATAAATTTTAGGCTTTTCGGGTCCGAGGACCGGGCCCATGCAAAAGACGTGGGCTATAGCACACGAAAATATGGGAATCAGGACAAGTTATCATTTTATGGCCCTAAAATACCAAAGGCGTGCGCTATAGCACACGAAAATATGAGAAACGGGCCGAGTTCTCGTTTTATAGCCCTAAGACGCTAAAGAATGAGGAACGGTCATGGCGGGTCAGTGGCCAATGTTCCTTAGGTCATTTTCTATTGTCTGGATAAATTTTAGCCGGTCGGAATCCAGGGTCCCGGGCCCACAAGGAAGGTGTGGGCTATAGCACACGAAAATATTGGAATAAGGCCGAGTTTTCATTTTATAGCTCTAAATTTCCAAAAAATGATGAAGGGACGGTTATGGCGGGTGGGTGACCAATGTTCCTTAGGTCATTTTAAATTGTCCGTATTAATTTTAGGCGGTCCGGGTTCGGGGGCCCTGGCCCAAGCGTAAGGTGTGGGCTATAACACACAAATATATGAGAATCGGGCCAACTTCTCGTTTTATCGCCCTAAAACACTAAAAGATGAGGAACGTTCATGGCTGGTCGTTGAACAATATTCCTTAGGTCATTTTCAATTATCAGGATAAATTTTAGGCGGCCCGGGTCGGTGGGCCCGACCCACACGAAAGGCGATGACTATTGCATACGAAAATTTGAAAATCGGGCAGAGTTCTCGTTTTATAGCCCTAAAAAGCTAAACAATGAGGAACGGTCATAGCGGGTCAGTGACCAATATTCCTTAGGTCATTTTCTATTGTCCGGATAAATTTTAGGCGGTCCGGATCCGGGGGCCCGTGCCCACGCGGAAGGAGTGGGCTATAACACACGAAAATATGGGAATCGGGCCGAGTTCCCATTTTATGGCCCTAAAACGCTAACAAATGAGGAACGATCATGGAAGGTAAGTGACCAATGTTCCTTGGGTCTTTTTCTATTGTCCGGATAAATTTTAGGCGGTTCGGTTCAGGGCGCCCGTTCCCACGCGAAAGACGTAGGCTATAGCACACACAAATATGGGAATGAAGCAGAGTTTTCATTTTATGGCTCTAAATTTGCGAAAAATGATGAACGGTCTAGTGTGTCGGTGACCAATGTTTATTAGGTCATTTTTGATGGTCTGAAAAAATTTTAGGTTCCACATTCGTGGGCCCGGGCCCATGCGAAAGGCGTGCGCTATAGCATACGAAAATATGCGAAACGAGCCGAGTTCTCATTTTATAGCCCTAAAATGCTAAAGAATGAGGAACGATCAAGGCGGGTTAGTGGCCAATGTTACTTAGGTCATCTTCTTTCGTCCGGATAAATTTTAGGCGGTCCGGATCCAGGGGCCTGTTCCCACGCGGAAGGCATGGGTTATATAACACACTAAAATATGAGAATTGGGCCGAGTTCTCATTTTATACCTAAAACGCTAAAAAATGAGGAACGGTCATGGTGGGTCAAAGGCCAATGTTCCTTAGGTTATTTGCTATTGTTCGGATAAATTTTAGGATTTTCGGATACGAGGGCCCGGGCCCACGTGGAAGGCGTGCGCTATAGCACACGAAAATATGGGAATCGGGCTGAATTCTCGATTTGTGGCACTAAAATGCTAAACAATGAGGAACGATCATGGAGGGTCCATGACCAATGTTCCTTAGGTCATTTTCTATTGTCCGGATAAATTTTAGCGGTCCGGATCTTGGGGCTCGGGCCCACGTGGAAGGCGTGGGCTATAGCACAAGCAAATATGCGAATCGGGCCATGTTCTCATTTTATGGCCCTAAAACGCTAAAATATGAGGAGCGGTCAAGGCGGGTGGGTGACCAATGTTCCTTAGGTCATTTTAAATTGTCCGTATAAATTTTAGGTAGTCCGAGTTCGGAGGCCCGGGACCACGCGAAAGGCGTGTGCCATACACACGATAATATGAGAATTGGGTCGATTTCTAATTTGATAGACCTAAAATGCTAAAGAATGAGCTACGGTCATGGCGGGTCGGTGGCCAATGTTCCTTATGTCATTTTCTATTGTCCGGATAAATTTTAGGCGGTCGAAATCCAGAGTCCTGGGCCCACACGGAAAGCGTGGGCTATACCATACGAAATTATGAGAATCGGGCTGAGTTTTCATTTTGTAGCCCTAAAATGCCAAACGATGAGGAACGGTCATGGCAGGTCATTGAACAATGTTTCTTAGGTCATTTTGTGATTTTCCAGATAAATTTTATGCGGTCTGGGTCCAGGTGCCCTGGCCCACGCAGAAGGCGTGGGATATAGCACACAAAAATATGAGAATCTGGCTGAGTTCTCGTTTTATAGCCCTAAAACGCTAAAAAATGAGGAACGATCATGGTGGGTCGTTGACCAATGTTTCTTAGCCCACTTATGATCGTCTGAATAAATTTTAGGCGGTCCGGGTCCAGATGCGCTATCCCACGCGAAAGGCGTGAGATATAGCACATAAAAATATGAGAATCGGGCTGAGTTCTCGTTTTATAGCCCTAAAACACTAAAACATGAGGAACGATCATGGCTGGTCGATGACCAATATTTCTTCACCCATTTTCGATTGTAGGGATAAATTTTAAGTGGTCGGGGTCTAGAGGCCCGGTCCCACGCGAAAAGCGTGGAATATAGCACATGAAAATATGAGAATCGGGCCGAGTTCTCGTTTTATAGCCCTAAAACGCTAAAAAATGAGGAACGGTCATTGTGGGTCGTTGATCAATGTTCCTTAGGTCATTTTCTATTATCCGGATAAATTTTAGGTGGTCCGCGTCTCGAGGCCCGGGACCATAGTTCTACGTGGAAGGCGTGGGCTATAGCACACGAAAATATGGGAAGTGAGACTATTCTCGTTTTATGCCCCTAAAATACCAAAAAAAAAGGAACAGTCATGTCGGGCCGATGACCAATGTTCCTTAGGTAGATTTTAATTGACCAAAGAGGAACAATCATGTCGCGAAAGGCGTGGGCTATAGCACATGAAATTATAGGAATCAAGCGGAATGATAGTTTTATGACCGAAAATGCCAAAGAAAGAGAAAATATCAGGCATGGACGGTGCCTATGGTTCCTTAGGTTGTGTTTGATGTCCTAGAAAAATAATTAGGCTAGTCGAGTACGGGGTGCCGGGCCCATGCGGAAGGCATGGTCTATAGCACACGAAAATTTGGGAATCAGGCCGAATTCCTGGTTTATTAGCGTAAAATGACAACAAACGAGTAACGGTCATTGCGGGGCAGTGACTATGGTTCCTAAGGTCGTGTATTACGTCCAAAATAAAATTAAACAATCCGGGTTTGAGGGCTCGGGCCCATGCGGAATGCGTGGTCTATAGCATACAAAAATCTAGAAATATGGCAAAATTCCTGTTTTATGGCCGTAAAATGCCAAAATAATAGGAACGGTCAGTCAATCAATGAAGAACGGTCATGGCGGGTCAGTGACCAATGTTTCCTAGGTCATTTTTGATGGTTAGGATAAATTTTAGGCGGTCCGGGTCCAGGGACCCGAGCCCACGTGGAAGGCGTGGGATATAGCACACGAAAAAATAAGAATGAGGTCGAGTTCTCGTTTTATAGCCCTAAAAGGCTAAACAATAAGGAGCGGTCATGGCAAGTCGTTGACCAATGTTCCTTAGGTCGTTTTCTATTATCCGGATAAATTTTAGGCTTTCCGAGTCCGGGGACCTGGCCCATGCGAAAGACGTGGGCTATATCACACGAGATTATGGGAATCGGGACAAGTTATCATTTTATGGCCCTAAAATACCAAAGAAAGAGGAGCGATCATGGTGGGTCAATATGTTCCTTAGGTTGTTTCAATTGTTCGGATACATTTTAGGCGGTTCGGGTCCGAGGGCCCTGGCCCAAGCCTAAGGTGTGGGCTATAATACACAAAAATATGAGAACTGGGCCAACTTCTCGTTTTATCGCCCTAAAACACTAAAAGATGAGGAACGTTCATGGCTGGTCGGTGAACAATATTCCTTAGGTCATTTTCAATTATCAAGATAAATTTTAGGCGGCCCGGGTCGGGGGGCCCGGGCCCACGCGAAAGGCGTGGAATATTGCATACGAAAATATAAAAATCGGGCAGAGTTCTCGTTTTATAGCCCTAAAACGCTAAACAATGAGGAACGTTCATGGCGGGTCGGTGACCAATATTCCTTAGGTTATTTTCTATTGTTCAGATAAATTTTAGGCGGTCCAGATCCGGGGGACCGGGTCCACACGAAAGGAGTGGGCTATAACACACGAAAATATGGGAATCGGGTCGAGTTCTCATTTTATGGCCCTAAAACACTAACAAATGAGGTGCGATCATGGAAGGTCAGTGACCAATGTTCCTTAGGTCGTTTTCTACTTTTCGGATAAATTTTAGGCGGTTCGGTTCAGGGGGCCCGTGCCAACGCGAAAGGCGTGGGCTATAGCACACAAAAATATGCGAATGAGGCAGAGTTTTCGTTTTATGGCTCTAAATTTGCAAAAAATGATGAACGGTCTGGCGGGTCAGTGAGCAATGTTTCTTAGGTCATTTTCGATGGTCCGAATATATTTTAGGCAGTCTACGTCTGGGGGCCCGGGCCCATGCGAAAGGCGTGCGCTATAGCACACGAAAATATGAGAAACGAGCCGAGTTCTCGTTTTACAGCCCTAAAACGCTAAAGAATGAGGAACGGTCATGGCGGGTCTGTGAACAATGTTCCTTAGGTCATCTTATTTTGTCTGGATAAATTTTAGGCGGTCCGGATCCAGGGGCCCGTTCCCACACGGAAGGCATGAGTTATATAACACACTCAAATATGAGAATCGGGCCGAGTTCTCATTTTATACCTAAAACGCTAAAAAATGAGGAACGGTCATGGCGGGTCAAAGGCTAATGTTCCTTAGGTTATTTTCTATTGTTCGGATAAATTTTAGGCTTTTCGGGTACTAGGGTCCGGGCCCACGTAGAAGGCGTGCGCTATAGCACACGAAAATATGGGAATCGGGTCGAGTTCTCGATTTATGGCCCTAAAACGCTAAACAATGAGGAACGATCATGGAGAGTCCATGACCAATGTTCCTTAGGTCGTTTTCTATTGTCCAGATAAATTTTAGGCAGTCCGAATCCTGGGGCTCAGGCCCACGCAAAAGGCGTGGTGCTATAGCACTAGCAAATATGCGAATCGGGCCATGTTCTCATTTTATAGACCTAAAACGCTAAAGAAAGAGGAACGGTCATAGCGGGTCGGTGGCCAATATTCCTTAGGTCATTTTCTATTGTCCGGATAAATTTTAGGCGGTCGGAATCCAGGGTCCCGGGCCCACACGGAAGGCGTGGGATATAGCACACGAAAATATAAGAATCGGGTCGAGTTCTCGTTTTATAGCCCTAAAAGGCTAAACAATGAGGAACAGTCATTGCGGGTCGGTGACCAATGTTTCTTAGGTCATTTTCAATGGTCCGATTAAATTTTAGGCGGTCCACGTCCGGGGGCCCGAGCCCATGCAAAAGGCGTGCGCTATAGCACACGAAAATATGAGAAACGGGTCGAGTTCTCATTTTATAGCCCTAAAACGCCAAAGAATGAGGAACGATCATGGCGGGTCAGTGGCCAATGTTCCTTAGGTCGATTTATATTGTCCGGATAAATTTTAGGCGGTCCGGATCCTGGGGCCCGAGCCCACACGGAAGGCGTGGGCTATAGCACAAGCAAATATTCGAATCGGGTCATGTTCTCATTTTATGGCCCTAAAACGCTAAAATATGAGGAGCGTTCATGGAGGGTGGGTGACCAATGTTCCTTAGGTCATTTTCAATTGTCCGTATAAATTTTAGGCGGTCCGGGTTCGAGGGCTCGGGTCCACGCGAAAGGCGTGTGCTATACACACGATAATATGAGAATTGGGTCGAGTTCTCATTTGATAAACCTAAAACGCTAAAGAATGAGTAACGGTCATGGCGGGTCGGTGGCCAATGTTCCTTAGATCATTTTCTATTTTCCGGATAAATTTTAGGCAGTCGGAATCTAGGGTCCCGGGCCCACACGGAAGGCTGAGTTTTCGTTTTGTAGCCCTAAAATGCCAAACAATGGGGAATGGTCATGGCAGGTCGTTGACCAATGTTTCTTAGGTCGTTTTGCGATTGTCCAGATAAATTTTATTCGGTCTGGGTCCAGGTGCCCTGGCCCATGCAGAAGGCGTGGGATATAGCACATAAAAATATGAGAATCGGGCCGAGTTCTCGTTTTATAGCCCTAAAATGCTAAAAAATGAGGAACAATCATGGCGGGTCGTTGAGCAATGTTTCTTAGCCCATTTACGATCGTCCGAATAAATTTTAGGCGGTCCGGGTCCAGGTGCGCTGGTCCACGCGGAAGGCGTGGGATATAACACACAAAAATATGAGAATCAGGCTGAGTTTTCGTTTTATATTCCTAAAACGCTAAAACATGAAGAACGATCATGGCTGGTCGTTGACCAATGTTTCTTCGCCCATTTTCGATTGTCCGGATAAATTTTAGGCGGTCGGAGTCCAGAGGCCCTGTCCCACGCGGAAGCCGTGGGATTTAGCACACGAAAATATGAGAATCGAGCACACGATGTTCCTTAGGTCGGTTTTAATTGTTCGGATAAATTTTAGGTGGTCCGGGTCTAGGGGTCCGGGCCTACGCGGAAGGCGTGGGGTATAACACATGAAATTTTGGTAATCGGGCGGAATGATAGTTTTATGACCGAAAACGTCAAAGAAAGAGAAAATGTCATGCATGGACGGTGCCTATGGTTCCTTAGGTTGTGTTTGATGTCCTAGAAAACAATTAGGCTATTCGAGTACGGGGTCCCAGGCACATGCGGAAGGCATGGTCTTTAGCACACGAAAATCTGGGAATCAGGCCGAATTCCAGGGTTATTAGCGTAAAACGACAACAAACGAGTAACGGTCATAGCGGGGCAGTGACTATTATTCCTTAGGTTGTGTATTACGTCCAAAAAAAAAAATAAAGTGATACGGGTTTGAGGGCTCGGGCCCATGCAAAAGGCGTGGTCTTTAGCATGCGAACTTGTAGAAATGTGGCGGAATTCTTGTTTTATAGCCGTAAAATACCAAAATAATAGGAATGGTCAGTCAATCAATGAGGAACGGTCATGGAGGGTCGGTAACCAATTTTTCTTAGGTCATTTTCGATGGTTAGGATAAATTTTAGGTGGTCCGGGTCTAGGGGCCGTAGCCCACACGGAAGGCGTGGGATATAGCACACGAAAATATAAGAATCGGGTCGAGTTCTCGTTTTATAGCCCTAAATGGCTAAACAATGAGGAATGGTTATGGCGGGTCATTGACCAATGTTCCTTAGGTCATTTTCTATTATCCGAATAAATTTTAGGCTTTTCGGGTCCGAGGACCGGGACCATACGAAAGACGTGAGCTATAGCACACGAAAATATTGGAATCTGGACAAGTTATCATTTTATGGCCCTAAAATACCAAAAAAAGAGGAATGATCATGGCGAGTCAATATGTTCCTTAGGTTGTTTTCAATTGTTCGGATATATTTTATGCGGTTCGGGTTCGAGGGCCCTGGCCCAAGCGTAAGGTGTGGGCTATAACACACAAAAATATGAGAATCGGGACGATTTCTCGTTTTATCGCCCTAAAACACTAAAAATGAGGAACGTTCATGGCTGGTCGGTGAACAATATTCCTTTGGTTATTTTAATTTATAAGGATAAATTTTAGACGGCACGGGTCGGGAGGCCTGGGCCCACGCGAAAGGCGTGGGCTATAGCATACGAAAATATGAAAATCGTGCAGAGTTCTCATTTTATAGCCCTAAAACGCTAAACAATGAGGAACAATTATGGCGGATTGGTGACCAATATTCCTTAGGTCATTTTCTATTGTCTGGATAAATTTTAGGCTGTCCGGATCCGGGGGCCCGGGCCCACACGAAGGCGAGTGCTATAACACACAAAAATATGGGAATTAGGTTGAGTTCTCGTTTTATGGCCCTAAAACGCTAAACAATGAGGAAAGATCATAGAAGGTCAATGACCAATGTTCCTTATGTCATTTTCTATTGTTCGGATAAGTTTTAGGCAGTTCGGGTCAGCTTGGCCCGTGCCCACGCGAAAGGCGTGGACGGCTATGGAACACAAAAATATGTGAATCAGGCCGAGTTTTCGTTTTATGGCTCTAAATTTGCAAAAAATGATGAACGGTCTGGCGGGTCGGTGACCAATGTTTCTTAGGTCAGTTTTGACGGTCTGAATACATTTTTGGTTGTCCACGTCCGGGGGCCCGGGTCCATGCAAAAGGCGCGCCCTATAGCACACGAAAATATGAGAAATGGGCCGAGTTCTCGTTTTATAGCACAAGCAAATATGCGAATCGGGCCATGTTCTCATTTTATGGCCCTTAAACGCTAAAATATGAGGAGCGGTCATGGCAGGTGGGTGTCCAATGTTCCTTAGGTCATTTTCAATTGTCCGTATAAATATTAGGCGGTTCGGGCCCACGCGAAAGGCGTGTGCTATACACACGATAATATGAGAATTGGGTCGAGTTCTCATTTGATTGACCTAAAATGCTAAAGAATGAGGAATTGTCATAGAGGGTCGATTGCCAATGTTCCTTAGGTCATTTTCTAGTGTCCGGATAAATTTTAGGCGGTCGGAATCCAGGGTCCCGGGCCCACACGGAAGGCGTGGGCTATAGCACAAGCAAATATGCGAATCGGGCCATATTCTAATTTTATGGCCCTTAAACGCTAAAATATGAGGAGCGGTCATGGCGGGTGGGTGTCCAATGTTCCTTAGGTCATTTTCAATTGTCCGTATAAATTTTAGGTGGTCCGGGCCCACGCGAAAGGCGTGTGCTATACACACGATAATATGAGAATTGGGTCGAGTTCTCATTTGATAGACCTAAAACGCTAAAGAATGAGGAACGGTCATGGCAGGTCGGTGGCCAATGTTCCTTACATCATTTTCTAGTGTCCGGATAAATTTTAGGCGGTCAGAATCAAGGGTCCCGGGCCCACACGGAAGGCGTGGGCTATACCATACGAAATTATGGGAATCGGGTTGCGTTTTTGTTTTGTAGCCCTAAAATGCCAAACAACGAGGAACGGTCATGGCAGGTCGTTGACCAATGTTTCTTTGGTCGTTTTTGCGATTGTCCAGATGAATTTTATGCGGTCTGGGTCCAGGTGCCTTGGCCCACGCAGAAGGCGTGGGATATAACACACAAAAATATGAGATACTGGTTGAGTTCTCGTTTTATAGCCCTAAAACGCTAAAAAATGAGGAACGATCATGGCGGATCATTGACCAATGTTTCTTAGCCCATTTGCGATAATCCGTATAAATTTTGGGAGGTCAGGATCGTGCTGCCTAGGCCCACGCGGAAGGCGTGGGCTATAGTACACGAAAATATGGGAATCGAGACAAGTTCTCATTTTATCCCCCCAAAATACCAAAAAATGAGGAACGGTCATGTCGGGCCGATCACCAATGTTCCTTAGGTCGGTTTTAATTGTCCGAATTACTTTTAGGCGGTCCGAGTCTGTGGGTCCGGGACCACGTGGAAGACATGGGCAGTAGCACATGAAATTTTGGGAATATGGCGGAATGATAGTTTTATGATCGAAAATGCCAAAGAAAGAGAAAATGTCATGCATGGACGGTGCCTATGGTTACTTAGGGGGCTCGGGTCCACGCGAAAGGCGTGTGCTATACACACGATAATATGAAAATTGGGTCGAGTTCTCATTTGATAGACCTAAAATGCAAAAGAATGAGGAACGGTCATGGCAGGTCGATGGACAATGTTCCTTAGGTCATTTTCTATTATCTGGATAAATTTTAGGCGGTCAGAATCTACGGTACCGGGCCCACACGGAAGGCGTGGGCTATACCATACGAAATTATGGGAATTGGGTTGAATTTTCGTTTTGTTGCCCTAAAGTGCCAAACAATGAGGAAAAGTCATGGCAGGTCGTTGATCAATGTTTCTTAAGTCATTTTGCGATTGTCCAGATAACCTTTATGCGGTCTGGGTCCAGGTGCCCTAGCCCACGCAGAAGGCGCGGGATATAGCATACAAAAATATGAGAATCGGGCCGAGTTCTCGTTTTAAAGCGCTAAAATGCCAAACAATGAGAAACGGTTATGGTAGGTCGTTGACCAATGTTTCTTAGCCCATTTACGATCGTGCTGATAAATTTTAGGTGGTCCGGGTCCAGGTGCACTGGCCCATACGTAAGGCGTGAGATATAGCACCCAAAAATATGAGAATCAAGCTGAGTTCTCGTTTTATAACCCTAAAATGCTAAAACATGAGGAACGATCATGGCTGTTCGTTGACCAATGTTTCTTCGCCCATTTTTGATTATCCGGATAAATATTAGGCGGTCGGGGTCTAGAGGCCCTGGCCTCCCGCGGAACACGTGGGATATAGCACACGAAAATATGAGAATCGGGTCGAGTTCTCGTTTTATAGCCCTAAAAGTCTAAACAATGAGGAACGGTCATCGCGGGTTGTTGTCCAATGTTCCTTAGGTCATTTTCTATTGTTCGGATAAATTTTAGGCGGTTCGGATCTGGGGGCCCGGGCCCACGTGAAAGGCAAGGGCTATAACACACGAAAATATGGGAATCAGGCACACTTCTCGTTGTATGGCCCTAAAAACGCTAAACAATGAGGAACGATTATGGAAGGTCAATGAACAATTTACCTTAGGTCATTTTCTATTATACGGATAAGTTTTAGGCGGTTCGGGTCAGGGGGCCCGTGCCAACGCGGAAGGCGTGGGCTACAACACATAAAAATATGGGAATCAGGCCGAGATTTTATTTTATGGCTCTAAATTTGCAAACAATGATGAATGGTCTGGTGGGTCGGTGACCAATGTTTCTTAGGTCATTTTTGACGGTTCGAATAAATTTTAGGCGGTCCACGTCCGGGGGCCCGGGCCCATGCGAAAGGCGTGCGCTATAGCACACGAAAACGACCTTGGTCACCGACCCGCCACGTCCGGGGGCCCGGGCCGAGTTCTCGTTTTATAGCCCTAAAATGCTAAAGAATGAGGAACGATCATGGAGGGTCAGTGGCCAATGTTCCATAGGTCATTTTCTATTGTCCGGATAAAGTTTAGGCGGTCCGGATCTTGGGGCCCAAGCCCACGCGGAAGGCGTGGGCTATAGCACAAGCAAATATGCGAATCAGGCCATATTCTCATTTTATGTCCCTAAAACGCTAAAACATGAGAAACAGTCATGGAGGGTGGGTGACCAATGTTCCTTAGGTCATTTTCAATTGTCCGTATAAATTTTAGGCGGTTATGGCAGGTCATTGACCAATGTTTCTTAGCCCATTTACGATCGTCCTGATAAATTTTAGGTGGTCCGAGTCCAGGTGCGCTGGCCCACGCGTAAGGCGTGAGATATAGCACCCAAAAATATGAGAATCATGCTGAGTTCTCGTTTTATAACCCTAAAACGCTAAAACATGAGGAACGATCATGGCTGGTCGTTGACCAATGTTTCTTTGCCTATTTTCAATTATCCGGATAAATTTTAGGCGGTCAGGGTCTAGAGGCCCTGGCCTCCCGCGGAACGCGTGGGATATAGCACATGAAAATATGAGAATCGGGCCGAGTTCTCGTTTTATAGCCCTAAAACGCTAAAAAATGAGGAAAGGTCATTGCGGGTAATTGATCAATGTTCCTTAGGTTATTTTCTATTATCCGGATAAATTTTAGGTGGTCCAAGTCTCGAGGCCCGGGCCCACAGTCCCACTCGGAAGGCGTGGGCTATAGAACATGAAAATATAGGAATCGAGACAAGTTCTCATTTTATGTCCCTAAAATACTAAACAAAGAGGAACGATCATCCCGGGCTGATGACCAATGTTCCTTAGGTTGGTTTTAATTGTCCTGATAAATTTTAGGCTGTCCGGGTCTGGGGGTCCGGGCCCACGCAGAAGGCGTGGGCTATAGCATTTGAAATTCTTGGAATCAAGCGGAATGATAGTTTTATGACCGAAAACGCCAAAGAAAGAGTAAATGTCATGCATGGACCGTGCTTATGGTTCCTTAGGTTGTGTTTGATGTCATAGAAAACAATTAGGCTATTCGAGTACGGGGTCCCGGGCCCATGCGGAAGGCATGGTCTATAACACACGAAAATCTGGGAATCAGGCCGAATTCCAGGTTTATTAGCGTAAAACGACAACAAACGAGTAACGGTCATAGCGGGGCAGTGACTATTATTCCTTAGGTTGTGTATTACGTCCAAAAAAAAATAAAGTGATACGGGTTTGAGGGCTCGGGCCCATGCAAAAGGCGTGGTCTTTAGCATGCGAACTTGTAGAAATGTGGCAGAATTCTTGTTTTATAGCCGTAAAATACCAAAATAATAGGAATGGTCAGTCAATCAATGAAAAACGGTCATGGAGGGTCGGTGACCAATGTTTCTTAGGTTATTTTGTGATGGTTAGGATAAATTTTAGGCGGTCCGGGTACAGGGGCCCGAGCCCATACGGAAGGCGTGGGATATAGCACACAAAAATATAAGAATCGGGTCGAGTTCTCGTTTTATAGCCCTAAAAGGCTAAACAATGAGGAACGATCATCGCGGGTCGTTGACCAATGTTCCTTATGTCGTTTTCTATTATCCGGATAAATTTTAGGCTTTTCGGGTCCGGGAACCGGGCCCATGCGAAAGACGTGGGCTACAGTACACGAAAATATGGAAATCGGGACAAGTTATCATTTTATTGCCCTAAAATACCAAAAATAGAGGAACGATCATGGCGGGTAAATATGTTCCTTAGGTCGTTTTCAATTGTTCTAAAGTTTAGGCGGTTCCGGTCCAAGGGCCCTGGCCCAAGCATAAGGTGTGGGCTATAACACACAAAAATATGAGAATCGGGCCGACTTCTCATTTTATCGCCCTAAAACACTAAAACATGAGGAACGTTCATGGCTGGTCGGTGAAAAATATTCCTTAGGTCATTTTCAATTATTAGAATAAATATTTGGCGGCTCGGGTCGGGGGACCCGGGCCCATGCGAATGGCGTGGGCTATAGCATACGAAAATATGAAAATCGGGCCGAGTTCTCCTTTTATAGCCCTAAAATGCTAACAATGAGGAACGGTCATGACTGGCCGGTGACCAATATTCCTTAGGTCATTTTCTATTGTCCGGATAAATTTTAGGCGGTCCGAATTCGAGGGCCCGGGCTCACGCGGAAGGCGTGGGCTACAACACACGAAAATATGGGAATCGGGCCGAGTTCTCGATTTATGGCCCTAAAATGCTAAACAATGAGGAACGATCATGGAAGGTCAGTGACCAATGTTCCTTAGGTCATTTTATATTGTCCAGATAAACTTTAGACGGTTCGGGTCAGGGGGCCCGTGCCCACGCAGAAGGCGTGGGCTACAACACATAAAAATATGGGAATCAGGTCGAGTTTTTGTCTTATGGCTCTAAATTTGCAAACAATGATGAACGGTCTAGCGGGTTGGTGACCAATGTTTCTTAGGTCATTTTCGACGGTCCGAATAAATTTTAGGCGGTTCACGTCCGGGGACCCGGGTCCATGCGAAAGGCGTGCGCTATAGCACATGAAAATATGAGAATCGGGTCGAGTTCTAGTTTTATAGCCCTAAAACGCTAAAGAATGAGGCACGGTCATGGCGGGTCAGTAGCCAATGTTCCTTAGGTCATCTTCTATTGTCCGGATAAATTTTAGGTGGTTCGGATCCAGGGGCCCGTTCCCACGCAGAAGGCATGGGTTATATAACGCACGAAAATATGAGAATCGGGCCGAGTTCTCATTTTATAACTAAAACGCTAAACAATGAGGAACGGTCATGGCGGGTCAAAGGAAAATGTTCCTTAGGTTATTTTCTATTGTCCGGATAAATTTTAGGCTTTTCGGGTATGAGGGCCCGGGCCCACGTGGAAGGCGTACGCTATAGCACACGAAAATATAAGAATCGGGACGAGTTCTCGATTTATGGCCTTAAAATGCTAAAAATGAGGAACGATCATGGCGGGTCTATGACCAATGTTCTTTAGGTCATTTTCTATTGTCCGGATAAATTTTAGGCGGTCCATATCCTGGGGCCTGGGCCCACGCGGAAGACGTGGGCTATAGCACAAGCAAATATGCGAATCAGGCCATGTTCTAATTTTATGGCCCTAAAACGCTAAAATATGAGGAGCGGTCATGGAGGGTCGGTGACCAATGTTCCTTAGGTCATTTTCAATTGTCCGTATAAATTTTAGGCAATTTGGGTTCGGGGGCACGGGTCGGTGACCGAGTTCTCATTTTATAGACCTAAAATGCTAATGAATGAGGAACAGTCATGGAGGGTCGGTGGCCAATGTTCCTTAGGTCATTTTCTATTGTCCGGATAAATTTCAGGCGGTCGGAATCCAGGGTCCTGGGCCCACACGGAAAACGTGGGCTATACCATACGAAATCATAGGAATCGGGCAGAGTTTACGTTTTGTATCCCTAAAATGCCAAACAATGAGGAACGGCCATGGCAGGTCGTTGACCAAAGTTTATTAGGTCATTTTGCGATTGTCCAGATAAATGTCATGCGGTATGGGTCCAGGTTCCCTGGCCCACGCAGAAGGCGTGGGATATAACACACAAAAATATGAGAATCAGGCTGTGTTCTCGTTTTATAGCCCTAAAATGCTAAAAATAAGGAACGATCATGGCGGGTCGTTGACCAATGTTTCTTAGCCCATTTACGATTGTCCGTATAAATTTTAGGTGGTACGGGTTCAGAGGCCCGGGCCCACACGGATGGGTGTGGGATATAGCACATAAAAATATGAGAATCGGGCCGTGTTCTCGTTTTATAGCCCTAAAAAGCTAAAAATAAAGAATGGTCATGGCGGGTCGTTGACCAATGTTCCTTAGGTCATTTTATATTATTCGAATAAATTTTAGGCGGTCCATGTCTCGGGTCTTGGGCCCACGGTCCCACACGAAAGGCGTGGGCTATAGCACACAAAAATATGGGAATCGGGACAAGTTCTCATTTTATGCCACTAAAATACCAAAAAAAAGAGGAACGGTCATGGCGAGTCGACGACCAATGTTCTTTAGGTCATTTTTAATTGTCCGTATAAATTTTTGGCGGTCTGGGGAACTGTGCCCAAGCGGAAGGCGTGGTCTATAGCACATGAACTTCTGGGAATCAGGCATAATGATATGTTTATGAACGAAAATGCCAAAAAAGAGGAAATGTCATGCGTGGGCGGTGACTATGGTTCCTTAGGGCATGTTTGATGTCCTAGAAAAAAAATTAGGCGATTCAAGTCCGGGGTCCCAGGCCCACGCGGAAGGCATGGTCTATAGCACACAAAAATCTTGGAATCAAGCCGAATTCAAGTTTTATTAGCGTAAAACTCCAAAAAATGAGGAACGGTCATAGCGGGGCAGTGACTATGGTTCCTTAGGTCGTGTATTATGTCCAGAAAAAATTTAAAATGATCCGGGTTCGGGGGCTCTGGCCACACGGAAGGAGTGGTAAAGCATACAAAAATCTGGAAATCAGGCGGAATTCCTGTTTTATGGTTTTAAAACGCCAAAATAATAGGAACGGTCAGTCAATCAATGAGGAACGGTTATGGTGGGTCGGTGAACAATGTTTGTTAGGTAATTTACGACGGTCCAGATAAATTTTAGGTGGTCCGGGTCCAAGGGCCCGGGCCCACACGGAAGGCGTGGGATATAACACACAAAAATATGAGAATCGGGCCGAGTTCTCATTTTATAGCCCTAAAAGGATAAACAATGAGGAACGGTCATGGCGGGTCGTTGACCAATATTCCTTAAGTCGTTTTCTATTATCTGGATAAATGTTAGGATTTCCGGGTCTGGGGACTGGCCCATGCGGAAGACGTGGGCTATAGCACACGAAAATATGGAAATCGGGACAAGTTCTCATTTTATGGCCCTAAAATACGAAAAAAGAGGAAAAGTCATGGCGGGTCAATGACGAATGTTCCTTAGGTCATTTTCAATTATCCGGATAAATTTTAGGCAGTTCGGGTTAGGGGGCCTGGGCCCACGCGTAAGGCGTGGGCTATAGCACACAAAAATATGAGAATCACCCTGAGTTCTTGTTTTATGGCCCTAAACACTAAAAAATGAGGAACAATCATGGTTGGTCGGTGAACCATATTCCTTAGGTCATTTCCAATTATCAGGATAAATTTTAGGCAGTCGGGGTCAGGGGGCCCGAGCCCACGCAAAAGGTGTGGGCTATAGCATACGAAAATATGAAAATCAGGTAGAGTTCTCGTTTTATAGCCCTAAAACATTAATCAATGAGGAACTGTCATGGTGGGTCAGTGACCAATATTCCTTAGTTCATTTTCTATAGTTCGGATAAATTTAAGGCGGTCTGGATCCGGGGGCCCGGGCCCACGCCGAAGGTGTGGGCTATAACTGTCATGGGTTGCTTTCCATCATCGACCCATGACCTCTTGGATGCGCCCCGTGTCATCCTGGCAAGCCTCCCAACGCCTAGCGCCACGGTCGGCCCCGTGGTCTCGACAACGCCAAGTGACAAGCGTGCATGTGCCTTTGTCGCCCCACCGATAATCTTTGCCAGCGCCCAGCAGCTAGCAAAGGCCAGCAGTGCCGCGCGCACAGACCATCATGTTTCCAATAGTGCCGCGCACACAGACAATGCCACGCACACAGATCCTATGCCAAGCGCCAGCACCCAGCCACAGGAAGATCCAAATAGTGCCTCGCGCGCCGACAGCAATACGCGCAGTCCCTGATGCTCAAGACAAAATTGCTGCCATCGGACTTGCTTCTACCTTGTAGAAGACTAAGTCCTTTTCATTGTAATTATAGAGTAGTTTTACATCATTTTCTTTCAGTGTGCTTTTACAGCTTTCATAGGTCAACTCATGTAACTTTGGTTTATTTTTTAAGCATTATTAAGGGGGACCAAAGCATTCAAACATTCAAGCAATCAATCATTTCTCTGTACTTGTGTCTCTCCCCCCGACTCCGCATAGCATTTTGTAATAGCTTTCATCATCATCAATACAATCAGCTTTCATCATCAATTGCTCATTTTTGCTGCTCAATTGCTTACGACATTGGTTTTCCCGTACGACACTGACAATCTAGTCTAGTGTACGGAGGGGACCTCAATTGGCGGACAGCAACCGCACTAACATCAGTTACTTAGCCTTACGTCGCCCTTCCAAGGAACTTCAGGAAGGCGCCGCGTAACAATTGGTATCAGAGCCTAACCTCGACATCGGACGAGGGGACACACATTTCCATCACCATAATTTTTGACTATGGTGAATTATGGGGATTACATCACAGTTCCCGAAGAGACGGTTGACGTACTATGACCCATTGTGGATACGGTGCCTGATCTAAAAACTAGCCTAGTGCAACGGTTGAACGACCTGGATCGCAGAATGCAACAAGCCAAAGTTGGCATAACAAACATCAGTCTCGACTCTGAGGAAAACCGGCATACGATAGTCGTCGAGGTAGCCGAAATTCATGGCAAATTCAAGGACCTCCAACAGGAGTGTGCCGAGGATTTAGCCCATCGTGACCTAGAGGCAGACAGACCGACTGCCATACATCAAACCATAGACAACTTGACAGGCCAGCTCAATGTTGTCAATGCTACCCTTCAAAGCCTGCTCAAAGGAGGCGAAAAGCAAAATCAGGGGTGCCATGAACATTGCCCCAATGCCACAAAAGCTGAAAATTTCGGAGCCAAAGCTATACAACGGAGCTCGGGATGCTTCTAAAGAAGTGGAAAATTTCATCTTCGACATCGAACAAGACTTCGATGACGAGGACAGTTGGAAGAAGCCAAAAAGGTAGCAACTGCTGCCATTAATCTTCAGGGTGATGCTAAACTCTGGTGGCAAGTCAAATACCAATCCATCAGGGCCGGTGAAGATACTCTCAACACATGGGCAGAATTGAAGGCAACCATATGCCTGCAGTTCTTCCCTGAAAATGGGGAATACAATGCACAGAAAAGCTACGTGAGCTCCGCCAGACCAGGTCAGTGCGGGATTACATGCGAGAATTCTCTGCACTCATGCTAAATATACGGGATATGGGGGACAAAGACAAATTGTTCGCTTTCATAGAAGGTTTGAAACCTCATGCTCGTATGGAGCTGCAAAGACAATGGGTAGATACCTTGCCCAAGGCAATCCAAGCTATAGAATGCCTTGAGGATTATCACATGGAAACTCAGAAGGATAGGCCTCAGCCGCCTATTCGAGGGGCGTACAACGGGAGCCAACCTAGCAACGGTGGCCCTAACAGAAATGGAGGAGATCGAAGTGCATCCAAATCTAAGACTCCTTCCTCAAGCAGCAACAGTGCTGCATCAGTCAACAACAATAATGGGAGAAAGACCCCTTCTGAATGCCGTCATTGCGGCGGGGAACATTGGAACAATCAATGTCCCAATACACAGATCAATGCTCAATATACTATTGAAGATAATTCAGATCCTGACGACTCAGACCGCGCAAAGCAAGTAGGTACCTTCGACGCATTTGTTGGCTCTATTCATAATACCTTAGCGGGAACCAGTGCTGGTAACCCTAAGAAGAATACATGCCCAATCACCAAGAAAGGGAAAGAAAAGGCGGATGAAAGGCCTCCCACCACACAAAAGAGGACCTTAATGTTCGTCAACATGAAAGTAAACGGCAAACCTATTCGGGAATTGATAGACACGGGTGCTACCCACAACTACTTGGCCTCAACTCAGGTGTAGTGCCTCGGTCTAGCAGTGAAAAAGAGTAGGTGTCGTGTCAAGGCTATCAACTCTCCATCTTAGCCAGTGAGTGGAATAGCCAAAGTAGTGCCAATGAAGCTTGGCCCATACAAGGGAATGTTCAACCTACGTATAGCTATCATCGATGACTTCGAACTGATAGTGGGATTGGAATTCCTCAGGCAAACCAACACCATCCCGGTACCATATGCCAACATGCTCCTAATGATGGGAGACAACGGGGCCAAACCCCACACCATACCGTGCATACCCATAAAGATGGCCGCTGAAAACATCTCGGCCATGCAGTCAAAGAAGGGAATCAAAAGACCTGAACCTATGGTTCCGGCTGCCCCCAACATTATCAATCAAACATCATATCATCGGCATCCAACAACTCATGGAGCCCCTCAGTGTGTGAAGACTTGTCAAGCATGCCAAAAGGACAAGTTGGATTGCTCAGCACAAGCGGGATTCTTGTTGCCGCTACTTGTCCTACAGAGACCTTGGGAAAGCATTTCCCTGAATTTCATCACAGGATTACCCAAGGTCGGGAATCTTGCAACCATCTTGGTGGTAGTAGACCGATTTTCCAAGTATGCTACCTTCATAGCAGCCCCACAGAACATATCGGCAGAAGATACAACTCGACTCTTCTTCTCTCATATTGTCAAATATTGGGGAATGCCCAAAGACATCATTAGTGACTGCGACTCACGCTGCACTAGCAAATTTTGGAACCATCTCTTCAGTTGGCTCGGATCCAAATTGAGTCATAACTCAAACTTCCATGAACAAGAAGATGTCCAGATAGACCGGTTCAATGACATGCTGGAGGAATATCTCCGCCAATTTGCAATCGGGTCACAAACAAGTTGGGTGAAGCTTCTGGATGCTACTCAACTGTATTTCAATTCACAAAAGTGCTCCAGCACAAACAAAAATGCTTTTAAAATTGTTACCGGAAAGCAACTGCTACTCCCACAAATAGCTAATGCACCAAATATGCCATCATCGCCTCGTGCTGCTAGTTTCTCGAAACAATGGGAGCAAACTTTGGAAATAGTGCAGAGCTATTTTGTCAAAGCCTAAGACAAGGCAATGAGGTATGCCGAACAAAACCTTCACTTTGCCCAACATCAAGCACGGGAAAAGTGATGGTAAGAACCCCGAGGCGGAACTTGTTTGCAATAAGGATCCATGACCCTCGCCTATTGCAAAGATACATCAGACCCTTTTCCATTAAAAGGCGCATCGGGAAATCCACATACCAGCTGAACACACTAGCCTGGTGGAAAATCCATCAAGTGTTCCGTGTCAGCCGCCTCAGAGCATTTCAGAAATACATGGAAGATCATTCATAAAACCACCTCACAAGATCGAGGGGAACAGACCTCCCAGCTAATAAGAGCCTGACCAATCATCATCCTGCAGGTAAGGCTCCGAGGACATCGCCAACTCAGGTGAGGGAGAATGTCATGGGCTATTTTCCATCATCGACCCATGACCCCTTGGACGCGCCCCGTGGCGTCCTGGCAAGCCTCCCAACACCTAGCGCCACGGTCGGTCCCGTGGTCTCGGCAGCGCCAAGTGACAAGCATGCATGTGCCTCTGTCGCCCCGCCGATAATCATTGCCAGCTCCCAACAACTAGCAAAGGCCAATAGTACCGCGCGCATAGACAATGTCGCGCGCACAGACCATCTTGTTTCCAATAGCGCCACACGCACAGACAATGCCGCGCGTGCAGATCCTATGCCAAGCGCCAACGCCCAGCTGCATGTAGATCCAAATAGTGATGCACGTGCTGACAGCAATGCGCGCGCAGACCCTGATGCTCAAGATAAAGTTGCTGCCATAGGACTTGCTTCTAACTTATAGAAGACTAAGTCCTTTTCATTGTAATTATATAGTAGTTTTACATCATTTTCTTTCAGTGTGCTTTTACAGCTATCATAGGTCAACTCATGTAACTTTGGTTTATTTCTTTTAAGCATTATTAAGGGGGACCAAAGCATTCAAACATTCAAGTAATCAATTATTTCTCTGTACTGGTGTCTCTCCCCCCGACACCGTATAACATTTTGAAATAGCTTTCATCATCATCAATACAATCAGCTTTCATCATCAATTGCTCATTTTCGCTGATCAATTGCTCACAACATTGGTTTTACCGTACGACACTGATAATCTAGTCTAGCGTACAGAGGGGACCCCAATTGGCGGACAACAACTCACTGACATCGGTTGCTTAGCCTTACATCGCCCTTCCAAGGAACTTCAGGAAGGCTCCGCGTAACACATGAAAATATAGGAACCGGGCCGAGTTCTCGTTTTATGGCTCTAAAATGCTAAAATATGAGGAACGATCATGGCAGGTCGGTGACCAATGTTCCTTAGGTTGTTTTCTATTGTTCGGATAAATTTTAGGAGGTTCGAGTCCGGGGGCCGTGCCAACGCGGAAGGCGTGGGCTATAGCACACAAAAATATGAGAATCGGGCCGAGTTTTCATTTTATGACTCTAAATTGCCAAACAATGACGAACGATCATGGCAGGTCGGTAACCAATGTTTCTTAAATCATTTTCGATGGTCCGAATAAATTTTAGGTGGTCCGGGAGCCCGGGTCCACGCAAAAGGCGTGGGCTATAGCACATGAAAATATGAGAATCAGACTGAGTTTTTGGTTTTATAGCCCTAAAACGCTAAAGAATGAGGAAGATCATGGTGGATCGGTGGCCAATGTTCCTTAGGTTATTTTCTATTGTCCGGATAAATTTTAGGCGATCTGGATCCAATGACCTAGGCCCAGACGGAAGGCATGGGCAATAGCACACGAAAATATAAGAATCGGGCTGAGTTTTCATTTTATAGCCCTAAAATGGTAAACAATGTGGAACAGTTATGGAAGATCGGTGACCACTATTCCTTTAGTCATTTTCTATTGTCCGGATAAATTTTAAGCGGTCCGGATCTAAGAGCCCAGGCCCACGCGGAAGGCGTGTGCTATAACACACGAAAATATGGAAATAGAGCCGAGTTCTCGTTTTATGGCCCTAAAACACCAAACAATGACGAACGGTCATGGCATGTCGGTGACCTATGTTTCTTAGGTCGTTTTTGATGGTCCGGATAAATATTAGGCAGTCCGGATCCAGGATCCCGGGTCCACGCCAAAGGCATGGGGTATAGGAAAATATGAGAATCGGGCCGAATTCTCGTTTATAGCCCTAAAATTCTAAAAAATGAGGAACAGTCATGGAGGGTCGGTGGCCAATGTTCTGTTGGTCATTTTCTATTGTCTGGAAATATTTTAGGCGGTCCGGCTCCAAGGGCCCGAGCCCACGCGGAAGGCGTGGGCTATATAGCACACAAAAATATAAGAATTAGGCTGAGTTTTCATTTTATGGCCCTAAAACGCTAAAAAATGAGGAACGATCATGGCAGGTCATTGACCAATGTTCTTTAGGTCATTTTCTATTGCTTGGATAAATTTTACGTTTTCCTGGTCCATGGGCCCGGGACCACGCTGAAGGCGTGGGCTATAGCACACAAAAATATGAGAATCGGGATAAATTCTAGTTTTATGGCCGTAAAATACCAAAATATAGGACGGTCATGGCTAGTCGGTGATGAATGTTCCTTAGGTCATTTTCTAGTGTCCGAATAAATTTTAGGGATACCGGGTCTGGGGGTCTGGGCCCAATCGAAAGGCGTGGGCTATAGCATACAAAAATTTAGAAATCGGGAGGAATTCCGATTTTATAGCTGTACAACTCCAAAATAATAGGAATGACCAGCCAATCAATGAGGAATGATCATGGCGGGTCGGTGACCAATGTTGCTTAGGTCATTTTTAATGGTCCGGATAAATTTTAGGCAGTCCGGGTCCAGGGATTTGGGCCCACGCGGAAGGCGTGGGATATAGCACACGATAATATGAGAATCGAGCTCAGTTCTCGTTTTAAAGCCCAAAAAGGCTAAACAATGAGGAACGGTCATGGCGGGTCATTGACCAATGTTCCTTAGGTCGGTTTCTATTTTCTGGATAAATTTTAGGCTTTCCGAGTTAGGGGACCGGGCCCATGCGGAAGATATGGGCTATAGCACACAAAAATATGGGAATCAAGAGAAGTTCTCGTTTTATGGTCCTAAAATACCAATACAAGAGGAACGTTCATGGCGAGTCAATGACCAATGTTACTTATATCATTTTCAATTGTTCGGATAAATTTTATGTGGTTCAGGTTCGGGGGCCTGGGCCCACGCGGAAGGCGTGGGCTATAGCAGACAAAAATATGAGAATCGGGCCGAGTTCTAGTTTTATGGCCCTAAAATGCTAAAAAATGAGGAACGATCATGGTTGGTCGGTGAACAATATTCCTTAGGTCATTTTCAATTGTCAGGATAAATTTTAGGCAATTCGGGCCCACGCAAAAGTCGTGAGCTATAGCATACGAAAATATGAATATAAGACAAAGTTCTCGTTTTATAGTCCTAAAACGCTAAACAATGACGAACGGTCATGGCTGGTCGGTGACCAATATTTCTTAGGTCATTTTCTATTATCCGAATAAATTTTAGGCGGTCCGAATCCCGAGTCCCGGGCCCATGCGGAAGGCGTGGGATATAATACACGCAAAATATGGGAATCGGGCCGAGTTCTTGTTTTATGGCCCTAAAACACTAAAGCATGAGGAACGATCATGGCAGATCAGTGACCAATGTTCCTTACGTCGTTTTCTATTGTCCGGATAAATTTATGCGGTTCGGGTCCGGGGGCCCGTGCCCACGCGGAAGGCATGGCCCATAACATACAAAAATATGGGAATCGAGCCGCATTTTTGTTTTCTGGCTCTAAATTGCCAAACAATGATGAATGCTCATGGCGGGTCAGTGACCAATATTTCTTAGGTTGTTTTCAACGGTCCGAATAAATTTTAGGCATTCCGAGTCCGGGGGTCCGGGCCCACGCAAAAGGCATGGGCTATAGCACAAAAAATATAAGAATCGGGTCGGTGTTTTTGTTTTATGGCCCTAAAATGCCAAACAATGAGGAACGGTCATGGCGGGTCGGAGATGAATGTTTCTTAAGACATTTTTGATTTTTCGTATAAATTTTAGGCGGTCCGGGTCCAAAGGCCCAGACCCTCGCGAAAGGTGTGGGATATAGCGCACGAAGATATGAGAATCGGGCCGAGGTCTCGCTTTACAGCCCTAAAATTCTAATAAATGAGGAACGGTCATAGCAGGTCATTGATCAATGTTCCTTAGGTCGTTTTCTATTTTTTGGATAGTTTAGGCGGTCGAGGTCTAGGGGCCTGGGCCCTCGGGACCACGCGGAAGGAGTGGGCTATAACACATAAAAATATGGGAATCGAGATAAGTTCTCGCTTTATGCCCCTAAAATACCAAAATAAGAGGAACGATCATGGAGGGTCGATGACCAATGTTCCTTACGTCATTTTCAATTGTCCGGATAAATTTTAGGAGGTTCGGGTCTAAGGACCTGGGCCTATGCGGAAGGTGTGGGCTATA
Source organism: Nicotiana tabacum (assembly GCF_000715075.1). Classification (NCBI taxonomy): domain Eukaryota; kingdom Viridiplantae; phylum Streptophyta; class Magnoliopsida; order Solanales; family Solanaceae; genus Nicotiana; species Nicotiana tabacum. Next base: position 28,347 of record NC_134093.1, on the reverse strand, counting down.
GCACATGAAAATCTCGGAATCGGGCGAAATTTTAGTTTTATGACTGAAAACCCCCCAAAAGAGGAAATGTCATGTCTGGGCGGTGACTATGATTTCTTAGGTTATGTTTGATGTCCTAGAAAATAATTAGGCGATCCAAGTACGGGGTCCCGGGCCCACGCGAAATGCATGGTCTATAGCACACGGAAATTTGAGAATCAGGTTGAGTTCTAGTTTTATTAGCGTAAAATGCCATAAAACGAGGAACGTTCATTGCGGGATAGTGACTACGGTTCCTTAGGTCGTGTATTACGTCCCCAAAAAAAAAAATCCAGGTTCGAGGGCCCGGGCACACGCGTAATGCGTGGTCTATATAGCATACGAAAACCTTGAAATCGGACGGAATTCCTATTTTATGGCCGTAAAACACAAAAACAATAGGAATAGTCAGCCAATCAATGAGGAACGATCATGGAGGGTCGGTGACCAATGTTTCTTATGTTGTTTTTGATGGTCCGAATAATTTTAGGCGGTCGGGGTCTAGGGGCCCGGGCCCACGCGGAAGGCGTGGGCTATAACACATGAAAATATGAGAATTGGGTAGAGTTCTCGTTTTATAGCCCTATATCGCTAAAAAAAGAGGAACGATCATGGAGTTTGGGTGACCAATATTCCTTAGGTCATTTTCTATTATCTGGATAAATTTTAGGCGGTCCGAATTCGGGGGCCTCGGCCCACGCGAAAGGCGTGTGCTATACCACATGAAAATATGGGAACTGGGCCAAGTTCTCATTTTACGGCCCTAAAATGCTAAAGAATGAGGAACGATCATGGCGGGTTGGTGACCAATATTCCTTAGGTCATTTTCTATTATTCGGATAAATTTTAGGCGGTTCGGATCCGGGGACCTGGGCCTACGCGAAAGGCGTGGGCACAACATACAAAAATATAGGAATCGGGTCGAGGTTTTGGTTTAAGGCTCTAAATTGCCAAAATAATGACGAACGATAATGGCGAGTCAGTGACCAATGTTTCTTAGGTCATTTTCGATGGTCCGAATAAATTTTAGGCGGTCCGAGCCAGGGGTCTCGGTCCCACGCGAAAGGCGTGTGCTATAGCATACAAAAATATGCGAATCGGGCAGAGTTCTCGTTTTATAGCCCTAAAATGCTAAATTATGAAAAATGGTCATGGCAGTTCGGTGACCAATGTTCCTTTGGTCATTTTCTGTTGTACGAATAAATGTTAGGTGGTTCAGATCCGAGGGCCCGGGCCTACGCGCAAGGCGTGGGCTATTGCACACGAAAATATAGGAATCGGGCCAAGTTCTCATTTTATGGCCCTAAAACGCTAAAAATGAGGAACATTAGCGTGGGCTATCGCACGAAAATATAAGAATTGGGCCAAGTTTTCGTTTTATGGCCCTAAAATACTAAAAATGAGGAACGGTCATGGCAGGTCAGTAGCCAATGTTCCTTAGGTCATTTTCGATGGCCCGGATAAATTTTAGGCGGTCCGAGTTCGGGGGCCCGGGCCCACGCGGAAGGCGTGGGCTATAGCACACGAAAATATGGGAATCGAGCTGAGTTCTCGTTTTATAGGCAAAAAATGCTAAACAATGAGGAAGGATCATGGCTGGTCCGTGAACCATTATTTCTATTTTCCGGATAAATTTTAAGTGATCTGGATATGGGTTCCCGGGCCCATGCTGAAGGCGTGGGATATAGCACATGAAAATATGGGAATCGGGACAATTCTCGTTTTATGGCCCTAAATTACCAAAAAAAGAGGAACGGTCATGGCGGGTCGGTGACCAATGTTCCTTAGGTCGTTTTAAATTTTTCGGATAAATTTTAGGTAGTCCGGGTCTGGGGACCCGGGCCCATGCGAAAGGCGTAGCCTATAGCACTTGAAAATATCTAAATCGGGCGGAATTCTAGTTTTATGACCGAAAACCCCAAAAACGAGGAATGTCATGCCTGGGCGATGACTATGGTTCCTTATGTTATATTTAATGTCCTAGAAACAAATTAAAGCGATCCGGTATGAAGGCCCAGGATCACGTGGAAGGCTTGGTCTATAATATACGAAAATGTGGAAATTGGGCGGAATTCCTATTTTATGGCCGTAAAATGCCAAAACAATAGGAACGATTAGCCAATAAATGAGGAACGGCCATGGCGTGTCGGTGAACAATGTTTCTTAGGTGGTTTTCAATGGTACAGATAAATATGAGGCTGTCCAGGTCTAGGGGCCCGGGTCCACACGAAAGACGTTGGCTATAGCACATGGAATACGAGAATCAGGTAGTGTTCTCGTTATATGGCCCTAAAACCCTAAACATTGAGGAACGGTCATGGCTGCTCGGTGAATAATATTCCTTAGGTCATTTTCAATTGTACGAATAATTTTAAGGCTTTCAGGGGATGGGTTCCAGGACCACGCGAAAGGCGTGTGCTATAATATAAGAAAATATGAGAATCGGGTAGTGTTCTCGTTTTATAGCCCTAAAACGCTAAAAAAGGAGGAACAATCATGGCGGGTCGGTGACCAATATTCCTTAGGTCGTTTTCTATTGTCCGAATAAATTTTAGGCGGTCCGAATCAGGAGGCCCGGGCCTACGTGGAAGTTGTGGGCTGTACCACAAGACAATATGGGAACTGGGATAAGTTCTCGTTTTATGGCTCTAAATTGCCAAACAATGACGAACGGTCATGGCAGGTTGGTGACCAATATTTCTTAGGTCGTTTTTGATGGTCAAGATAAATTTTAGGCGGTTCAGGTCCGGGGGCCCGGGCTCACGCGAAAGGCGTGGGCTATAGTGCACGAAAATATGGGAATCGGGTCGAGTTCTCGTTTTATGGCCCTAAAACGCTAAAATAAGAGGAACGGTCATGGAGGGTCGGTGAACAATATTCCTTAAGTCATTTTCAATTATTCGGATACATTTTATGCAGTCCGGGTTAGGGGTCCGGGCCCACGCAAAGGCGTGTGCTATAGCATTAGAAAATATGAGAATCGAAAATTTTTCTCGTTTTATAGTCCTAAAACGCTAAAATATGAGGAACGATTATGGCGACTTCATGAACAATATTCCTTAGGTCATTTTCTATTGTCCGAATATATTTTAGGTGGTCGAGGATCGGGGACCGATCCCACGTGAAAGGTGTGGGCTATAGCATACTAAAATATGGGAATCATGCCATGTTCTCATTTTAGGCCATAAAACGCTAAAATATGAGGAACGATCATCGCAGGTCGGTGTTCAATTTTCCTTAGGTCATTTTCAATTGTCCGGATAAATTTTAGGCGGTCCAAGTCTGGGAGCCCGGGCCCACGTGAAAGGCATGGGCTATAGCACATGAAAATACAAGAATCAGGCCGAGTTCTCATTTTATAGCCCTAAAACGCTAAAGAATGAGGAACGGTCATGGCAGGTAGGTGGCCAATGTTTCTTAGGTCATTTTTTATTGTCCGGATAAATTTTAAGTGATCTGGATCCGGGGTCCCGGGCCCATGCTGAAGGCGTGGGCTATATAGCACATGAAAATATGGGAATCGGGACAGTTCTCGTTTTATGGCCCTAAAATACCAAAAAAAGAGGAACGGTCATGGCGGGTCGGTGACCAATGTTCCTTAGGACATTTTAAATTTTCCGGATAAATTTTAGGTAGTTCGGGTCTGGGGACCCGGGCCCATGCGGAAGGCGTAGCCTATAGCACTTGAAAATCTAGAAATCGGGCGGAGTTCTAGTTTTATGACCGAAAACCCCAAAAATGAGGAATGTCATGCCTGGGCGATGACTATGGTTCCTTTTGTTATATTTAATGTCCTATAAACATATTAGGCGATCAAAGTCCGAAGTCCTGGGCCCACAGGGAAGGCATGGGCTATAGCACATGAAAATTTGGGAATCAGGCCGAATTACAGTTTTATTAGCATAAAACGCCAAAAAATGAGGAACGGTCATAGCGGGACAGTGACTATGGTTCCTTAGGTCATGTATTACGTCCCTAAAAAAATAAAGCGATCCGGTTTGAAGGCCAAGGCCCACGCGGAAGGCTTGGTCTATAGTATACGAAAATGTGGAAATTGGGCGGAATTCCTAGTTTATGGCCATAAAATGTCAAAACAATAGGAATGGTTAGCCAATAAATGAGGAACGGTCATGGCATGTCGGTGAACAATGTTTCTTAGGTGTTTTTTTATGGTACGGATAAATATGAGGCTGTCCGGGTCTAGGGGCCCGGGCCCATGCGAAAGACGTTGGCTATAGCATATGGAAATACGAGAATCAGGTAGTGTTCTCGTTTTATGGCCCTAAAAACCTAAACATTGAGGAACGGTCATGGCTGCTCGGTGAATAATATTCTTTAGGTCATTTTTAATTGTCCGAATAATTTTTAGGCTTTCCGGATAAAGGTTCCGGGCCCACGCGAAAGGCGTGTGCTATTACATACGAAAACATGTGAATCGGGTAGTGTTCTCGGTTTATAGCCCTAAAACACTAAAACAAGAGGAACAATCATGGAGGATCGATGACCAATATTCCTTAGGTCATTTTCTATTGTCCGAATAAATTTTAGGCGGTCTGAATCAGGAGGCCCGGGCCCACGTGGAAGGTGTGGGCTGTACATCAAGACAATATGGGAACTGGGCTAAGTTCACGTTTTATAGCTCTAAATTGCCAAACAATAACGAACGGTCATGGCAGGTTGGTGACCAATGTTTTTTAGGTCATTTTTGATGGTCAAGATAAATTTTAGGCGGTTCAGGTCTTGGGGGCCCGGGCTCACGCGAAAGGCTTGGGCTATAGCGCACGAAAATATGGGAATCGGGTCGAGTTCTCATTTTATGGCCCTAAAACGCTAAAATAAGAGGAACGGTCATGGAGGGTCGGTGAACAATATTCCTTAAGTCATTTTCAATTACCCGGATACATTTTAGGCAGTCCGGTCCCACACAAAAGGCGTGTGCTATAGCATAAGAAAATATGAGAATCGAAAAATGTTCTCGTTTTATAGTCCTAAAACGCTAAAAAATGAGGAACGATCATGGCGACTTCATGAACAATATTCCTTAGGTCATTTTCTATTGTCCGAATATATTTTAGGTGGCCGAGGACCGGGGACCGATCCCACGCGGAAGGTGTGGGCTATAGCATACTAAAATATGGGAATCGTGCCATGTTTTCATTTTATGGCCATAAAACGCTAAAATATGAGGAACGATCATCGTGGGTCGGTGTCCAATTTTCCTTAGGTCATTTTCAATTTTACGGATAAATTTTAGGCGGTCCAAGTGTGGGAGCCCAGGCCCACGCGAAAGGCATGGGCTATAGCACATGAAAATAAAAGAATCAGGTCGATTTCTCATTTTATAGCCCTAAAATGCTAAAGAATGAGGAACGGTCATGGCGGGTAAGTGGCCAATGTTCCTTAGGTAATTTTCTATTATTCGGATAAATTTTAAGTGATCCGGATCCGGGATCCCGGGCCCATGCTGAAGGCGTGGGCTATAGCACATGAAAATATGGGAATCGGGACAGTTCTCGTTTTATGGCCCTAAAATACCAAAAAAAGAGGAACGGTCATGGCGTGTCCATGAACAATGTTCCTTAGGACGTTTTCAATTTTCCGGATAAATTTTAGGTAGTCCGGGTCTGGGGACCCGGGCCCATGCGGAAGGCGTAGCCTATAGCACTTGAAAATCTCGAAATCGGGTGGAGTTCTAGTCCGAAAACCCCAAAAATGAGGAATGTCATGCCTGGGCGATGACTATGGTTCCTTTTGTTATATTTAATGTCCTATAAACAAATTAGGCGATCAAAGTCCGAGGTCCTGGGCCCACACGGAAGGCATGGGCTATAGCACACGAAAATTTAGGAATCAGGCCGAATTTCAGTTTATTAGCGTAAAATGCCAAAAAATGAGGAACGGTCATAGCGGGACAGTGACTATGGTTCCTTAGGTCGTATATTACGTCCCTAATAAAATAAAGTGATCCGGTTTGAAGGCCCAGGCCCACGCGAAAGGCTTGGTCTATTATATACGAAAATGTGGAAATTGGGCGGAATTCCTATTTTATGGCCGTAAAATACCAAAATAATAGGAACGGTTAGCCAATAAATGAGAAACGGTCATGGCGTGTCGGTGACCATTTTTTCTTAGGTGGATTTCGATGGTACGGATAAATATGAGGCTGTCCGGGTCTAGGGGCCAGGGCCCACGCGAAAGACATTGGCTATAGCACATGGAAATACGAGAATCAGGTAGTGTTCTCATTTTATGGCCCTAAAACCCTAAACATTGAGGAACGGTCATGGCTGCTCGGTGAATAATATTCCTTAGGTCATTTTCAATTGTCCGAATAATTTTTAGGCTTTCCGAATAAAGGTTCTGGGCCCAGGCGAAAGGCGTGTGCTATAACATATGAAAACATGTGAATCGGGTGGTGTTCTCGGTTTATACCCCTAAAACGCTAAAGAAAGAGGAACAATCATGGCAGATCGGTGACCAATATTCCTTAGGTCATTTTTTATTGTCCGAATAAATTTTAGGCGGTCCGAATCAGGAGGCCCGGGCCCACGTGGAAGGTGTGGGCTGTACAACAAGACAATATGGGAACTGTGCTAAGTTCCCGTTTTATAGCTCTAAATTGCCAAAAAATGACAAACGGTCATGGAAGGTTGGTGACCAATGTTTCTTAGGTCGTTTTTGATGGTCAAGATAAATTTTAGGCGGATCAGGTCCGGGGGCCCGGGCTCACGCGAAAGGCGTGGGCTATAGCGCACGAAAATATGGGAATCGGGTCGAGTTCTCATTTTATGGCTCTAAAATGCTAAAGTAAGAGGAACGGTCATGGAGGGTCGGTGAACAATATTCCTTAAGTCATTTTCAATTATCCGAATACATTTTAGGAAGTCCGGGTTAGGGGTCCGGGTCCACGTAAAAGGCGTGTGTTATAGCATAAGAAAATATGAGAATCGAAAAATGTTCTCGTTTTATAGTCCTAAAATGCTAAAATATGAGGAACGATCATGGATACTTCATGAACAATATTCCTTAGGGCATTTTCTATTGTCCGAATATATTTTAGGTGGTCGAGGACAGGGGACCGATCTCACGCGGAAGGTGTGGGCTATAGCATACTAAAATATGGGAATCCTGCCATGTTCTCATTTTATGGCCATAAAATGCTAAAATATGAGGAACGATCATCGCGGGTCAGTGTCCAATTTTTCTTAGGTCATTTTTAATTGTCCGGATAAATTTTAGGCGGTCCAAGTCCGGGAGCCCTGGCCCACGCGAAAGGCATGGGCTATAGCACATGAAAATACAAGAATTAGGCCGAGTTCTCATTTTATAGCCCTAAAACGCTAAAGAATGAGGAACGGTCATGGTGGGTAGGTGGCCAATGTTCCTTAGGTCATTTTCTATTGTCCGGATAAATTTTAAGTGATCTAGATCCGGGGTCCCGGGCCCATACTGAAGGCGTGGGCTATAGCACATGAAAATATGGGAATCGGGACAGTTCTCGTTTTATGGCCCTAAAATACCAAAAAAAGAGGAACGGTAATGGCGAGTCGGTGACCAATGTTCCTTAGGACATTTTCAATTTTTCGGATAAATTTTAGGTAGTCCGGGTCTGGGGACCCGGGCCCATGCGGGAGGCGTAGCCTATAGCACTTGAAAATCTCAAAATCGGGCAAAATTCTAGTTTTATGACCGTAAACCCCAAAAATGAGGAATGTCATGCCTGGACGATGACTATGGTTCCTTTTGTTATATTTAATGTCCTATAAACAAATTAGGCGATCAAAGTCCGAGGTCCTGGGCCCACACAGAAGGCATGGGCTATAGCACACGAAAATTTGGGAATCAGGCCGAATTTTAGTTTTATTAGCGTAAAACGCCAAAAAATGAGGAACGGTCATAGCGGGACAATGACTATGGTTCCTTAGGTCTTGTATTACATCTCTAAAAAAATACAGCGATCCGGTTTGAATGCCCAGGCTCACGCGGAAGGCTTGGTCTATAGTATACGAAAATGTGGAAATTGGGCGAAATTCCTATTTTATGGCCGTTAAATGCCAAAACAATAGGAACAGTTAGCCAATAAATGAGGAACGGTCATGGAGTGTCAGTGACCAATGTTTCTTAGGTAGTTTTCCACGGTACGGATAAATATGAGGCTGTCCGGGTCTAGGGGCCCGGGCCCACGCGAAAGACATTGTCTATAGCATATGGAAATACGAGAATCAGGTAGTGTTCTCGTTTTATGGCCCTAAAAACCTAAACATTGAGGAACGGTCATGGCTGCTCGGTGAATAATATTCCTTAGGTCATTTTCAATTGTCCGAATAATTTTTAGGCTTTCCGGATAAAGGTTCCGGGCCCACGCGAAAGGCGTGTGCTATAACATACGAAAGCATATGAATCGGGTAGTGTTCTCGGATTATAGCCCTAAAACGCTAAAAAAAGAGGAACAATCATGGAGGATTGGTGACCAATATTCCTTAGGTCATTTTTTATTGTCCGAATAAATTTTAGGCGGTCGGAATCAGGAGGCCCGGGCCCACGTGGAAGGTGTGGGCTGTACCACAAGACAATATGGGAACTGTGCTAAGTTCCCGTTTTATAACTCTAAATTGCCAAAAAAATGACGAACGGTCATGGCAGGTTGGTGACCAATGTTTCTTAGGTTGTTTTTGATTGTCAAGATAAATTTTAGGCGGTTCAGGTACGGGGGCCCGGGCTCATGCGAAAGGCATGGGCTATAGCGCACGAAAATATGGGAATCGGGCCGAGTTCTCATTTTATGGCCCTAAAACGCTAAAATTAGAGGAACAGTCATGGCGGGTCAGTGAACAATATTCCTTAAGTCATTTGAAATTATTCGGATACATTTAAGGCAGTCCGGGTTAGGGGTCCGGGCCTACGCATAAGGCGTGTGCTATAGCATAAGAAAATATGCGAATCAAAAAATATTCTCGTTTTATAGTCCTAAAATGCTAAAAAATGAGGAACGATCATGGCGAGTTCATGAACAATATTCCTTAGGTAATTTTATATTTTCCGAATAAATTTTAGGTGGTCGAGGACCGGGGATCGATCCCACGCGGAAGGTGTGGCTATAACAGACTAAAATATGGGAATCATGCCATGTTCTCATTTTATGGCCATAAAATGCTAAAATATGAGGAACGATCATCGCGGGTCGGTGACAAATTTTCCTTAGGTCATTTTCAATTGTCCAGATAAATTTTAGGCGGTCCATGTCCGGGAGCTCGGGCCCACGCGAAAGGCATGTGCTATAGCACATGAAAATACAAGAATCAGGCCGAGTTCTCATTTTATAGCCCTAAAACGCTAAAGAATATGGAACTGTCATGGCTGGTAAGTGGCCAATGTTCCTTAGGTAATTTTCTATTATCCGGATAAATTTTAAGTGATCCGGATCCGGGGTCCCGGGCCCATGCTGAAGGCGTGGGCTATAGCACATGATAATATGGGAATCGGGACATTTCTCGTTTTATGGCTCTAAAATACCAAAAAAAGAGGAACGGTCATGGCTGATCGGTGAATAATGTTCCTTAGAATGTTTTCAATTTTCCGGATAAATTTCAGGTAGTCCGGGTCTGGGGACCCGGGCCCATGCAGAAGGCGTAGCCTATAGCACTTGAAAATCTCGAAATCGGGCGAAATTCTAGTTTTAAGACCGAAAATCCCAAAAATGAGGAATGTCATGCCTGGACGATGGCTATGGTTCCTTTTGTTATATTTAATGTCCAATAAACAAATTAGGTGATCAAAGTCCGAGGTCCTGGGCCCACATGGAAGGCATGGGCTATAGCACACGAAAATTTGGGAATCAGGCCGAATTTCAGTTTTATTAGCGTAAAACGCCAAAAAATGAGGAACGGTCATAGAGGGACAGTGACTATGGTTCTTTAGGTCGTGTATTACGTCCCTAAAAAAATTAAGCGATCTGGTTTGAAGGCCCAGGCTCACGCGGAAGGCTTGGTCGGAATTCCTATTTTATGGCCGTAAAATGCCAAAACTATTGGAATGGTTAGCCAATAAATGAGGAACGGTAATGGCGTGTCGGTGAACAATGTTTCTTAGGTGGTTTTTGATGGTACGGATAAATATGAGGCTGTCCGGGTCTAGGGGCCCGGGCCCACGCAAAAGACGTTGGCTATAGCACCTGGAAATACGAGAATCAGGCAGTGTTCTCGTTTTATGGCCCTAAAACCCTAAACATTGAGGAACGGTCTTGGCTTCTCGGTGAATAATATTCCTTAGGTCATTTTCAATTGTCCGAATAATTTTTATGCTTTCCGGATAAAGGTTCCGGGCCCATGCGAAAGGCGTGTGCTAAAACATACGAAAACATGTGAATCGGGTAGTGTTCTCGGTTTATAGCCCTAAAACGCTAAAAAAAGAGGAACAATCATGGCGGATCGGTGACCAATATTCCTTAGGTCATTTTCTATTATCCGAATAAATTTTAGGCAGTCCGAATCAGGAGGCCCGGTCCCACATGGAAGTTGTGGGCTGTACCACAAGACAATATGGGAACTGTGCTAAGTTCCCGTTTTATAGCTCTAAATTGCCAAACAATGACGAACGGTCATGGTAGGTTGGTGTCCAATGTTTCTTAGGTCGTTTTTGACGGTCAAGATAAATTTTAGGCGGTTCAGGTACGGGGGCCCGGGCTCACGCGAAAGGCGTGGGCTATAGCGCCCGAAAATATGGGAATCGGGCCGAGTTCTCGTTTTATGGCCCTAAAACGCTAAAATTAGAGGAACAGTCATGGCGGGTCGGTGAACAATATTCCTTAGGTCATTTTCAATTATCAAGATACATTTTAGGCAGTCCGGGTTAGGGGTCCAGGCCCACGCAAAAGGCGTGTGCTATAGCATAAGAAAATATGAGAATCGAAAAATGTTCTTGTTTTATAGTCCTAAAACGCTAAAAAACGAGGAACGATCATGGCGAGTTCATGAATAATATTCCTTAGGTCATTTTCTATTTTTCGAATAAATTTTAGGTGGTCGAGGACCGGGGACCGATCCCACGCGGAAGGCGTGGGCTATAGCATACTAAAATATGGGAATCATGCCACGTTCTCATTTTATGGCCCTAAAACGCTAAAATATGAGGAACGATCATCGCGGGTCGGTGACCAATTTTCCTAAGGTCATTTTTAATAGTCCGGATAAATTTTAGGCTGTAAGAGTCCAGGAGCCCGGGCCCACTCGAAAGGCATGGGCTATAGCACATGAAAATACAAGAATCAGGCCGAGTTCTCATTTTATAGCCCTAAAACGCTAAAGAATGAGGAACGGTCATGGCGGGTAGGTGGCCAATGTTCCTTAGGTCATTTTCTATTGTCCGGATCAATTTTAAGTGATCTGGATCCGGGGTCCCGGGCCCATGCTGAAGGCGTGGGCTATAGTACATGAAAATATGGGAATCGGGACAGTTCTCGTTTTATGGCCCTAAAATACCAAAAATAAGAGGAACGGTCATGGCGGGTCGGTGACCAATGTTCCTTAGGATGTTTTCAATTTTTCGGATAAATTTTAGATATTCCGGTTCTGGGGACCCGGGCCCATGCGGAAGGCGTAGCCTATAACACTTGAAAATCTCGAAATCGGGAAAAATTCTAGTTTTATGACCGAAAACCCCAAAAATGAGGAATGTCATGCCTGGGCGATGACTATGGTTCCTTTTGTTATATTTAATGTCCTATAAACAAATTAGGCGATCAAAGTCCGAGGTCTTGGGCCCACACGGAAGGCATGGGCTATAGCACACGAAAATTTGGGAATCAGGCCGAATTTCAGTTTTATTAGCGTAAAACGCCAAAAAAATATCAGTTTTATTAGCGTAAAACGCCAAAAAATGAGGAACGGTCATAGCGGAACAGTGACTATGGTTCCTTAGGTTGTATATTACGTCTCTAAATAAATAAAGCGATCCGGTATGAAGGCCCAGGCTCACGCGGAAGGCTTGGTCTATAGTATACGTAAATGTATAAATTGGGCGGAATTCCTTTTTTATGGCCGTAAAATGCCAAAACAATAGGAACAGTTAGCCAATAAATGAGGAACGGTCATGGCGTGTCGGTGACCAATGTTTCTTAGGTGGTTTTTGATGGTACAGATAAATATGAGGTTGTCCGGGTCTAGGGTCCCGGGCTCACGCGAAAGACGTTGGCTATAGCATATGGAAATACGAGAATCAGGTAGTGTTCTCGTTTTATGGCCCTAAAACCCTAAACATTGAGGAACGGTCATGGATGCTCGGTGAATAATATTCCTTAGGTCATTTTCAATTGTCCGAATAATTTTTAGGCTTTCCGGATAAAGGTTCCGGGCTCATGCGAAAGGCGTGTGCTATAACATACGAAAACATGTGAATCGGGTAGTGTTCTCGGTTTGTAGCCTTAAAACGCTAAAAAAAGAGGAACAATCATGGTGGATCGGTGACCAATATTCCTTAGGTCATTTTCTATTGTCCGAATTAATTTTAGGAGGTCCGAATCAGGAGGCCCGGGCCCACGTGAAAGGTGTGGGCTGTACCACAAGTAAATATGGGAACTGGGCTAAGTTCCCGTTTTATGGCTCTAAATTGCCAAACAATGACGAACGGTCATGGAAGGTTGGTGACTAATGTTTCTTAGGTCATTTGTGATGGTCAAGATAACTCTTAGGCGGTTCAGGTCCGGGGGCCCGGGCTCACGCGAAAGGCGTGGGCTATAGTGCACGAAAATATGGGAATCGGGCCGAGTTCTCATTTTATGGCCCTAAAATGCTAAAATAAGAGGAACGGTCATGGCGGGTCGGTGAACAATATTTCTTAAGTAATTTTCAATTATCTGGATACATTTTAGGCAGTCCGGGTTAGGGGTCCGGGCCCACGCAAAAGGCGTGTGCTATAGCATAAGAAAATATGAGAATCGAAAAATGTTCTCGTTTTATAGTCCTAAAACACTAAAAAATGAGGAACGATCATGGAGACTTCATGAACAATATTCCTTAGGTCATTTTCTATTGTCCGAATATATTTTAGGTGGTCGAGGACCGAGGACCGATCCCACGCGGAAGGTTTGGGCTATAGCATACTAAAATATGGGAATCATGCCATGTTCTCATTTTATGGCCATAAAAAACTAAAAAATGAGGAACGATCATCGCGGGTCAGTGTCCAATTTTCCTTAGGTCATTTTCAATAGTCCGGATAAATTTTAGGCGGTCCAAGTCCGGGAGCCCGGGCCCACGCGAAAGGCATGGGCTATAGCACATGAAAATACAAGAATTAGGCCGAGTTCTCATTTTATAGCCCTGAAACGCTAAAGAATGAGAAACGGTCATGGCGGGTAGGTGGCCAATGTTCCTTAGGTAATTTTCTATTGTCTGGATAAATTTTAAGTGATCTGAATCCGGGGTCCCGGGCCCATGCTGAAGGCGTGGGCTATAGCACATGAAAATATGGGAATCGGGACAGTTCTCATTTTATGGCCCTAAAATACCAAAACAAAGAGGAACGGTCATGGTGGGTCGGTGACCATTGTTCCTTAGGACGTTTTCAATTTTCCGGATAAATTTTAGGTAGTCCGGGTCTGGGGACCCGGGCCCATGCGGGAGGCGTAGCCTATAGCACTTGAAAATCTCGAAATCGGGCAAAATTCTAGTTTTATGACCGAAAACCCCAAAAATGAGGAATGTCATGCATGGGCGATGACTATGGTTCCTTTTTTTATATTTAATGTCCTATAAACAAATTAGGCGATCAAAGTCCGAGGTCCTGGGCCCACACGGAAGGCATGGGCTATAGCACAAGAAAATTTGGGAATCAGGCCGAATTTTAGTTTTATTAGCGTAAAACGCCAACAAATGAGGAACGATCATAGCGGGATAGTGACTATGGTTCCTTAGGTCTTGTATTACGTGCCTAAAAAAATAAAGCGATCTGGTTTGAAGGCCCAGGCTCACGCGGAAGGCTTGGTCTATAATATACGAAAATGTGAAAATTGGGCAAAATTCCTATTTTATGGCCGTTAAATGCCAAAACAATAGGAACAGTTAGCCAATAAATGAGGAACGGTCATGGAGTGTCAGTGACCAATGCTTCTTAGGTGGTTTTCCGTGGTACGGATAAATATGAGGCTGTCCGGGTCTAGAGGCCCGGGCCCACGCGAAAGACGTTGGCTATAGCACATGGAAATATGAGAATCAGGTAGTGTTCTCGTTTTATGGCCCTAAAAACCTAAACATTAAGGAACGGTCATGGCTGCTCGTTGAATAATATTCCTTAGGTCATTTTTAATTGTCCGAATAATTTTTAGGCTTTCCGGATAAAGGTTCCGGGCCCACGCGAAAGGCGTGTGCTATAACATACGAAAACATATGAATCGGGTAGTGTTCTCGGTTTATAGCCCTAAAATGCTAAAACAAGAGGAACAATCATGGCGGATTGGTGACCAATATTCCTTAGGTCATTTTCTATTGTCCGAATAAATTTTAGGCGGACGGAATCAGGAGGCCCGGACCCACGTGGAAGGTAAGGGCTGTACCACAAGACAATATGGGAACTGTGCTAAGTTCCCGTTTTATAGCTCTAAATTGCCAAACAATGACGAACGGTCATGGCAGGTTGGTGTCCAATGTTTCTTAGGTCGTTTTTGATGGTCAAGATAAATTTTAGGCGGTTCAGGTACGGGGGCCCGGGCTCACGCGAAAGGCGTGGGCTACAGCGCACGAAAATATAAGAATCGGGTCGAGTTCTCATTTTATGGCCCTAAAACGCTAAAATTAGAGGAACAGTCATGGGGGGTCAGTGAACAATATTCCTTAAGTCATTTTCAATTATTCGGATACTTTTTAGGCATTCCGGGTTAGGGGTCCAGGCCCACACAAAAGGCGTGTGCTATAGCATAAGAAAATATGAGAATCGAAAAATGTTCTCGTTTTATAGTCCTAAAACGTTAAAAAATGAGGAACGGTCATGAAGAGTTCATGAACAATATTCCTTAGGTAATTTTCTATTTTTTGAATAAATTTTAGGTGGTCGAGGACCGGGGACCGATGCCACGCGGAAGGTGTGGGCTATAGAATACTAAAATATGGGAATCATGCCATGTTCTCATTTTATGGCCACAAAACGCTAAAATATGAGGAACGATCATCGCGGGTCGGTGACCAATTTTCCTAAGGTCATTTTTAATAGTCCGGATAAATTTTAGGCTGTAAGAGTCCAGGAGCCCGGGCCCACTCGAAAGGCATGGGCTATAGCACATGAAAATACAAGAATCAGGCCGAGTTCTCATTTTATAGCCCTAAAACGCTAAAGAATGAGGAACGGTCATGGCGGGTAAGTGGCCAATGTTCCTTAGGTCATTTTCTATTGTCCGGATAAATTTTAAGTGATCTGGATCCGGGGTCCCGGGCCCATACTGAAGGCGTGGGTTATAGCACATGAAAATATGGGAATCGGGACAGTTCTCGTTTTATGGCCCTAAAATACCAAAAAAAGAGGAACGGTCATGGGGGGTCGGTGACCAATGTTCCTTAGGACGTTTTCAATTTTCCGGATAAATTTTAGGTAGTCCGGATCTGGGGACCCGAGTCCATGCAGAAGGCGTAGCCTATAGCACTTGAAAATCTCGAAATCGAGCGAAATTCTAGTTTTATGACCGAAAACCCAAAAATGAGGAATGTCATGCCTGGGCGACGACTATGGTTCCTTTTGTTATATTTAATGTCCAATAAACAAATTAGGCGATCAAAATCCGAGGTCCTGGGCCCACACGGAAGGCATGGGCTATAGCACACGAAAATTTGGGAATTAGGCCGAATTTCAATTTTATTAGCGCAAAATGCCAAAACATGAGGAACGGTCATAGCGGGACAGTGACTATGGTTCCTTAGGTCGTGAATTACCTCCCTAAAAAAAACGCAATCCGGTTTGAAGGCCTAGGCCCATGCGAAAAGCTTGGTCTATAGTATACGAAAATGTGGAAATTGGGCAGAATTCCTATTTTATGGCCGTAAAATACCTAAACAATAGGAATGGTTAGCCAATAAATGAGGAACGGTCATGGCGTGTCGGTGACCAATGTTTCTTAGGTGGTTTTCGATGGTACGGATAAATAAGAGGCTGTCCTGGTCTAGGGGCCCGGGCCCACGCGAAAGACGTTGGCTATAGCACATGCAAATACGAGAATCAGGTATTGTTCTCGTTTTAAGGCCCTAAAATCCTAAACATTGAGGAACGGTCATGGTTGCTCGGTGAATAATATTCCTTAGGTCATTTTCAATTACCCGAATAATTTTTAGGCTTTTCGGATAAAGGTTCCGGGCCCACGCGAAAGGCGTGTGCTATAACATACGAAAACATATGAATCAGGTAGTGTTCTCGGTTTATAGCCCTAAAACGCTAAAAAAAGAGGAACAATCATGGAGGATCGGTGACCAATATTCCTTAGGTCGTTTTCTATTATCCGAATAAATTTTAGGCAGTCCGAATCAGGAGGTCCGGGCCCACGCGGAAGGTGTGGGCTGTACAACAAGGCAATTTGGGAACTGTGCTAAGTTCCCGTTTTATAGCTCTAAATTGCCAAACAATGATGAACGGTCATGGCAGGTTGGTGACCAATGTTTCTTAGGTTATTTTTGATGGTCAAGATAAATTTTAGGCGGTTCAGGTACAAGGGCCCAGGCTCACGCGAAAGGCGTGGGCTATAGCGCACGAAAATATGGGAATCGGGCCGAGTTCTCGTTTTATGGCCCTAAAACGCTAAAATAAGAGGAACGATCATGGCGGGTCGGTGAACAATATTTCTTAAGTCATTTTTAATTATCCGGATACATTTTAGGCAGTCCGGGTTAGGGGTCCGAGCCCACACGAAAGGCGTGTGCTATAGCATAAGAAAATATGAGAATCGAAAAATGTTCTCGTTTAATAGTCCTAAAACGCTAAAAAATGAGGAACGATCATGGAGAGTTCATGAACAATATTCCTTAGGTCATTTTCTATTGTCCGAATATATTTTAGGTGGTCGAGGACCGGGGACCGATCCCACGCGGAAGGCATGGGCTATAGCATACTAAAATATGGGAATCATGCCATGTTCTCATTTTATGGCCCTAAAACGCTTAAATATGAGGAACGATCATCGCAGGTTGGTGACCAATTTTCCTTAGGTCATTTTCAATTGTCTGGATAAATTTTAGGCGATCCAAGTCCGGGAGCCCAGGCCCATGCGAAAGGCATGGGCTATAGCACACGAAAATACAAGAATCAGGCTGAGTTCTCGTTTTATAGCCTTAAAACGCTAAAGAATGAGGAACGGTCATGGCGGATCGGTGGCCAATGTTCCTTAGGTCATTTTCTATTGTCCGGATAAATTTTAAGTGATCTGGATCCGGGGTCCCGGGCCCATGCTGAAGGCGTGGGCTATAGCATATGAAAATATGAGAATCAGGACAGTTCTCGTTTTATAGCCCTAAAATACAAAAACAAGAGGAACGGTCATGGCGGGTCGGTGACCAATGTTCCTTAGGATGTTTTCAATTTTTCGGATAAATTTTAGGTAGTCCGGGTCTGGGGACCCGGGCCCATGCGGAAGGCGTAGCCTATAGCACTTGAAAATCTCGAAATCGAGCAAAATTCTAGTTTTATGAACGAAAACCACAAAAATGAGGAATGTCATTCCTGGGCGATAACTATGGTTCCTTTTGTTATATTTAATGTCCTATAAATAAATTAGGCGATCAAAGTCCGAGGTCCTGGGCCCACACGGAAGGCATGGGCTATAGCACACGAAAATTTGGGAATCAGGCCGAATTTCAGTTTTATTAGCGTAAAACGCCAAAAAATGAGAAACGGTCATAGCAGGACAGTGACTATGGTTCCTTAGGTCGTATATTACATCCCTAAAAAAATAAAGTGATCCGGTTTGAAGGCCCAGGCCCACGCGGAAGGCTTGGTCTATAGTATACGTAAATGTGGAAATTGGGCGTAATTCCTATTTTATGACCGTAAAATGCCAAAACAATAGGAACGGTTAGCCAATAAATGAGGAACGGGCATGGCGTGTCGGTGACCAATGTTTCTTAGGTGGTTTTTTATGGTGCGGATAAATATGAGGCTGTCCGGGTCTAGGGTCCCGGGCCCACGCGAAAGACGTTGGCTATAGCACATGGAAATACGAGAATCAAGTAGTGTTCTCGTTTCATGGCCCTAAAACCCTAAACATTGAGGAACGGTCATGGATGCTCGTTGAATAATATTCCTTAGGTCATTTTCAATTGTCCGAATAATTTTTAGGCTTTTCGGATAAAGGTTCCGGGCCCACGCGAAAGGCGTGTGCTATAACATACGAAAACATGTGAATCGGGTAGTGTTCTCGGTTTGTAGCCCTAAAACGCTAAAAAAAGAGGAACAATCATGGTGGATTGGTAACCAATATTCCTTAGGTCGTTTTCTATTATCCGAATAAATTTTAGGCGGTCCGAATCAGGAGGCCCGGGCCCACGTGGAAGGTGTGGGCTATACCACAAGTAAATATGGGAACTAGGCTAAGTTTCCGTTTTATGGCTCTAAATTGCCAAACAATGACGAACGTTCATGGCAGTTTGGTGACTAATGTTTCTTAGGTCGTTTTTGATGGTCAAGATAACTTTTAGGAGGTTCAGGTCCGGGGGCCCGGGCTCACGCGAAAGGCGTGGGCTATAGTGCACGAAAATATGGGAATCGGGCCGAGTTCTCATTTTATGGCCCTAAAATGCTAAAATAAGAGGAACGGTCATGGCGGGTCGGTGAACAATATTCCTTAAGTCATTTTCAATTATCCGGATATATTTTAGGCAGTCCAGGTTAAGGGTCCGGGCCCACGCGAAAGGCGTGTGCTATAGCATAAGAAAATATGAGAATCGAAAAATGTTCTCGTTTAATAGTCCTAAAACGCTAAAAAAATGAGGAATGATCATGGCGAGTTCATGAACAATATTCCTTAGGTCATTTTCTATTGTCCGAATATATTTTAGGTGGTCGAGGACCGGGGATCGATCCCACGCGGAAGGCGTGGGATATAGCATAATAAAATATGGGAATCATGCCATGTTCTACTTTTATGGCCCTAAAACGCTTAAATATGAGGAACGATCATCGCGGGTCGGTGACCAATTTTTCTTAGGTCATTTTTAATTGTCCGGATAAATATTAGGCGGTCCAAGTCTGGGAGCCCGGGCCCATGCGAAAGGCATGGGCTATAGCACACGAAAATACAAGAATCAGGCCGAGTTCTCGTTTTATAGCCTTAAAACGCTAAAGAATGAGGAACGGTCATGGCGGGTCGGTGGCCAATGTTCCTTAGGTCATTTTCTATTGTCCGGATAAATTTTAAGTGATCTGGATCCGGGGTCCCGAGCCCATGCTGAAGGCGTGAGCTATAGCACATAAAAATATGGGAATCGGGAAAAGTTCTAGTTTTATGGTCCTAAAATACCAAAAAAAGAGGAATGGTCATGGAGGGTCGGTGACGAATGTTTCTTAGGTCGTTTTCTATTGTACAAATAAATGTTGGGCAGTCCGGGGGCCCGGGCCCATGCGAAAGGCGTGGGCTATAACACAAGAAAATATGAGAATCGGGCCGAGTTCTCGTGTGTTATAGCTTTAAAACGCTAAAGAATGAGGAACGTTCATGGCGGGATGGTGGCCAATGTTCCTTAGGTTGTTTTGTATAGTACAGATAAATTTTAGGCGGTCCGGATCTGGAGGCTCGGGCCCACACGGAAGGCGTGGGCTATACCACACGAAAATATGGGAATCGAGCATAGTTTTCGTTTTATGGCCCTAAAATGCCAAACAATGAGGAACGATCATGGGGGGTCGATGACCAATTTTTCTTAGGTCATTTTCTATTGTCTGAATAACTTTTAGGCTGTCCGAATCAGGGGGCCCGGGCCCACGTGGAAAGTGTGGGCTGTACCACAAACAAATATGGGAACTGGGCTAAGTTCCCGTTTTATGGCTCTAAATTGCCAAAAATAGACGAACGGTCATGGCAGGTTGGTGACCAATGTTTCTTAGGTAATTTTCGTTGGTCAAGATAAATTTTAGGCTTTCCAGGTCATTGGCCCTGGGCCAACACGAAAGGCGTGGGCTATGGCATACGAAAATATGAGAATCGAACAAAGTTCTCGTTTTATAGCCCTAATATGGTAAACAATGAGAAACGATCATGGCGGGTCGGTGGCCAATGTTCCTTAGGTCATTTTCTATTGTCCAGATGAATTTTAGGTGGCTCGAATTTGGAGGCCTGGCCCCACGCAGAAGGTGTGGGCTATAGCACACGAAAATATGAGAATCGGGCTGAGTTCTTGTTTTATGGCCATATAACGCAAAACATGATGAACTATCATGGCGGGTAGGTGACCAATGTTCCTTAGGATGTTTCTATTGTACGAAAAATTTTTAGGCAGTTCGGGTCTAGGGGCCTCTGCCTACGCGGAAGGCGTGGGCTATAGCACACAAAAATATTTGAATCGGGCCGAGTTTTCATTTTATAACTCTAAATTGCTAAAACATGACGAACGATCATGGAGAGTTGGTGACCAATGTTTCTTCAATCATTTTCGATGGTCCGAATAAATTTTAGGCAGTCCGGGACCGAGGAGTCGGTCCCACGCGGAAGGTGTGGGCTATAACACTCGAAAATATGGGATTCGGGCAATGCTCTCATTTTATGGCCCTAAAACGCTAAATTATGAAAAACGCTCAAGGTAGCTTGGTGACCAATGTTCCTTAGGTCATTTTCAATTGTCCGGATAAATTTTAGGCAGTCTAGGTCCGGGGGGCCCGGCCACATGAAAGGCATGAGCTATAACAAACGAAAATATGAAAATCGTGCGAAATTCCTATTTTATGGTCGTAAAACGCCAAAACAATAGGAACGGTTAGCCAATAAATGAGGAACAGTCACGGCGGGTCGGTGACCAATATTTCTTAGGTGCTTTTCGATGGTCCGGATAAATATTAGGCGGTCCGGGTCTAGGAGCCCTGGCTCACGTGGAAGGCGTGGGCTATAGCACATAAAAATATGAGAATCGGGTAGAGTTCTTATTTTATAATCCTAAAACGCAAAAGAGTGAAGAACGGCCATGGCGTGTCAGTGGCCGAATTTCAGTTTTATTAGCGTAAAATGCCAAAAAATGAGGAACGGTCATAGCGGGACAGTGACTATGGTTCCTTAGGTTATGTATTACGTCCCTAAAAAAATAAAGCGATCCGTTTTGAAGGCCCAGGCCCACGCAGAAGGCTTGGTCTATAGTATACGAAAATGTGGAAATTGGGCGGAATTCCTATTTTATGGCCGTAAAATGCCAAAATAATAGGAACGGTTAGCCAATAAATGAGGAACGGTCATGGCGTGTCGGTGACCAATGTTTCTTAGGTGGTTTTCGATGGTACGGATAAATATGAGGCTGTCCGGGTCTAGGGGCCCGGGCCCACGCGAAAGACATTGGCTATAGCACATGGAAATATGAGAATCAGGTAGTGTTCTCGTTTTATGGCCCTAAAACCCTAAACATTGAGGAACGGTCATGGCTTCTCGGTGAATAATATTCATTAGGTCATTTTCAATTGTCCGAATAATTTTTAGGCTTTACGGATAAAGGTTCTGGGCCCACGCGAAAGGCGTGTGCTAAAACATACGAAAACATGTGAATCGGGTAGTGTTCTCGGTTAATAGCCCTAAAATACTAAAAAAAGAGGAACAATCATGGCGGATCGGTGACCAATATTCCTTAGGTCATTTTCTATTGTCCGAATAAATTTTAGGCGGTCCGAATCAGGAGGCTCGGTCCCACGTGGAAGTTGTGGGCTGCACCATAAGACAATATGGGAACTGTGCTAAGTTCCCGTTTTATAGCTCTAAATTGCCAAAAAATGACGAACAGTCATGGCAGGTTGGTGACCAATGTTTCTTAGGTCATTTTCAATGGTCAAGATAAATTTTAGGCGGTCCAGGTATAGGGGCCCGGGCTCACGCGAAAGGCGTGGGCTATAGCGCACGAAAATATGGGAATCGGGCCGAGTTCTCGTTTTATGGCTCTAAAATGCTAAAATAAGAGGAACAGTCATGGCGGGTGGGTGAACAATATTCCTTAGGTCATTTTTAATTATCTGGATACATTTTAGGCAGTACGGGTTAGGGGTCCAGGCCCACGCAAAAGGCGTGTGCTATAGCATACGAAAATATGAGAATCGAAAAATGTTCTCGTTTTATAGTCCTAAAACACTAAAAAATGAGGAACGATCATGGAGAGTTCATGAACAATATTCCTTAGATCATTTTCTATTTTTCAAATAAATTTTAGGTGGTCGAGGACCGGGGACCGATCCCACGCGGAAGGTGTGGGCTATAGCATACTAAAATATGGGAATCATGCCATGTTCTCATTTTATGGCCATAAAACACTAAAATATGAGGAACGATCATCGCGGGTCGATGACCAATTTTCCTAAGGTCATTTTCAGTTGTCCGGATAAATTTTAGGCTGTCCAAGTCCGGGAGCCCGGGCCCATGCGAAAGGCATGGGCTATAGCACATGGAAATACAAGAATCAGGCCGAGTTCTCGTTTTATTGCCTTAAAACGCTAAAGAATGAGGAACGGTCATGGTGGGTCGGTGGCCAATGTTCCTTAGGTCATTTTCTATTGTCCGGATAAATTTTAAGTGATCTAGATCCGGGGTCCCGGGCCCATGCTGAAGGCGTGAGCTATAGCACATGAAAATATGGGAATTGGGAAAAGTTCTAGTTTTATGGTCCTAAAATACCAAAAAAGAGGAATGGTCATGGAGGGTCGGTGACGAATGTTCCTTAGGTCATTTTCTATTGTACGAATAAATGTTGGGCGGTCCGGGGGCCCGGGCCCATGCGAAAAGCGTGGGCTATAACACAAGAAAATATGAGAATCGGGCCGAGTTCTCGTGTGTTATAGCTTTAAAACGCTAAAGAATGAGGAACGTTCATGGCGGGCCGGTGGCTAATGTTCCTTAGGTTGTTTTGTATAGTACGGATAAATTTTAGGCGGTCCGGATCCGGGGGCTCGGGCCCACACGGAAGGCGTGGGCTATACCACACGAAAATATGGGAATCGAGCATAGTTTTCATTTTATGGCCCTAAAATGCCAAACAATGAGGAACGATCATGGGGGGTCGATGACCAATATTTCTTAGGTCATTTTCTATTGACTGAATAACTTTTAGGCAGTCCAAATCAGGGGGCCCGAGCCCGCGTGGAAGGTGTGGGTTGTACCATAAGAAAATATTGGAACTGGGCTAAG